>NW_027526434.1:635000-1195000 GCF_048455015.1 Haemaphysalis longicornis | reverse complement strand
AATGTACTCAGAACTCAAAATGAGCTCAAACTCAAATTGTACTCAGAACTCAAAATGAACTCAAACTGAAAATGGACTCAAACTCAAAATGTACTCAGAACTCAAAATGGACTCAAACTCAAAATGTACTCAGAACTCAAAATGGACTCAAACTCAAATTGTACTCAGAACTCAAAATGGACTCAAACTCAAAATGTACTCAGAACTCAAAATGGACTCAAACTCAAAATGTACTCAGAACTCAAAATGGACTCAAACTCAATCGGACTCAAACTCAGTCGTGATCACTCGGCTCAAACTCACTCAAGCTCAAACTCACCATGCCACACTAGCCTCGCGCTCACTCAAACTCAAACTCACGCGTGAGTTTGAGTCCAAATGAGTCTGAGTGAGTGGACTCATGAGTGAGTTTGCCGACCTCTGCTTATGGTTCCCTTCGGGGAGATGAGTGTAATTTTCCTGATTATATGCGTATATACGCGAGTGAGAGGAGATTGAAGTGGTATCTAAAGGTCTTTATTTACGTTTGCGCGTCTTCTCACTTTGAGTATGACGGCCTTATGGTCGCTGAAGTGCACAGTCAGTGGATCTCGTAGCAGCGGTTGTATGTAGTCGTCGCCGTTGCAGTTGGTAAAGACAAGATCGATACACGTTCCGTTGATTGTAGTTGGGTGTAATTGCTGTTAGTGTTTGCGCTGATGCTCTCACTTAATTGCGTCAGCACACTCACTGACGGGGCTGCGCTTCCATCCTACTTCATCTGAAGAATCACGGAGTTAAGCGCAAGCACAACCGGAGTTGTTGTTGTTGTTGTTCCTCTTCTATAGCACGTACCCACGTGGGGGATTGGCCAAGAAATGGTAGTGTGCGGACGCCGGACCACCGCCGACGCCGCGGGACATACCCCCGAGTATAAGACGTGGAGGATTGGCCAAGCAACGATGGTGTGCGGACGCCGGACCACCGCCGACGCCGCGGGACATACCCCAGCATAAGACGCTCCACACCTAAAACAGAAATGCACTAGGGCTGACCATGTAGTGAGACCAACCGACAACAGGTTGACAATTAGGGTAACAGAGTGGATACCAAGAAATGGGTCTAGAAGAAGGGGAAGGCCATTAACCCGATGGAGTGATGAAATAAAGAAATTCGGGGATAAACTGTGGAATCGACCACTGCAGGACAGAAGCAGTTGGAGAGAGAGAGAGAGAAAAAGAGAGAGAGAGAGAGATAATCTCTTTATTAAAGAAGGAAATGCAGAGAGGTTTGCCAACATGCGTACGTCGACATGCTACTCTGCAGGAAGGGGAATGGGGAAAAGAGAGATGAGTAGTAAGAACAGAGGTAGTAGAGAAAAGGAGAAAAAAAGAGAGCATCATATTCGGTCAGTCAGTCGTTCATCAGGTCAGTCTTCGGTGTCCGCATAAGGGGGGCTATAAAGTCTCAGCGACGCCAGTATCAAGAGAGCTAAATAAGGCATCCCGGATTTTCCGCTGAAATGATGGAGAATGCCATGGTCCAAGTAGCAGGCTCAGCGTAATTGGTCCAGGGTGAGGACATGTCATCTTTTGCTGTAACCGGCTCCTTACGTCAGTGTAGGCGGAGCACTCTAAGAGAACGTGGGGGCATAATTTTTTGTAAAAAAAAATTTCTTTTGTTTTTGATTTCTAGGCCCCTGCGTGCAGCTTCATCTGCTCTCTGATTTCCTAGGAAACTACAGTGTCCAAGAAGCCACTGAAGAGTTATGCGATGGCCAGCAGCGTAAGCGAGATGGTGAAGGTATTTTACTTCGTCATGGATGTGGTCGTGGATGCTGAAGCAGCTAGAACGTCGCAGGCTTTCTAGGGCTGCCTTCGAGTCTGTTAATATGGTCCATTGTGTCGGTGGCTGACGAAGTATGTACTGGATGGCTTTTTTGATTCCATAACGTTCAGCTAGCGTGCACGAAGTCGCTCGCTCAAGCCGGCATGACAGTGATTTGTTAGCTGACGGAATAAAAACTCCTGGAGAACTGCGCTCAGATGTAGCCGATTCATCTTTAAAAATATGGGTCTTTGCGGAGTACTGCAGTGTACCTAAGTAGGCTGCTGGTGATGATGTTTCTGAATAGTCGCTTGTTTTTATTATTGAGTCGACGCATTTTTCTGAGTGAACCACGGAGAGATATTAAGTGTTTTGATGATCATGAGTGGGGTATGTTGATCAATTAGATAAGAAAGAATATTTGTAAAATGTTACATCCAGTTATCTTGAAGTTAACATGACAAATGGCTGTCCAAAAACACTTCAGTTAAACCTGATTATTCAATGATATTTTCGTCTTGGGTTGGCTCGGGTATTACACCTTATACGCTTTTCATTGATTGGATTTTTGTTTAGCGAACCAGTTAAGTTTCCAGTAATTATGTCATAATCAGAAAGCCCATCGAGATGGGCTATATCAGCAAACAGATCAGGACTTGGAGTTAAAAGTACATCAAGAGTGTTCGCGCATGTGTTCGAGCGATTTGTTGGTTTATCGATAAAAAATTGAGTCAAGAATGAAGAAATTCCTGTGACTGAGTATCTGTAGATAAAACAGGCGATGTAGACCGTTGAATGCTTGAACAGTTGAAGTCGCGGAATATTATAAGAACCAAATAGTGAAAGTGTGCGTATATTCGAGCAACACCGCGAATAAATTTATTTTCGAACGTCGCATTCATGTCCAGGACAAAAAACACCAGCAATAAGGTCATTAGAACTAAGCTTCAACGAAATGAAAACGCCTTGGGAAATGAGTTGACAAGGAAGATTAGTGGAATGAATTCTTAACAAATTGAAATGAGCATCTTTTCTGACTGATATATTTGTCTGAACTACAAGAACACTATTATCCGAGACACTAACGTTGAACGATGTTTCCGCAATGTGCATTGATGGAGAACATGCCTCGATTTGCAAAAATAGCTGAAAACTTTTACAAAGAACACTTCCGGTATTAGTAGATTCATAGATACGAGTACATATTAGTGCAGATCCAGGCTACGCAGAACATGGCTGCAGCAATCCTCCTTTTGGGCATTCCTTCAAGCCTCTTCGTGACACACCCACACCGTCTGCAAGGCGCCGTCATGGCATCTCTCCCAGTAACAGAGAGAGGGTGGTGTGGTGGTGCTCAAGCGTGTACACACGAAAACCTCCACGTGGGCTGGGCAGATGAGGACGAGCGGAGAGTGATTTCAAAAGTGACGTTAGTGATTCAGCGGAACACACGATAAGGTCTAGTGTAGCGAGAAAGGAGTTTGTAGAGAATCCCACGGGACTCCACAGCAAGACCAATGAACCAGGCTGGAACTGGGTGTCGGTATGGCTGTGTTCGTAAAGAGACGTCAGGTAGGCTTTGGAGATCGAACGATCTGACGAGCGAGATCCGTCAAGGCGTCGCTTGTGTGCTCGCTAGATGAAGCGGTGGTAGTCCATATCGGTGTATCCAAGCGTAAAACAGGCTCTCTTCCAAATAGCATGCACAAGCGAACGTAACCGGCAGCTTCATGGCAGGAGCAATTGAAGGCGATGGAAACAAAGGGTATGGCAGCATCCAAAGCTCGGTATTTGGTGTGAACGTGCGTAGAAATCCTGTTGCTCAAGGTGCGGCTTAATCGATCTCTAAGGCCAGTTCGTTTTTGGGTGGTATGGTGTAATCAATTTGTATTCACTGGAGGAGGACCGAAGGGCGTCGGCAACGATATTAGACAAGAAATTCCGTCCCCGATCGACAGAGAGCTAGCGAGGTGCCCCATGACGTATAATGACATCACCAAGAAGGAAGTCGGCGACGTCAGTTGCGCAGCCTATGGGAAGGGCCCGCATAGTGTCGCATCGTGTTGGTCAACCTGGGGAAACGAAAACGAAAATGCACTTTTTGCCAGTCGTGAATGAAGTAAAAGGACCCAGGAAATCCACACTCGCGCGCAAAAATGGTTAATGGGGAAACACTTCACCATCTTCCCATGGGGAGAACCCTGAGGAGGATGCGAAGTAGCAGTGGGGGTTGGTTGGTGTGTAAGTAGAGTTGAAGTAAGTAGTGTGAGTAGAGTCGGTGTGTGGTGTTAGAGTAAAGAGGCGCGTGGGTAGGGGCAGGAGGAGAATGGAGGAGAGACGCACATGCGCAGTGGAGTAGCCCGCAGCGCGTGTGCAGACCTGGTTTATACGGCTGTGAGGAGGAGAATGAAGGAGAGACGCGCATACGCAGCGGAGGTGTGGACGGAGCAACAACAAGGGAGGGAACAAGCTCGACCATAACCATCCTACGGGAAGATGGTGTAATTTTATTGGAGGGGGCGTGTTAAAGTGGCGAGGCATCAAGAGAGAGAGAGAGAGAGAGAGAGAGAGAGAGAGAGAGAGAGAGAGAGAGAGAGAGAGAGAGAGAGAGAGAGAGAGAGACGTTGTACGTGGTAGGAGTTTGTCCTTATTTAGGCATTATCATGATTATGTTCAACGTAGGTGACGTCAAGCTGTGGTTGGCGTTCCTATGACCACCTTATGGTCTGTGAAATGTAAAGTCAAGGGCTGTTGTAGTGGATGAACCCTAAAGTTGGTGAAGATGAGGTCGATGCACGCTCCCCGAATGGTTGGGGGCTGCTTGTTATTACGGCCCGCCGAGACTCGCCGAAACATGCCGGCGCCGAATTTTCTAAGAAGAAAATTCGGAAATCATGTAAACACTGTCTAAACTGACGCAAGTAAGGGGCCACACGGCTCTTCCATTGCAGCAGTTGTCGACTTCAAAGGCTCCCCACTAGACTACGCCACCCTTAGAAAACAGGACACTGATGAAGCCGAAACCAGTGCTGTTCTGATGGCTATCAGATGTGGGGAAGCAAATTACAGGAGCTTAAACATCATCACGGACGCGACAAGAGCCATCAAAAACATCACTGCCGGAGTAATACCCATTGGCTCTAAACATATCATCCCAAGGGAGCTGAACCGTGTACACAACATTACATGGTGCCCTGCGCACGAAGGCTTGGAAGGAAACGAGAGCGCTGACTCGCTTGCCACAAGTCTCACGAACCGCAGCGACGAGGACCACTCCTACGCCCTTCCATCATACCAATCCTACGGAGAACATCTTAAAAGAAAAGGACTTGAAAGGAGAACACTATCCGGTCCTCACACGGCACTAAATGCCCACAATGCGCAAACACTGAGAAGAATGCAAACTAACACAATCCCACACAAATCACAGCTAGCGCGTATGTTCCCAGACAGTTTTAGTGAGGACTGTTATCAATGCAATGAAAAAGCCACCTTTTTCCACACCATATGGAATTGCCCAGTTATATGTCAAACAGAGAACAATACACTTCATTCACTAGAAACTTGGGAGGCGACTCTGGCCAGCGAGGCCTTGGAAGGCCAGCGCCAGCTGATCGACAGGGCCTGGGCGGGGGAAAAGCTTCTGGGGCCCTGGAAAGAAGACTCCACCCAAGTTTCTCCCGTTAATCCCTTCCCCTACCTCAAAAACGTTTTACTGAAGTGAACTGCCGACGACGATGAAACGTCGAAGGCACGTGAAGCGTGCTCGTCTCCTGCCGGCCCAGGAAGACACCGGCAGCACTGTCGCTCCACGATCAATTAAAGGGTAAGACACCACCGGGCGTTCAGCAAGCCGAGCATGCGCAGTGGGGGTGTGGATGGCGCAACAACAACAACAAGGGAGGGACCATGAGATGCTTCGCATCTAATATGAAGCGGATGCAGGACAGCGTGCGATTGAGTTGGAACTGTTCATCCTTGGCGCTGGTCGCACTCTAGTGAAATGTCCTATCCCCGAGAGAGAGAGAGAGAAAATGACATTTATTTGTGTCCGGCGTGCAGGGGCGGGTCAGGCCACGCAGGGCTTCACCGCCCCCTATCGGGAGGCTAGACCTCGGGGAACTCTAGGCCAGTGCTCCAGCTTTGGCTACTTGGCGAGCCCGCTTCCTCCCGCTAGGGGATGGAGGGTCTCCCGTTCGCGCCTGCTGGGCAAGGGTGTCCTCGAGCCGCTGGACGGCGATGAGCTGTTCCTTCGGGTTGGAGGAACTAACGTAGTCCACCATGTCCGGTGGCAGTGGGTCCGACACTGCACTGTAGTCACTCGCACCACACCCCCACATAATGTGGGCCAGAGTTGTAGGTTCGTCCGCGCACACACTGCACAGCACTTCCCCGTAGAGTTCGGGACACATGTGTCGAGCCAGGGCCGGTGTGAGGACTGTTCTCGTCTGCAATTGTCGTAGCAGCACCCCCTCTCTTCTGTTCAATCTTCGGTGGGGCGGGGGTAGTTGCGCCCTTTCCATTCTATGCCAGGCCAGGACCTCGCTGTAGTTGAGAATGGGCTCCATGTCAGGGGCGCTCTCCACCGCAATCCGAGAGGCGAGGCGGTGGGGCGCCGCACGGCGCGCGAGCTCTTGTGCGACGGCGTCCGCCTTCTCGTTGTGGTTGGCAACACCCCAGCGATGGGTCCTACATGAGCCGGGAACCACCTTGTGTGCGTTGTGGTCTCTTTGTGCTTGGGGAGGATGCGGGCTGCCACCATTCCCACCTTGCCTCTGGAGTAGTTGGTGATTGCCATTTGCGAGTCGCTCAGTACCGTTCGGGACTCGTCGCCGCCGCACAGAGCTAGGGCGATAGCGGCCTCTTCCCCCTGCTCGGCATTGGTGGCTTGGAGGCTGCACGCGTTGACTGTGTTTCCGTCCGCAGCGCGAATTACCACTGCCACGAAGTGCTGTGGTCTTTCCGGCATCTGAGCGACGTCGACGTACATAGCCGTGCGGTCGTTTTCGTAGGTCTCGGCCAGCGCTCTGGCCCTGGCCTGTCTGCGCTCTTTGTCCCTCTGCGGATGCATGTTGCGCGGGAGCGGCGAGATCACCAGCTGTCTACTAATGATAGCCGGCAGCTTTTTTCTTTGCATGTTAGCCTCTTCTTCTTCTCTAGTTGTTGTCGGGCTGAGCCCCGCACGCTGTAGAACCTTCTGGCCAGTCCTGTTGTTCTGTAGTCGTTGTATCTGCGCTGTACGCTGAGCCTCGCATATCTCTTCGAGAGTATTATGGACTCCCAAGGACGCCAAGGCCTGGTTGCTAGTACATGGCAGGAGTCCAAGGGCCGTTCTGTATGCTTTCCTTATGGCTGCGTTAATCCTATCCCGCTCGTACTGCAGCCATCGGTGGAAAGAGCCCACGTACGATACGTGGCTCACCACAAACGACTGCAGTAGTCGCAGGAGGTTGGCTTCCCGCATGCCGTCACGCCGCGTCGAAATTCTCTTTATGAGGCGGGTGGTGATGCCTATTATCGTTAGCAGCTTTTCGAGCGCCGTGTGATTACCGTTGCCTGCGTCCATGAGTAAGCCTAATACTCTGATGGTATTGTGTGTTGTGTTGTGTTTTATGGCGCATAGCAACTAAGGCTATCATGCGCCAAACAAAAGGTTTTGTGTTTTTTGTGGATAATAACCGATTGCTTTATCTTGTTATAGCTTGTTTAGAAGTGTAGCTTCTTTTAAAAAACTAAAGACAGAGGGAAGTTTGACAACAGCATTCTCTCCTAGAAGTAGGCTGGGGTGAAATGGAATTTGCTCGCTGTAGAACAGCCTAAAATGTTTTTTCCTCAAGGCCTCAAATTTCGTACATGAGAATAAGATGTGATTTACTCTAAGTTCCTGGTCACAATCTTCACATCTCGGTTTGTCTTGTTTCATAAGAAGAAAGTTATGTGTAAGATGTGTGTGTCCAATGCGGAGACGGCATAAAATCACTTCTTTGAGGCGTTCTTCATGTCTGCTTGATTCCCACTCTTCTATCGTGGGTTTAACCAGGTGGAGTTTGTTGTCGATTTCCTTATCCCATGAGGACTGCCAAGTTTCCCTCAGTTTGCTCTGTATAAATTTCATGCAGTCGCTGTGAGGAATCTGTACTGTCTCTATTGTTCCGTTACCCGCCTGTGCGGCACATGCGTAGGCTCTCTCATTTCCTTTGATTCCCACATGGCTAGGGACCCAGCACAACTTAATTTCCTGTCCTTGTGTTGTGATTGTTACCAAATTGTGTATTATTTCTCCTAGTAGAGGTTGAGCTGCATTTTTGTATTGCACTGCTGTGACTGCGCTGAGAGAGTCTGTATATATAATACTGCGTTTAATTTTATTCCTCATTATCCTTTCTACCGCCACAGCAATGGCATAACATTCAGCTGTGTAAACCGAAGCGCACTGGGGTAGCCTGATCACCTTTTCCCATTTCCCTTGCACTACTGCACTCCCAACATAGCATGATGTTTTGGAACCGTCTGTGTAAAATGAGGTGTAATCTTTGTATTTTTCGTTTAGTGCCAAACATTCCTGCAAAATATGTTCTTGCGGTGTCTGCTTTTTTTGAAGGCGTGTTAGTGTGAAGTCACATGTTGTAGGAAAACTATACCAAGGGGGTAGTTGGTTCTGTCTATGGGAAATTTGAGGTAATGTGTGCAGCGTAGTGAATTCTTGGCATCTCTCTTCAAACCGAAGAAGCAATGGTCTGATAGCTTGGGGTTTATTATTGAACAGTGTTCTAGATGGGCATTTTGTAACTATGGGGTAACACAGATGTTTCGGCAGTGAACGGATCTTTAGTACGTATGAGCATGTGAGCATTGTTCTTCTATATGTGAGTGGCGGTTCATTTGTTTCTACGTAGAGGCTGTTTATTGGGGATGTCCTATACGCCCCAGACGAGAGACGTAAACCTAAATTGTGAACGGGATCCAATCGTTTCAAGTAGGACTGTCTCGCGGAGCCATAAACAATGCTACCATAGTCTAGGCAGGAGCGAACAACGGAGCGATAAACTTGTAGAAGGCATGATCTGTCGGAACCCCAGTGTTTCCGTGACAGAACCTTAAGTATATTTAGAGCTCGCGAAGCTTTCTTTTTAAGCATATTGATGTGGGGCAGGAAAGTGAGTTTTTTGTCGAACATTATGCCTAGAAATTTATGTTCGTTTTGTATGGGTAAGTCGGTTTCCTTGAGGTGTAGGGTCGGATTGGTCTGTAAGCCTCTTTTGAGAGAGAAGAGAATAGCCACTGTTTTGCGTGCTGAAAACTGGAAACCATTTCTGTCTGCCCATGTTGTCAGTTTGTTTATAGTCAACTGTACTTGTCTCTCGCATGTTGCTACATTGGAAGATGTACAAGCAATTTGAAGATCATCAACATAGACAGAGTACATAATCGACTTCGGAATTATTTTGCATATGGAGTTCATTTTTACAACGAACAGTGTTGTGCTTAGAATACACCCTTGAGGGACCCCGTTCTCCTGTACAAATGTTCTCGAGAGGGTTGAGCCCAGGCGTACTTGAAACGAACGGTTTGCCATGAAATCATTCAGGCAATTCAACATTCTTCCACGGATGCCTAACTCTACTAAATCCCGCATTATTCCAAACCTCCACGTAGTGTCATAAGCCTTCTCCAGATCAAAAAAGACAGCAAGACAGTGTTGTTTGTGTATGAATGCTTCTCGTACGGTATTTTCGAGGCGGACAAGATGATCAGTTGTTGAGCACGCCTTTTTAAACCCGCACTGGTGAATGTCAAAAAGTTCGTTTGATTGTAGTACAAAACTTAGCCTGGTATTCACGACAAGTTCAAAAGTTTTGGCTAGACAGCTGGTGAGGGCTATTGGTCTATAACTACTTTGGGAGGTTGGCGGCTTTCCGGGTTTGAGTAAAGCTACAATGAATGCTTTTTTCCAGGCTACCGGCATCCTTCCCGATACCCAAACTTTATTAAAAAACTTCAGAAGTACTTCTACAGAAGGACCCGAAAGATGTGCGAGCATTTCATAATGTATATCATCTGGGCCGGGTGCAGTCTGCTTACCGGCCGATAGAGCTCTCTTCAATTCTTGGAGCGTTATTAAACTATTATAAGGTTCGTTTATACCACCGTGTGTTGGAAGTTTTTGTTTCTCTACAGTGTGTTTGTATTTTAAAAATGCTTCTGCATAATGCACAGAACTGGAGACGCTGGAGAAATGTTCACCCAGTATATCCGCCTGCTCTTCTAGGCTACTTTGTACACCAGGTGCTGTTAGAAGAGGAACTGTAAAAGGGGAGTACGTGCCATTGAGTTTCCGAACTTGCTCCCACATTTTTTTTTATGTGACTGAGCTGTTTATAGACGAGACGTAATTTTTCCATGAATGTTTCTCGGCATTCCGCCGAATGTATCGGGCTTTAGCTCGTTTCCTTTTAAACTCTAATAAATTTTCTTGCGTTGGATATCTTCGCAAGACTCCCCATGCTTTGTTTTGCTGCTTTTTGGCTTCCTTACACTCTTGTGTCCACCATACTTTGTTGTTTTGTCTCACCATTCCCGAGGACTGTGGAATAGCTAAGCGTGCAGCCTTAAGAATGCAAGATGTAAACCTTTCATTCAATTCGTCGATGCTCAGTGTGTCCGAAAAAACTTGGTCTAAAGTAGCTTCGGAAGTAAAAAGACCCCAGTCGGCAAACTGAAGTTTCCACCTGCGTGGTTTTGTCGGGATAATGGTTGGTGATGATGATGTTACGCTAATGATTACAGGTAGATGATCGCTCCCGTATGGGTTATCAATGACATCCCACTTACTATCGCTAAAAACACTCGGTGAACTAAAGGATAAATCTATGCAGCTCATTTTGCCTGAGCTTGGAGAGCAGTATGTAGGTTTGCCGGTGTTTAAAAGACAAACATTATTGGATAAAATAAAATCCTCTAAAATCTGCCCCCTTGCGTCAGTTTTTTCGCTCCCCCAAAAAGAAGAGTGGGCATTAAAATCGCCAACTATTAAAAAAGGCTCCGGTAGTTGGTTTACCAAGTCTTCAAAATCTTGCAGTGTTACTGTGAGGTGTGGTTCAATGTACACGCAGCACACTGTAATTGTTTTAAATGCAAGCAGGGTGACCGCCACTGCTTCTAGCCTAGTTTTAAGTTTGTCTTCTCGAGTTGCTATGCCATTTTGGACAATTATTGCCACTCCGCCCGAGAGCCTACTCGCCTGCTCTCGGTCGCAGCGAAAGACCTGGTAACCTTTGAGTATATTATGGTGTTTAGGACCTAAGTTTGTTTCCTGAACACAAACGGCTACAGGAGAGTGTGTGGCGAAGATGTCTTTGATGTCATTTAAATTATTTAAAAGTCCTCTGCAATTCCAGTGGACAATGAATGCCATGCTGCTTTTTTTGGTGGGGTGAAAACTAGGTTTTCGGTCCTGTGATTCGGGGCTTGTTTCTCTTTATGTTGTCTAGGGAGTTCCGCCGCCCATCCGACGTAGAGGGCGCAGAACCTCCTTCAGATGTGTCCATCGTCTCTTCGGAGACGCTGGAGGTTCGTGCAGAACGCACGTGTGTCGAACTGTTTGACCTCACCGTGTGGGGTGAGGCCTTGGAGACTGCCGAACCAGGGGTCCGTGCAGCCCGCTTCGGAGGTGGTGGCGCAGCGCTAGCTGCTTCCACCGGGGGCGCGGGGTGCCTTGCTGGAACATCACTCTGTGTGGCTTCAGCAAGCGCCGAAGACCGCTGTGATGCTGCGCCCTGTTGCACCACAACGGAGTAGGGTCGCGTATGCGCCGAGGAGAGTCGCCTCCGTGCTTCGCGAAATGTCAGGTTCTCTGTTACTTTGAGTGTTATTATCTCTTTTTCTTTTTTCCATGCAGGGCAAACACGTGAGTACGCTGCGTGGTTGCCCTCACAGTTTACACAAAGATATGTTTGGGCTTGACAGTTTTCAGGAGGGTGTTCATGAGAGGCACATTTCGCACATGTCTGTTGGCCCCGGCAGTTCAATGAGCCGTGGCCATAGCGTTGGCATTTGTAGCATCGCCGTGGGTTGGGGATGTAGGGTCGAAGTTTCATTTTGGTATAGCCCACCTCCACAGATTCTGGAAGGATGCTTGATGCAAAGGTGAGGACGATATGCCTTGTCTGAATTTCTTTGTTTTCTCTTTTGATTTTGATACGGTAGACATTTGTCACATTTTGTTCCTTCAGACCTTCTAGAAGCTCTTCCTCGGACACATACTTTAGGTCGTCATCTGAGATGACTCCGCGGACTGTATTTAGTGATCGGTGCTCACTGACAGTTACAGGAATTTTTCCGAAAGAAGTTAACGCTGAGAGCTTGTCGAGCTGATGTTTGTAAAGTACTTCGAGTAGAAGGTCTCCATTTGCAAGCTTCTTGATCTTATAGCCTTCCCCAATGGTGGCAGTTAGGGTCTTTGCGACTAGAAATGGCGATACAAGTCGGGCAGTCTTCTCTTCGTCACTGCTGTGTATTACGTGGAAGCGTGGAAAGTTGGCAACGTTCTTCGTGAAAAACTGGGCGGTTGCATCGGTGCCTCCTCTTTTACGAGAGGGATCAGATGGGCGAAAAAAGGAAGCCATAAATTGAAAAAACTGTTCGGCCATGGTGCCAGCCACCCACCATGGAGCCCAACAAGGGGACGGGACATGAACTCGTGAGCAAGTCATGCCTACGCCAGCTGTACACCGCGACTATAACCAAATATGGCTGAACACAGGGTTGTCCGCCACACAAGGTTAACCCTAGCCGCCAGGAAAAAAGGAAACTGAGAAAGAACGAGACGACAGGAAAGTTGTTAGAGAGAAGATAGGAAAGTGAAAGGTTGAAGGGGAGGACAGGAAAAGGCGACTGCCGATTCCCCCCGGGCGGGTCAGACCGGAGGTGCCGTCTACGAGAAGCGGAGGCCAAAGTGGTGTGTTGCCTTCGCCAAGGGGCCTTAAAGGTCCAAGCACTCGGCGTCGGCTCAACCACCAGGACCCTCTTTTCCCCGGTCACGGCGCTGCCACGTACGGCTAGATGTGGGTGCTCGGGGTCCGTGGTGTCGCACAGTACACGCAAACATCTGCTTTAGCAGATGCCCCCTGCGGGGACTCTGATGGTATTGACGTGCGGGATGGTGGTTCCGTCTTTGGTGTAGAGGCTGATGTTTCTGTGTGCTTCTTGTTCTCCCTTCTTTCTTCGGTGGCCGGAGGGTAGTATGATCAACAGCTCCGATTTTTGAGGTGAGCAGTGTAGCCCCGTGCCGTGGAGGCTGGTTTCGACGGTATGTTTTGCCTGCTGCAACGTCTCCTCGATGTGTCCGTCCGAGCCTCCTGTTACCCACAGCGTCAGGTCGTCTGCATATATGGTGTGTCGTAGGTCAGGCAGCTGGGCTAGCATTTCGGCCACCGGTATCATTACTAAGTTGAATAGTAGTGGGGAGATGACCGACCCCTGTGGCGTGCCTATGCTGCCCAGCTTTCGGTCTTCGAACTGTAATTGCCCTATTTGGATGCTGGACGTCCTGTGTGACAGGAAGGCTCGTATGTAGTTATACGTCCGCTCTCCTAGACCAAGTCTGTTGACCTGTTCCAGGATGGCGGAGTGACGGACGTTATCGAAGGCGCTTTTCAAGTCTAAGCCTAGGATCGCCTTGCAGTCAACCTTGCTGGAAGTTTCGAGAAAGTCATGTTTCAGGAGAAGCATTGCGTCCTGTGTGCAGAGCTTTGCTCTAAATCCCAGCATGGTGTCGGGGTATATGTCGTTCTCTTCCAGGTAGTCTTGCCACCGATTGTTCAGGACATGTTCCAGCACCTTCCCTGCACATGATGTGAGGGAGATGGGTCGTAAGTTCTGTATGCTGGCTGGCTTGTTCGGTTTTGGGATCACTATTGTACGGGCTGTCTTCCATTGTTTTGGGAGCTCACCCGAGCGCCAGCATTTGTTGTAGTACATCGTTAGGGCTTTGATTGCCGTCTCGTTCTGTTTCTTAGAATCTTGTTGCTTATGTCGTCCGGACCAGCAGCCGATCTGCAGTTCAGTTCCTGCGCCGCTCTGCGGACCTCCCATTCTTCTGTCTTTATCGAGTTCGGGGTTTGCCGTTCCTCTATAATGTGGGTGGTCAGTGTTAGGGGTGGCAGGCAGGTATTGCTCATTGAGTAGCTTGGCAAGCTTTTCAGTACCGTGCGTCTTGGTTGCCTTGTAGACGATCTGGGCAAGTCTGTGATGTTGATAGGCCTTGCTTTGCGTCTCGTCTTGCAGGTGCCGGAGGTGCTTCCACGTCTTGCTGGCGTGCGGCTGTCTGTCGGCTTCGTTGCATATGGCGTGCCATTGTTGAGGGCATAGCTGGCGACTGTACTTCTCGATCTCTCGGCCGAGGTGCGATATCCGCTTGCGCAGGCTTCGTAGATGTCGGTGTCTCTTCCATCGTCTTTGCAGGGATCATCTGGCCTCGATCATATGGGCCAATATAGGGTCCATGACATGGATCTGTTCGTCGGTTTCAATCTCCTTTGTGACTTGTTTGCTGGCCTCCACCATCTTCGTGGTCCATTGCTGGATATCTTCGATGGTCGAGTCGGTGTCGATTCGGCGGAAGGCATTCCAATCGGTTAACTTGTGCTTGTGTGTATTCTTGTTGGTTTTTGCGCCCGCCCCCCTGATGGGGACCTCCACTTCTATGATGTAATGGTCGCTCCCGAGACTATGCCCCGTGTTTCACCACTTGGACGCCTTGCCGCTGGGGAGACGCACAAAGGCGAGGTCGGGGTTGGTTTCTCGGGCGGTGGAGGTACCGATGCGGGACGGTTGCTGTGGATCTGTGATGAGCTCGAACCCGGTCTCTTCGGCTTCCTCGTGCAGATTTTTACCCTTAGCCGAGGTGAGCCCGTATCCGAGCTCCTTGTGCTGTGCGTTGAAGTCTCCGGCTATTATTGTTGGGTTGTTTCCAACCTGTCGCAACGTCTTGTGGAACATCGCTTTGAACCGTTGACTTCGGTGTTGTGGATTGCTATACACGTTAATGGCGTAGACTGTTGTCTGCTTCTTTTTGCCGACCACCACCTCGGTCGCACACATCTCTAGGGCGGTGTCTTGGCCGAGGAAGCGGTCGTGTGGTATGATTGTTAGATCCTTCCTGACGAATGTGCACACTCCCTGCGCGGCACCCTTGGAGCTGGTTCTCGTACTGGGAGGTGTTGCGTGCGTTCTGTATCCGGGGGGTGTTGGCTTCTTTTCCAGGTGTGTTTCTTGGACCATTATTATGTCTAGTGGGGGTTCCGCGGCTTGCACGTGTTGTTGCAGTAGTGCCAGTCGGCATCGGAGGCCATTGGGATTCCAGTGCCAGACTTTGAGTGTGGTACGGGTCTTCTTAGACATGATGCTGTTGTTGTTGGGTCGTGTCTCCGGCGGCGTTGTGGCCAGTCACGTTTGTACTTGGCACCCCTAGCTTCTCGTATAGGTATTGCTCCAGTCTTGCGATTGGGTCTAGAAACTGGGCCTTGGTTTCGTCCAGGCTGACTTTGATTTCTCGGTACTGTGCCACAAGCTTGTCTATTTCCGCTCCTTGCTTGTCGAGTCGAGCTTCGATTCTCTCGATTCTTCTGGTGTTGTGGCTGGGTCTCACCGAGAAGCCGATGTGGTTCAGCTTTTCCGGGTCTTCGGCTATAACTGGCCTTGGCGTCGGGGAGTATGTGTTCTGGTCGGTTTCAATGATTTCGCCGTCTTCCCTTTCCTCCGTCTCTGTTTCCTCATTGTTTCCTCACCCGGTCGCCTTGGAACAGGACTATGACTGCTTCGGATGTACCGATGCGATGTGCTCCGAGGACCGTCAAATTGTAGCTACATTTGAGATATGCGTTGACGTCTTCTTCTGTGTCTTCTACGGGGATATTGTGTATAACTCCCCTTACCGTGTTGTTCGGTGCCGGGCCGTAGGCGTAGACTTCGAAAGTTTGTGCGTCCAGTTCGATTCTTCGGATATCCGCGTATCGATTGGCTCTCTATTCGCTAGGAGTGCTGACCACGATGATATTTTGTGCGGCGTTGGTGTAAGCCGTGTCTTCTGCCGCTGCATCTTGTAGGTCCATGCCAGCCGCCCTTGCGATGGCCCGCATGAGGTTGGTAGGTTTAACTTTTCCCACTGTGAGTCCGCCTCATGGTCTGATCACCACCTTGTTCTCGTCTCTAGCCATGTCGCGCGGCATGCGGGCTGCTTTCTCGGTTGCACTGTTGACTTTCCGAGCGAATTGTGCTCGGGTGAGCGTTTTGGTGGGCCTACCTCGGCGCGTAGTGGTCTCCGACGACTTGTGGGGTTGATCTGATGTTCCCGTGCCGTTGTCGCTGTTGTTGTTGGTTGGCTGCCGGCCACGACCGTACCGCACTTGTAGTCAGCCCGCTCTCGCCTTCGGTGTTTCCTCATCCTCTACGGACCCGTGGACTGCGATTGCCATTCTTCCGTCCTAGATGCTCAGCTCGTGGCCGGGTTCCAGGGCAGGGGTGGTCTCCATTTCTGCTTGCACGTTCATGGTCAAGGACGCTATTGCGTAACCGCCGCTGGCCAGCTAACCCTCGATTTAGGGTTAGCGTGGCGGCCGCCACTTCGAAAGTTCCCGCGCTGGTAAATGAGACACAATGGCTTGCCTGAAGAAAATTTGGTCTCCCGGTGATCACGTTGATAATGTCTGTCGACCAGTACTGGTTTTGTGGCCTTGCATCAACTTGGTGCGTCAGAGGACGGGTACTTCGCGGAGCCGATGCCAACGCAGATTCGAATCCCGGCCGCGGCGACCGCTTTTCTCTCTATCCCCGAATTGTAGCCTCTCTAGAGCTGTTAATATGGCGTCGTGTGTTACGTTATCGAAAGCTCTTTTGAGGTCTAGTGCCAGGACAAATTGTTCCCCTTCTTCCTTCTTTTTGAAGACATCGTGATGGAGTTGGTACCGCTCAATGGAACAATACATCATCATCATCAACCTATCTACGCCCACCGCAGGGCAAACGCCTCCACCTTTATTCTCATATTATCCTGGTCCTGTGCAAACTGAATGTGCGCGTCGCACCAACGTGGCCAAACAGTGGATGATGCTGAAGTTTCTTGATTTGTGCCTTGATCAGGTGCTTGTGTGCGCAGCATTTGCTCCGCCACAGGGAACGATCGGGGCATCGCCGCACGCACGACGGCACGCGCTACTCTGGCGTTATCTCGCACCGCGTCACCACCGCCGAGAATATCTCTCTCGGCTACGGCATACCACCCTCGCTTTCACACTTTCGCCATACTTTCTCCCTCCGCTTTCCTGCTCGTTCAACCTCACGTGTCTTTAGGAAGTAGTCGCCGTCAGAAAATGGCAGTGAAGTAGAGAGTTGGACATTAGTAGCAGCTCGCCGGTAGAGTCGCATTGACACCTCGACAACTGTCGCACAGTTAAAAGCGGAGACACACAGCAACTTCTTCCAAAGTCCCTCTGGTCGATGGCAGTTTTGCCGGACATTAACGCTTCCTTCACAAGCAAAATAGACGTGCCGGTCTTTACTGTCACCGCCTTGGCCTCGAAAACGGGACGTGCGACACCCTGTCGCAGCTCCCAGTCAGGCGCCGTGGTGAAGGGAGCTGGAAGAATGGGCGAGCACGGCCATAATTCAATTTCACCAGTGCAGACATTCTCGCTCAACTGGGATCGATACTCTGCTCTTGATGGGCGGCCACATAATCAGGAAATGACGGCCGACGTTCCCCGTGGGCGCCGTTAGCATTGACAAGGCGGGTACAACGATCTTGCTGACATGCCGTCGACGAAACTTTTGACCCCGCCGTTACTCGTACTCCCAGCGTTACGTCAAAACATCTGACGGTAAAAGACAGTGTTGTGATCGGTGGTGTGCTCACCGTGTTTTATTTCTCTAACATGGTGTATCGCTAAGTTGAGGACGATCGATGATGGTGACAATTTTGTGGTTCTAAATACTAGACTTCCTTTTTTTCGCGTTTTAAATGAATAGCTTTTTCAGAAAGACAGCCTCGGGCTATTCTAAACTAAAGTTTGAATCAACACCATTTATTTCAGGTAACAGGTGTTTATCCACTTCGAGCATCGTACAAAATACAATAATCAACCTCATTCTTTGGTTAGGGGAGAGCATTCGTACCGTCTGCGTGGCACTCTAACTCCACTTTCAAGCTGGTTCACGCATTATGATCGGTGTCGCGAATGAAAGAAAAGGGGAAGGGAATCATACTCCTTACAGGAACATAAAAAAAAACTTATTGCTCAGCTAGCTGCACCAGCTCGCACAGCGGTGCAAGCCTGACGTCACAGCAGAGCTGTGTTCTTCTCACTAAGCTTAACTCGACGAGTGCAATGTAAGTCACTGAGAACAATCTACAGTCTGTTTGTACATGGCGCTGGTCAGCAGAAGACCAACTCAAATTCAAAAAGTATAGAAGTGATTTATTTGTACAGTGCCCACTTTGGCATACTTCATCGCCCGCCGCTGCAAAGTGTTCGCCGAGCGCTTCCTCGTGTTGAAGACCTGCATTACTTCTTGTTCTTCTGGACGATGGCATTCTCGCGGGGCAGCACGCCGCGCTTTCTGTAAGCCGCCTCTTCTTCGGGCATCCGGACCTTCATTGGGCGTCCCATCCCCTCCGTGCCCTGGTCATAGTTGGAGAGCGCGCTGCCGCCACCGTTGCGGCGGTTCCGAGTTTTATGAGCGCAGGTCGTCTCCCCTAGAATCGCGGAGCGAGTAACGTCAGGAGCAGACGGCAGTCGTTTTCTTCGCGACGTTGTTTGCTTGATTGCTTGCGATTATATGCTTTTCATTGAAATGCTCAAGTTTCTACTTCACTTTATTGTGTAACAGGCGCATTAGCCCTCCTTACGCCTTACTCCTGGCCAATCCCCAACCTACTACGTGCCGCCGAGCGCTCTCACGAGGCGCATGGTCAGGTGCGCTCGGCCTGTTGTGGGTGTTTTGCTGTTCATTGATGGCGTAACGTAGAGATTAAACAGCTGTTAAAACTCTTGTGATAGAACAAGTTGCAAGGAGCAACGTATTACCGTAAAAGTTTGGGCGACTTGGTGCATGGTCAGCGCTTGTCTATGTAGCCACTCCCTTTCCTCCTTCGTTTAATTGTTCGCGCTGTAAGCATTAATACAAAGGAGAAACGAAAGAAGGTAAATAGGGAATCAGGCAACGATTAGCTTTGGCGGAGGAGTCTTACGTTTTAATAAAATGACTCAGTGGTATCCAGTTTCGTGCCTTGAACCACTCCGTACAGGTTTGGTTTTGTTTTGTTTTAAATCCATGATAGTTGTTTAGTCGTAAAAAACCGTGGGAGCGGGCGGTTTAGACACTTCTTTCGGACAATGAAAAGGGGGGCAACCCCCTTTTATGAACCAATCTTTCTTCGAAGCCCACAACAAAATCAAAACCCTGATATATTTAACAGAATGTGGTGAAAGAAACCTGATACAGGGCAGAAATATCAGACATCTGACTTCAGAAAATTAAAAAAAAGACAATTTGTACCGACATGTGGCTATTTATATGCGTTTTGACGGCGCAAGAATTGTTCGCAATTCTCTGGAATAACGAGAAAAAATTAGTGCCCTTCCATTCTGTAAAGAAAGATGACCTGCGAAGGTGGGCACTGTCCAGCCAGTGCACTACACAAAACAAGTTTGTTTGTAATTTTTTTTTATTTGCGATAGTATGCCCGTTGGCATAAATACTATGCTACAAGTATAGGTTAACTCCCGTTTCGCGAAGAAACGCAAGAAGGGAGTGGTAGTGGGGTCCCCATATCCACCGATGGAGGTCAGGTGGTCTGCTAGGCTGGAGGCCTGTGCCTCGAAGGTGTCGTGTTCTGGCCGCTTGCAATGAAGGGCACGTCCACAGCAAATTTTCTGTGTCCGCATCTTCAGCAGGAGCGGTGCAAAAGGGGCAGTTCTGGTCGAACGGGGCATGGTAGTGTGGTGGCCACTCCCGGGTAACAGCGGGAGAGAGGGCTACACCAACACGAAGTCTTCGCAGCAAGACCTCCTCCCAGCGAGCGAGTGTGCTTGGGAAGTCCGTTCCCCACGGTGGAATTAGTGCTCGTGTGGCGCGACGAAGATCTTTCCTTTGTAAAAACTGTCCTGGGGTATCTAGTGTCAGTAAAGGCAATGGTCGTGGAAAAAATGTCGTGCGCCAGGCACCATCCGCCGCATTGTGAACGGGAGGTGTATTTCGCCGGACCCACGACAGCCGCAGAGGGCAGGATTACATATCCAGCATGTCATGAATGTCCCTCGAGATAGCCCAGTTGTTATTTACTCGACGTAAATCACGTATGGCCGTCGTGGAGTCTGTATAAATTTGTAAAATAGTACTTCCAGGGGCTTGATAAAGAGCAGGAGTGAGTGCTTGCAAGCCGTGCGATTGAGCATGCTCCTTTCTTTTTTTTGCACGTTCTAGGCCACTCTTGATGGAAAATAGCCTTATCATGAACAGTAAAGATGCCCCATCAAATGACAGTCTACTGGAGTGCTTGTGGGCGCGTCAAGAGCTGTCGTACCTTCTGAATGACGTTGTGAGAAGAAGAAAAAAAATCGCAAACGTCGGCATATGTGAGCATAATGCAGAACGTACAGGTGCGTGCAAAGGTAAACGGAGCACGGGAGCGGTGGCCGAATGGTTGTTGTGTTTTCGTTTATTTAATAGCCTCAAGGCTTAGTATGCATTAAATGAGTCAGATCTATATTTAGGAAACTAGATTGTCCTTCCGGATATCATCCAGCAAGGAAAAGTACTCAGGACCATGGAGCCACCGCTGATAGTGCGTGTCTTGCCTCAAATTTAGGCCTGAGGCTATCAGTCATTTCCTCGGAATGTCTTTGTTTCCAGCGCCTGTCTATAATATGTGGTGACGGTCGGCCGAAGCCATTTCATCCAAGCAGGTTTGACATTTTACGTGCCCTCAGTAGTCCCCTTTCCACACAGCCATGCGGGAAGGAGTAAGAGCCAGCCCCAACCGTATCCTTCGTACGACAATATTGTCCATCCTGGTAAGGTTGAGGGGGCAACAACCGAACACGGAGGCATAATATCACGCGTTCGGCGTCAAATGTCCTCCTTTGCAGCCATTCGTGTGGCCCATGGGTCCCGTGCGAGCTGGGATGGGGATTACAGGCAGGGCAGTTGTGGGACAGGAAGTCAGCCCTTTCATTACTAACAATACTGGTTTGGCCAGGAACCCATGACATAATAACCTTTGATGGCATTTTGCTGTGGAGCTGGTGGATTCGTAGGCAGATGATGTGAGTCTGCGCAACCTGTTTCGAATAAAGGATCACCTGCGGAGAGTCGTTACGAAGATTGATGGTTGTCTGGGCTTGACTGGAGGCGGCTGCACAGAGCAGGGCGTCGTGAATATCCTGCAATAGACCCTTTGCAAAATACTATCAGGCATAGCGGACAAGCGGAAGGCCAGTCGAGCAACATTGCGCGCGGCCATGATGAAGGAAAAAGCGATTGTGCCGGCTGCTCGGCTCAGCGCGCTCACGCATCGCCTAAGCTCGGACTGCACGGACTCGCAGTACTGGTGTACTGGATGATATGGCGTCTGCGTCGCGGGGATTGATCTTTCCTATCACCGGGTGGGACCCCGACCTCTCTGGTATACCGCGTTTGAGCGGCGAGCGCATCCGTGCCGTTTGCAGAGGGGGACACACCAATGAGTCGGCGTGACTCCTGCAGAACTATGATGGAGCCGCGTTTTTTTATCATGGCCGACGTTTGCGAATGACGCCAGTGCTGTCATCATCGAAGCTCGCGTATGTACTATGCTGTCAACTTTTCTGAAAAGGGTCGGTTCCAGCAGGATTGGGGGTACATGTGGCAGAGGCGTCGGGAATACGGCCTTCTATGCGGGGATGGGTGGGGCTGGTCTCCGCTGTGATTCCATGTGTTCCTGTGCATGAAGCGTAGGTGTATAAAATGAATTGATCGTCTGGTCCCGGGTTATTTGGGATGGGAGAGAGCGTTACTTTACCCTTGTTGGTCCGCCTTTTCTGCAGATGACTTGTCTTCTTGGGGGTTATAACCGTGTAATCTCAGCGTAGAAGGTCATCCTGACTTTACGGAGGAGCCAAGGTGCTTGGATTGAGGTGGTCGTACAGTACATGGCCGTTCTGCAGATTGCATGGCGGCGGCGCCTAGAAATGCCGACAAGACGCAACAAGCGGCCTTCTGGGGATGCGTGCTCACTGCCCCACCACCCTGTCTGATAAAGCTTAATCGTCGCTCGGATGGCATGTTTGACTGGGCGTGCCAGTTTTCAAGTGGCAGCGCTTGGCTGTATAATGGCGCTGATTGCATTGACGGTCCCTGCAATCAGCGGCGACCGAATCCACCGATTTGGACTTCGAAGAAGCTACGCGCTTGAAAACGTGCCATGTTACACGCAATGAAGCGTAGCCATCGGTGTCCTGCCCATGACCGGCATTGTATTATCTGCCTGGTAGGCTTCTCAGGGAGTGCCTTTGCAATAAGTACAAATAAACCGGTAACAAAATGTAGCTTCTATATATAGGCACGAGAAGTTTAAGATAAATCTCTTGGATTTGTGCTTTTTTTCGAAGAATCCGAGCTGCTTTAGAAATCTTTCTTTAATTCGGGGTTGCTTCGTTTTCTCTTAAGTAATGACTGTGATTGATTACCTCAGGAGTCTTTCGAAGAAAGGTAAACAAAAATGTGTATGTCTGCAAAAATTCCGCAGGATAGGCAGGCAATACTGTGCAACCCGCGACGAGGACACCGATGTATTCGCTCAATAGCGTGCGACAAGGCACCGTTTCAAGGACGTAGCGTCTTCGAACTCAAAAGCAGTGGATTCTGTCGCCGCTGATTGCTCGGAGTGGCAATGTAACCAGTGTCCTTCTGCAGCCAAACGCTGCCCTTTAGGAGCTTGCACTCCCAGTCAGACCCGGCAGCAGAGCGACGATAAAGGAGCCATGAAGAGAAAACACAAGTTTGGTTCATTCGAAAGATTGCCTCGTTAGAACCATAAAGACACCACTTTTAACGTAAACTGCGGTCAAATAAGCTACATCATTAGGAAAAAAGGGAATGACCATGCGACCCACTAGCTCATTCCCCGCAGCAGAACCTATGATGTCATACTAGAATGCCTGCGATTGGCGGAGGCCGGGCAAAAGCAAACGCAAGTTAGGCAGGGCTTACCAGTTTGTATAGTTAGCTATATGCCCGCGAAACATATTGCACATTCTTTTTATGACACTAACACCGGTGGAGTAAACGGTTGAAGTTCTGAAAAAACACGCAGACGTGTACGCCAATGCGTACGAAACTACCGCCGGCCGAGCTGTTCATCTCGCCGTCGCGCAGACGAATTTTCGGGTTTTATCGCTCTTCGGGGCCAACGAACCGTTCCAGCACGCACGGCCGTGACCTTGCTTGGTATATTAATCCCTTGACAGGAGGTCGGCCGTCATATCGCCAACGAGCAAAGGTAAAAATAGAAAGGAGGGGAGTAAGGAACAGCAAGCAGCGACGAGATTATGCCGCTCGTCGCAGAAGTTTCGGAATGGTGGTCGTGATGGCTTGCTGCTGACGCTACGAACTCGTTTTCAGTTTACAACCACTGAAAACTTCAGTTTGTTCGAGTACTTTCCAATCAAACTTCATTGCTGCATCCTGAA
Organism: Haemaphysalis longicornis; assembly: GCF_048455015.1. Lineage (NCBI taxonomy): Eukaryota > Metazoa > Arthropoda > Arachnida > Ixodida > Ixodidae > Haemaphysalis > Haemaphysalis longicornis. The sequence continues at coordinate 1,171,469 of NW_027526434.1, read as the reverse complement.
ATGCCCATGCCGTCGAGGGAGTACGACATCCCTGCCCAACGACGAACCTTGGCGAAGCAAGTGGCTACGTTTTGTGAACTTTGCAAATGGAGGAGAAAGGGAGCTAAAGGAAGTACGAGTGTGCTCGCTTCGTTTCCGATGAAGTGGTTACGACAGGGACACTTACGTTAGCTCACTCCTGGGACATGCCACCGCTCGTCGTCGACTTCGTCAAATCGTTGTCAAAGCGCTCTGACCTTGGAAAAAAATACCGTACACACTGTGCATTGACGCTCGTATCTTTCTGGTCAGAGCAGAGAGCTCGCGCGAACGGCTTTCCGTTCACGACAACGGCCAAATGGCATAAGCGATACCGCTACTGAAGCTGAACTATTATTAACCGTAATAAAAAAAATTACACCATCTCCCCGAAGGGAACTATATGGCGATGCAAAGGATGTTGACGAGCGGCATCCGGATCCACTTGGCGACGTTGGCGTGCCGAAGTGGTTTCGCTTTCTCGCAGTGTGGGATCCGCTGCTCGACGCTGGCGTTTCGAAGCGACTTCACTTTCTCGAAGTTTGGCATCCGCTGCTCGAGGCCGACGTTTCGAAGCGGCGTCACGTTGCCGAACGCCATCTGGATCCGCTGCTCGGCGTGGACGTTTGCGTTCTGCATCTCGAGCTCTCCTCTGCGCATGTTGTTGCAGTAGTGCCAGTCGGCATCGGAGGCCATTGGCATTCCAGTGCCAGACTTTGAGTGTGGTACGGGTCTTCTTAGCCATGATGTTGTTGTTGTTGGGTCGTGTCTCCGGCGGCGTTGTGGCCAGTCACGTTTGTACTTGGCGCCCCTAGCTTCTCGTATAGGTATTGCTCCAGTCTGGCGATTGGGTCTCGAAACTGGGCCTTGGTTTCGTCCAGGCTGACTTTGATTTCTCCGTACTGTGCCACAAGCTTGTCTATTTGCGCTCCTTGCTTGTCGAGTCGAGCTTCGATTCTCTCGATTCTTCTGGTGTTGTGGCTGAGTCTCACCGAGAAGCCGATGTGGTTCAGCTTTTCCGGGTCTTCGGCTATAACTGGCCTTGGCGTCGGGGAGTATGTGTTCTGGTCGGTTTCAATGATTTCGCCGTCTTCCCTTTCCTCCGTCTCTGTTTCCTCATTGTTACCGCCTGCAGTGTTGTGATTGACGTCTACTTCTGTTGGTGGGAGTGCAGTAGGTGCCGTGACTGCTACGTTTGCCGTCGTTGTTAGCCACATCTCGTGAGGAGTCTTTGGCGGTGCTGCCATGTTGCACCTTCCCGTGACGAAGATTTCTTGGAGTTGCTTGGTTAGCTTGGCGATGGTTTCCTGTTGGTCTTTGACCATCTTCTCTAGAGCTTGTATTCTGTCGTTGTCTCCTCGGCTGGGTGAGCGCAGGCCACTTTGGCCGGTCTGCTGCTTGGCTCCGCCTCCATTGGCGGCTGCTACTCGGACCCATGTCACACCTGCGGCGGCGGTCGCTGCCGGCGATCCCGCTGTCTTGGCACCTCTTGTTTTACTGCTCGATCTCTCGCGGCTGGCGCCGCGCGATGATGGATGACGTATTCTCTTGCCAGCGCTTGGTAGTTCTGGGAATTCGTCTTTCCTCGATAGTCTCGTCTTTAATGCTGACGATGGGCGAGACTCCCCGACGGCGTTTGCAGCGGTCTTTGCGTTCTTGGCCTCCCACTGGCGTTTCTTGACTTGAAACGGCGTTTTGTATCGGTTCCTGCAGTTCTTGTCACCGGTTGGGTGTTGGCCTCCGCATAGTTTGCAGTGTGGTTGACATGTCTTTTCGTGGTCTTGGTCCGGATCGGCTTTTCCGCAGCCGAAGCAGACCTTGAGGTTGGGCGTGGGGCAAACATCCCTGCGATGTCCTACTTGGCCGCAGTGCTTGCACACCTCCCTGTGTTGCTTATAAATTGTACACTTGATCATTACTCCGGCGTATCTGACGTGGGTTGGTACCCGGTCGCCTTGGAACAGGACTATGACTGCTTCGGATGTACCGATGCGATGTGCTCCGAGGACCGTCGAATTGTAGCTACATTTGAGATATGCGTTGATGTCTTCTTCTGTGTCTTCTACGGGGATATTGTGTATAACTCCCCTTACCGTGTTGTCCGGTGCCGTGCCGTAGGCGTAGACTTCGAAAGTTTGTGCGTCCAGTTCGATTCTTCGGATATCCGCGTATCGATTGGCTCTCTCTTCGCTAGGAGTGCTGACCACGATGATATTTTGTGCGGCGTTGAGGTAAGCCGTGTCTTCTGCCGCTGCATCTTGTAGGTCCATGCCTGCCGCCCTTGCAAGCCGCGGACCCCCCACCAGACATAATAATGGTCCAAGAAACACACCTGGAAAAGAAGCCAACACTCCCCGGATACAGAACGCACGCAACACCTCCCAGTACGAGAACCAGCTCCAAGGGTGCCGCGCAGGGAGTGTGCACGTTTGTCAGGAAGGATCTAACAATCATCCCACACGACCGCTTCCTCGGCCAAGACACCGCCCTAGAGATGTGTGCGACCGAGGTGGTGGTCGGCAAAAAGAAGCAGACAACAGTCTACGCCATTAACGTGTATAGCAATCCACAACACCGAAGTCAACGGTTCAAAGCGATGTTCCACAAGACGTTGCGACAGGTTGGAAACAACCCAACAATAATAGCCGGAGACTTCAACGCACAGCACAAGGAGCTCGGATACGGGCTCACCTCGGCTAAGGGTAAAAATCTGCTCGAGGACGCCGAAGAGACCGGGTTCGAGCTCATCACAGATCCACAGCAACCGTCCCGCATCGGTACCTCCACCGCCCGAGACACCAACCCCGACCTCGCCTTTGTGCGTCTCCCCAGCGGCAAGGCGTCCAAGTGGCGAAACACGGGGCATAGTCTCGGGAGCGACCATTACATCATAGAAGTGGAGGTCCCCATCAGGGGGGCGGACGCAAGGACCAACAAGAATACACACAAGCACAGGTTAACCGATTGGAATGCCTTCCGCCGAATCGACACCGACTCGACCATCGAAGATATCGAGCAATGGACCACGAAGATGGTGGAGGCCAGCAAACAAGTCACAAAGGAGATTGAAACCGACGAACAGATCCATGTCATGGACCCAAAACTGCCCTATATGATCGAGGCCAGAGGATCCCTGCAAAGACGATGGAAGAGACACCGACATCTACGAAGCCTGCGCAAGCGCATAGCGCACCTCGGCCGAGAGATCGAGAAGTACAGTCGCCAGCTATGCGCTCAACAATGGCACGCCATATGCAACGAGGCCGACAGACAGCCGCACGCCAGCAAGACGTGGAAGCTCCTCCGGCACCTGCAAGACGAGACGCAAAGCAAGGCCTATCAACATCACAGACTTGCCCAGATCGTCTACAAGGCAACCAAGACGCACGGTACTGAAAAGCTTGCCAAGCTACTCAATGAACAATACCTGCCTGCCACCCCTAACACTGACCACCCACATTATAGAGGAACGGCAAACCCCGAACTCGATAAAGACATAGAAGAATGGGAGGTCCGCAGAGCGGCGCAGGAACTGAACTGCAGATCGGCTGCTGGTCCGGACGCCATAAGCAACAAGATTCTGAGAAACATGAACGAGACGGCAATCAAAGCCCTAACGATGTACTACAACAAATTCTGGCGCTCGGGTGAGCTCCCAAAACAATGGAAGACAGCCCGTACAATACTGATCCCAAAACCGAACAAGGCAGCCAGCATACAGAACTTACGACCCATCTCCCTTACATCATGTGCAGGGAAGGTGCTGGAACATGTCCTGAACAATCGGTGGCAAGACTACCTGGAAGAGAACGACATATACCCCGACACCATGCTGGGATTTAGACCAAAGCTCTGCACACAGGACGCCATGCTTCTCCTGAAACATGACATGCTCGAAACTCCCAGCAAGGTTGACTGCAAGGCGATCCTAGGCTTAGACTTGAAAAGCGCCTTCGATAACGTCCGTCACTCCGCCATCCTGGAACAGGTCAACAGACTTGGTCTAGGAAAGCGGACGTATAACTACATACGAGCCTTCCTGTCACACAGGACGTCCAGCATCCAAATAGGGCAATTACAGTTCGAAGACCGAAAGCTGGGCAGCATGGGCACGCCACAGGGGTCGGTCATCTCCCCACTACTATTCAACTTAGTAATGATACCGGTGGCCGAAAGGCTAGCCCAGCTGCCGGACCTACGACACACCATATATGCAGACGACCTGACGCTGTGGGTAACAGGAGGCTCGGAGGGACACATCGAGGAGACGTTGCAGCAGGCAATACATACCGTCGAAACCAGCCTCCACGGCACGGGGCTATACTGCTCACCTCAAAAATCGGAGCTGTTGATCATACCACCCTCTGGCCACCGAAGAAAGAAGGGAGAACAAGAAGCACACAGAAACATCAACCTCTACACCAAAGACGGAACCACCATCCCGCACGTCAATACCATCAGAATATTAGGCCTACACATGGACGCAGGCAACGGTAATCACACGGCGCTCGAAAAGCTGCTAACAAAAATAGGCATCACCACCCGCCTCATAAAGAGAATTTCGACGCGGCGTGACGGCATGCGGGAAGCCAACCTCCTGCGACTACTGCAGTCGTTTGTGGTGAGCCACGTATCGTACGTGGGCTCTTTCCACCGATGGCTGCAGTACGAGCGGGATAGGATTAATGCAGCCATAAGGAAAGCATACAGAACGGCTCTTGGACTCCTGCCATGTACTAGCAACCAGGCCTTGGCGTCCTTGGGAATCCATAATACTCTCGAAGAGATATGCGAGGCTCAGCGTACAGCGCAGATACAACGACTACAGAACACCAGGACTGGCCGGAAGATTCTACAGCGTGCGGGCCTCAGCCCGACAACAACTAGAGAAGAAGAAGAGGCTAACATGCAAAGAAAGAAGCTGCCGGCTATCATTAGTAGACAGCTGGTGATCTCGCCGCTCCCGCGCAACATGCATCCGCAGAGGGACAAAGAGCGCAGACAGGCCAGGGCCAGAGCGCTGACCGAGACCTACGAAAACGACCGCACGGCTATGTACGTCGACGTCGCTCAGATGCCGGAAAGACCACAGCACTTCGTAGCAGTGGTAATTCGCGCTGCGGACGGAAACACAGTCAACGCGTGCAGCCCCCAAGCCACCAATGCCGAGCAGGCGGAAGAGGCCGCTATCGCCCTAGCTCTGTGCGGCGGTGACGAGTCCCGAACTGTACTGAGCGACTCGCAAATGGCAATCACCAACTACTCCAGAGGCAAGGTGGGAATGGTGGCAGCCCGCATCCTCCCCAAGCACAAAGAGACCACAACGCACATAAGGTGGTTCCCGGCTCATGTAGGACCCATCGCCGGGGGTGTTGCCAACCGCAACGAGAAGGCGGACGCCGTCGCACGAGAGCTCGCGCACCGTGCGGCGCCCCACCGCCTCGCCTCTCAGATTGCGGTGGAGAGCGCCCCTGACATGGAGCCCATTCTCAACTACAGCGAGGTCCTGGCCTGGCATAGAGTGGAAAGGGCGCAACTACCCCCGCCCCACCCAAGATTGAACAGAAGAGAGGGGGTGCTGCTACGACAATTGCAGACGAGGACAGTCCTCACACCGGCCCTGGCTCGACACATGTGTCCCGAACTCTACGGGGAAGTGCTGTGCAGTGTGTGCGCGGACGAACCTGCAACTCTGGCCCACATTATGTGGGGGTGTGGTGCGAGTGACTACAGTGCAGTGTCGGACCCACTGCCACCGGACATGGTGGACTACGTTAGTTCCTCCAACCCGAAGGAACAGCTCATCGCCGTCCAGCGGCTCGAGGACGCCCTTGCCCAGCAGGCGCGAACGGGAGACCCTCCATCCCCTAGCGGGAGGAAGCGGGCTCGCCAAGTAGCCAAAGCTGGAGCACTGGCCTAGAGTTCCCCGAGGTCTAGCCTCCCGATAGGGGGTGGTGAAGCCCTGCGTGGCCTGACCCGCCCCTGCACGCCGGACACAAATATATGTCATTTTCTCTCTTCTCTCCTCTGCGCAGCCTTGTCTTGAGAGGTGCTCACGGTTCTGGGAGTGAGCTGGCTGGCGCTGGTTGAAGGTGTGCCAAAAAATACGGCACACACGTACCAGTCTGTATTCGTCCGTCGCGGCGGGGCTGACGAGGCAGCGGTGGGGTTGGCTGGGCCTTCGTCTGTTGTGGGTATCGCGGAATGGTCGCTTTCCGGTCCGTACGTGTATCCCCCAACTCCTGCCGCTTGTGCACTTAGAAGCATTGAGCGTTTAAGCTCCTCGGCGAGAGCTTTGTTGTCCGGATCAGGCGATTCCATGACCAGGGCTGCGGGTGTACAAGGTTTTACTAGTATTTTCAAAATGGCTGCCGTCTCGGTTTCGGGACAAGTTCCGGTTCCTGTTTGATTCCCGCGTGTGGGTGCTATATGGAGTCGACATACTAAGTATCTCTTTTATGTACCGGCTCATATGACGCCATTGTTCACGTCACGAAATGTACAATTTCGCGGGAGCTTTAAAAATTTGGCTTTAATTTCGTTATTTCTCAGCCAATAAAGCATGGTTTGCTTCCGGGAAAGCGATTGGGTACTATGAAACACCTCATCTTTCGATTAAAACAAACTTTTGTTTTGTCTTCATGGCTCCTTTATGCGTTATCAGACATGGTGGCCAGGGCAGTTCACTCGAATCCCCAGAACGCCCCCCGTTGCTTCTCGTCGCCCTTTTGTAGGTGGCGCCGCCATGCGATTGGGCCGCCGCGCCCGTGTTTCGTTTATTTCTGAGCGGTCCTGTACAAGGAATTTGTTTTTGTACCGAAAGCTAGAGTACGCTACCTCGCGCACTTTTCGCGGAGTGACCAGTTTTGACCTTGAGAGCTAGATGTCAACCCACACCCCCTTCCGCAAACGCCTGGATTGGAGCAGCACCCGATGGCGGGGAGAGATAGGCGAGGAGAGAATGGAGAAGCGCGCGGGACCCGTGCGGCAACCTGGCGGAGGAAGGCGAGGACGCCGTCGCCGCAGCGATAATGCCCGCGACAAAGGAAGGCGACGTGCGCGCAGAGCCGTGTTCCATGCTGTAGGACGAACATCCAGCTGTGGTCGCTCGTACAGCGGCGACGCTTAAACAACGCCGTGAGGCGAAGAAGAGGAAACACGCTACTGTTGCGTCCAGCTTCGCTACCTTCAAGTCTTACGCGTTAGTGTGAGCTTCCTTCCTTTTTTGTGAGAGATCACCCTAAGGCATGAATGAGAGCAAGACCGCAAATGAGATAAGACGACGGTGCTGAGGCCCCATATCCTTCCCTGGAGATCTGGAAGTCTCTCGGGATTGAGCCCTGTGCATCCGAAGTGCTACGTGCGTGCGAGTTTACCTTAAGTTACTGGGCAGGTCCACAACCGGTGTTTAGCGCCAGCTTCTAGCTCCGGAAGCCTACCAAATTAACTGGTGTCCGCAACCGGCGGATAACAGCAGCCAGTACAAGTGTGGTTAACTGCTGGGGATAAGCCCGGCCCGAAATAGGAGCCTCCGCAGCCGCACCTCCTCCCAGTGAACGAGAAGGAGAGAATAAACGTTTATTGATATTAGGAGACGTCCTTGTACTTCCGCTTTCAGAGGGTGTCATGTCTCCTTAGTCCGAGATGCCTTGAGCGCGGGCTGCATTGAGGGCTTTTAAATGCAGAGCATTTCAGTAACTCACGATGTCACCCGCGTTGACGCCCGTCGTAGTCCGCACCGTCGTTGTCCGCACCGCTCCCCCTACACTATATAAAAAAAATACTATCCGGCGCCTGGTTTCGATCCCTCGACCCTAGCGGGCGGAACGCAATGTACAAGGTGCTCTACCCACTGCGCCACAAAGCCGACACAGAATGGGAGGCTACGAACGCGCCCTATATCCTTGACTCATTCAAACTACGTCAAGAAGCTGCTGATACAACGCATTCACTACCACCAACTCCCCAAACACTAAACGTTAACGCAATACACCCACCCCCTACGCGACGCATTTACTCGAGTCCCCCTCGCGGGGAGATGGGCCCAATTTTTTTTGAGACAGCCGAAGCTGCTCGTCTAGGCTGGTGCTCGCCAAAGCGCTCTCCCAAAGCTCAGCAGTAGAAGTTTGCAGGTTTGGGGAATCAGTGGTGATTGGTCACACTCGCCGACCATATGGTTTAGCGTTCCGCGCTCTCCGCAAAACCACGAAGAGGGGAGTAGCGATAGTTGAAATGTGGACCCGTATAAGATGGGAGAATGTGTCTGGAAAGCGCGTAAATGACGTTCCTGCTCTCGGGTTAGATATTTGTGGGGAGGGCAAGTGTCTGACGTGACAGGCTGTAGTGCTGTATGATGTCTGCGTAACACGTCAAGTGCTCCATTCGCTTGGGTTGGGAAATGATACTCTCGGCGCCCGCGTGGTGGGACAATTGTCGAGCTATGGCGTCAGCCGCCTCGTATCCAGGGATGCCTTGATGTGCCGGAGCCCATACAGGCCTGATTAGCGTCTTTGGGGGCTGCTTCTGAATGATGCGTAGGGTTGTTTTGGGCAGGCGTCCCCTAGCGAAATTTCGACACACCTGCTGCGAGTCAGTGACACTGACCGCTTTCAAACGATTTTCATTTGCCCCAATTGACCCCGTGGCCATCCAGATGGTAATGTTATCCTCATACAGGCCACACCGGATCCCCGAGAAGTTGTTAAGGAGAGGCGGCAATCCAATAAGGGCAATGCTACAGTGCTCTTTATGTACTAAAATTACGTACTAAATAGAGCACGGGGGAAAATACCGCTCACTGTGGCGTACCGCGACCTCCAACGAGGAATGGCTTTGTGGAGGTATCTCCCATTTTTTATGATAGCTTTCCGGCAGGAAAGGAAGTCTCTCACGTATCTGTATGTCGCCCGCGAGAGCCAAGTGCGTTAAGGTCCTGCAGGATCTGTTTGTGCCGCGCATTGTCAAAAGCAATCTTGAGTTCAAGTGCCGGGATAGCTGCTGGCGCATTGCGGGTTGCCGGTATCATGACTTCTTCATTAAGCTGAAGGAGGATATCTCGCACTGAGAGGTGAGGACGTTGTTGGGAATAGGGCCGAGTCTTTATTGTAGGGTTGCAAATGGTTAAGAATTCCGTGCTCGAGTAACTTGCCGACGCGCGGTGTGAGGGATATCGGCCTTAAATTCTCACTAGATGGTTGTCTCCCCGATTTCGGTATAAAGCGAACCTCATCAGTTTTCTCTCCCTCTGGTAGTATGCATTCCGACCACACGCTGTTGAGGTGAGCTGTCAGTTCAATTATTGAATTGCTACCGATACTGATGAGGGCCTCGTTGGTAACCTGGTCCATATCAGGGGTTGTGTTGCGCCTCAGAGTGTGTATGGCCGCGGTAACCTCGTGAATGTAAATGTCTTGATCTAGGAACTCGCTGGGTTCGCCGGTGTAAGGTGGAAGTGCTTCGTAGGGTTGATCTGGAAATACCTGGCCTTTAAGGCAGAAAGGAGATGCTCGCCTCCACCAGGGAATGCGTGAATTATTCGAGCCATATGTTCTTGTGATACTCTGTCTTTGAGGCCACCGGATTAACAAGTGAGCCCACTGGCCACCACGCGACGGAGGTTCTCCTTTTCCACTTGCAGTTCTTCAAGGGTGGACACGGGTGGAAGTGGTAGGGACCATGTAATTAGCTTAATGAAACTTGCAAGGACTTGAGTTTAGTTCTAGCCGAGAAACATCGGGTTGTACGTTTAAGATAGCAGGCTGGAATGACACAACAATTACAAATTCATTGTGAGCTACGTAAGTAAAAAATTTCCCCGCATTTCCCAGAGGGGAAGAATGTGAAAGTGCGAATGCAGGAGTTGAATTTGCGCGGTTCGGTAATGTTCGCGAAAGAGAGATCACACACACACAAACACAACTGCAAAGAAAGAAAGATGCATTTATTCACAGACACCTATTTGTGTTGTCGTTGTACTTGATTGCTAGAGCGGATCTCAGCTTTGAAATTTCGTGTCAGTACTCCTTTAAGCGGGTGCATTAGCCCTTCTCACGCCCGATTGCTGGCCAATCCCCCACGTGGGTATGTGCCATGGCAGCGGCCAGGCAGCGCGCGCCCATCTCCCCCCGTTGCCAAGGAAGACGAGGAGATTCCTGGCCAATCCCCCACGTGGGTATGGGCCATGTCAGCGGCCAGGCAGCGCGTGCCCATCTCCCCCCGTTGCCAAGGAAGACGAGGAGCGCGCGCACCCGCAGCTGTTGCTATGTGGACGGACGGCGGTCAACGGAATTCAGGGTCGCTTATAAAGTGCATTCGCACTTAAAAAATTAATGAACCTCGTTGAAATATTACAGTGGGCTTAGCGGCTAAGTTTCAAATAATTTTTCGAAGGGCGACAGTTTAGATAAGACAAGACGCACAGCCATTTTTTTGTAACCTACACAGCCATGTACTGACAGAAGACAGGACTTTTATAGCCTTCAGATTTTTGCTGTGTACTAACCGATTATTACAACCTAATAAAACTTGGTACAGCGTCGTTTTAACGGCCAAAACAGTCGGGCTTTTTTTCAACACATCTACGCTAGAAAAAGAGCTACCAAGCATTTTACAATAGCTCCGAGTACGAAAGTTTTTTATTATGCACTGCTTTGTCGTCTCACGCAGGTTAGCTCATAACGGAGCGGCATATAGCTGCGGCGGAAAAACACAGAATATAATAGTTTTCTAACTAGATATCGCACGCGGGTTTACGCACAAAGCCACAAGCAGCCTTCCGCTTTGTGACAAGTTCACGTAATCGGCCGCAATAGAACGCAGACGTCTTGAGTCAAGCATAAAACATCGTTGTAATTACGAAGTAAATGTTCAGCGCTTGTTCCATAGCACCTGGCGGGACAGTTTTTACCAGGGGTGTACCTCACTCACTAACGCTAAGAACCCGCCTGGCGCGTGAGTGCTACCGAAGGAAAAACTGTGGCACTATGCTAAAACAAGTCTTCCTTTTTGGCAGTTCGGCTTCCCCAGAATATATAACGCACATTAACTCGTAGATTCTCACTTAGCTTCCACCAGCGGGGCACTGGTGGAAGCTAACACCACACCGACCGAGACAGGGCTACAGTACTACATCTAGATAAACGAGAAAAAAAAACTATGCTCCTTCCTCTGTCATGGGTATTGGTAAAACACAAAAGGGAAATGTGCAGCAAAATCTGCAGCTGAGCATGATTTGCGGGTCGGCCAGCGGCTGTCTTGTGGGTGTGCTTGGCGAGAGACGTCGTGCTGGCGGGTCCCTTCGGCAAAGGTGTACTCGCGTCACCTGTGACGAATATGACATCAGTGAAATGTTACTGTATTCCGGAATGAAACACTTTCGTGTTACAATATAAACCCCGAAAACGAAGAACCCTAACTTTAACGTACGTTTCAGTACTAAAGGTTGCTTCCCCGAAATAAGACCCTGTGTGCGTGGGTGCACCCTTTACAGGCCGCTTGTTTCGTTGTACTGGCGTGATTTACCTGATGGATATGAAGTCAGTGAAATCTGTGTATTTCGGAATAAAGCACTTTCGTGTTAAAAAATTGAAGAACACTACGGGGCCATCGAGACACAGAATGAGTTTTGGTCAACGAAGAGACAAGATAGGCCCAGAAGCAACGAGGAAATATTGAGGAACACACATGAAACAGTGGTGCCCCACCCCCCCCAGCCACTTTCCAGAAAATATTCTATCACATCGAAGAATCTTGTTTGCGAGATTGGCCGTATTCGAGCTAAGCCACCGCAAAGAAACAAGACCGGGAGATTGTAAGGGGCCCTCCGATTTCATGTGATAGCATCACTTGAATACTAACGTGCAGTTATATCAACCATCCATCTTTTTGTTGTCGGTCCAAATTAACTTGATCCTGCCCACAACACGTCGCTCCGTCGCAAAAGATCAAAATGTTTCAATATTGCCTGCGTTTTTGGGGTTAAAAAAGCAACTTTCGTGCCTAGCATAATGCTCAGTCTGTTACCTAAGGGTAGTATTTTCTAAACTGTAAAAGAGTGGTTGCGCGGGCCAGTTGGTACATGATACTTAGTACACAATACCTAATGCTTAGCACATAATAGGTAATGCTTAGTATATAATACATAATGCTCAGTACTTAGCACATAGCACTGCGTTTGTCTACTGTCCCTTTTGTCCTGTCTTTAGCGCTGTTTTTCTTTTAAGTATTTTCTAGTTAAGGAAAGCTTTATTTTGTCTTTTGTCTTTGTCTTCATGGCCCTTTTGCGAAAGCTATAATACCAAGGGCTTCCTTTACATCCCGGATATAAATCGTCCGTACGGATTGCCCGCGGTCTCACGGCCAGATCCTTGCAATCAAGGCTTGGCTGAACGGGTTCCAACTGCCTCGAGGTGTTGGAGCGAGCTTCGTAGGCGGCCAAGCTGTGGACTCGAAAGAGAATCCGCAGGGAGGCTTACTCGCGTATCGGGCACCCTCGAGGCTGTTTCTGAAGCAGTCTTTCTGGCTAGTTGGTGGGGCGAACGAAGATTTGTCTTAGCTCTTCACCCTTCGTCGTGTAATCCGAACCTTGTCAGCGGTTAATCCCTGGAGTGGCTGCTTTCACCGCCTCCGGAAGAACGTCGCTAATGAGGCCCAGCTACAGAGGACTGAAGATCTGGCGAGTTCTATGCTAAGAAGCGGCAGTTCCTGAAGGTGACGGGAGAATTCGAGCCTGACAAAACAGAAAAGGCTAGTCTTCTCTATTGGTTATACAAAAAAGCGCCTTGTTTTAACCAAACTTATTTCAAGAAAAAAAAAAAAACAGCTGATCCGACGAGTTTGCACATCATTTAAGCGAAAACTAGCGCGAAACGACGGCACCCAAGAAGAAGGTTACGTACAGGCGCCGCACTGAACTAACAACTAAAATTTCACCTGAAGGCAATGCCCTTTTAGGGCATAAAAAGGCCTCGAGAAGCAAGTGCATTTCTCGCAGCCTTAGAGACCCGTCTACCTTTCAATAGCCGCTGTTGCATTCCTGTGTGTTTGTAGGAAATTTCCGCTGTTCGTGTATTGTTAGGTGTTATCTTAGGCTGCGAAACAATGCTTGCGTGTGTCATGCTCCCCTGCTTGGAAACTGGTTTGAACTTTTGGCAGGCATCTTAACGTGCGGTTGTGCACATTGCAATGTTCTGTGACCGATGTCTTCTTTGTTTCGTTTGCTTTCGCTGCATGGGTGCCCTAAAAAAGGCACTGCATTCAGCTAAGAGTTCTATTTTGAGTTCGGCGCTGACTCTGTTTGTTCTTCTTCTTATATGTCGTCGTCTTGCCCTGGGTCTCCCATTACAGATTTTTATTTCGGTTAGCTGGTGCACGTACTGCCCACGTAAGTTTTTTACTTATTTATTTATGTATTTATTTTTAATTTATTTATTTATTTATTTATTTATTTATTTATTTATTTATTTATTTATTGTTATTTATATATTTACAATACTGACATTGTCAGATGCGACTATAGCAGGTGGGCACAATGTTCCATAGAAAGAACGCGTCATGAATCCCGATGAATACATAAAAACTCACTGATGTCACCTTTGCACATTGAACAACAGCCATTTCTACTAAACACTGTATACACCAAGCATAAGTAAATCTGATTTTCATGATAAAATAATAAATCTGGCAATGTAAACTCTAACGAAACAATGACACAAGGTAGCCTCCATGAATTTACCTTTCATAAGCTTCTTAGGTATTTACAGCAGAAGCACGCTGCCTTTCGATTGAGAGTAGCGCACCCAACTCAGTTGGATGCGCTACTCTTTATGTTGAATTGCGTTGTACTAACAAAAGCATCGATTATAATGACTATATGGCGAAAGTCTTGTATGAGAATGATACCTCCGACTGTCATAACAAGGAAAAGATTTTGAGTTTAGTGAAACTGACTTCTAACCGATATTCGGAAGTTCAAGCTTTTAAAAGGTTTTCATTGAGGTTTGGAAAGTTAAGTTAACCTGACTTGACTTTACGACGTCGAAAGTTAAGCAGAACTGCCTTTTAAAAGACGTCCCAGAAGGCTAGGCATTAGCACAATTTTAGATTCTTTGTAGTAAGCCTGAGAAGATATTGGGCTGAGAGAGTCACGAATACTCTATCTCTAGAAATATTGGGCCAAAACCCCGTGTGCCTAAAGAGCGGGGTTTCTTCAATTAATTCCCGTGCAGGCGTCCCAATTTTCGGAAGGACGCATTCATTCTGCATGAAAGGAATCGACTCTGCAGAATAAAATTCTCATTTGTGTCCATTTCATGATTGTTTCAAAGTGTCCATTCGGAGTGAACCCTGATTGGCTGAAAGCAGGCGATGCAGGTGTGACGCGCCACAAACAAGGCGGGGCTTGGTTTCTGTGCATAGCATTGGTCAGAGGCTTCACTACCACACTTTTTGTGACAGGGGTCATGAGGACAATTAACCGGACGGCGAAACGAAACTCCCTCGATACACAGTGACGTAGCTTACGGATGCGCCATCTAACGCCGGCACTGACGACAGTTGTACTGGCCCCCCAGCTTACCGGCTCACTGCCGGACTCGACTCTTTTTCACCGCTAGCGCGAGCAGGGAATCGAGTCCGACCATGACCGGCTGTGTCCACCGCTGCTGCCGGCCAAAGGGTGTCGCGACTCGCGGCGTTCCACCACAGAATAGGGAGGATTTTAGAGAAGCAAAGGTCTAGCTTTGCCTATACTGCCAGAAAAAGCGTAGTGGCGGTGTCGTGAACTACCGAGGACGCCCGCTTGATGGCGCTGTAAACACAGCTTTATTGGCCGCGAGGCCCACCACTGGAGAGGCCGGCGCTGCGATCGTTTTGACGTCACTTGTAGGATCACCGTTCGTATCTTGCTGCGTAGTTGGCTTGCAACGCGTGACACTTCGCTTAGGAAGCGCGTTATAAAAGTATTTTCGTGCTAATTTCCTTCGTTTTAGGTTAATTCTCAGTGCGTCAAGCGCAGTTCGACCTAATGGTGACTGTATAACCGCATCAACTGTGGTAGATTATCCGCAAACACCATGAGCGTGGGGGTGTATTACGCATGCGACCGAAGCGAAAGCAGCGGCTTGTTTCCCCGATCAACAATGTGGACTACGACGATCGCCGAGTGAAGTTTCTAGATTCCCCTTGTTTGCAAGAAATGTATAAAGCAGGAAATCGTAAAGCGTTAACTGCTCGCAGAAGCACACGTACCCGCCGTCCCTGCCCGCACAGCCGACGGTGCGGCTCCAACCGACGCAGGTCGCGGCAGCAACCACTTGTCGCCGCTTTTTAGAATCACACAAGTCGTGGAAGAGAAGTCACAGATTGGGGAAAGTGGATGTTAGTGTGATGAAAAATTCTGATAGGTAGTTTCATCAGCTGTGGTTTTTAAAGAATCGGCCGAGGCCGTGCAGGTATCTTGATCGTCGATCGCTTCAACGGAAATCACCGCGCTTACAGAGTTCACAGCGCGGTGAAACGTTCTGTTAGGGACTGTCACTCGCAATTCTAACGGCGATGAAATATCTGCTGCGACGCTAAGCCTTAAGTTCCTAACCAACGTTAAAGGAGGCGATGTCCCAACATCCGATTACGTGCATCCGAAGCCGGCTGCGAGCTGTTGGTGAAGGCCCTCCTGTCGCGCACGCGCGTGTTGCGTTTGGGTTCCTCTAACTTCTTGGGGGCCTCCAGCGCTCGTTTCTCCTATTTTAAATATCCCCAGTACCCGAAATCATTAACGACGTGTTTCGCCTCGTACGCAGCCTCGCCTTCTGTGAGCAGTCGTGAGTTTCGAAATTGATGCTTGAGAAATTCCGGCTTACTGTAAACATACAAAACACGCTGCACTTATAAATTACCACGCCGAGCACCTAATGAAAACTAAATATAGCCTTGCCCGAACCCACTCGAAGGCGTTAAAAACTCGCGTTCATACCGTTCATACATTGCGGACAAGCCGCGAAAAGTAAACATCAGCCGTGCAGAGTACAGGCTACGGCAGCGATCGTTAATCAAATCCCGGCATGACTATAAAAACACCGTGGGGGAAATAGGCACTGATTAAGCCAAACTGCAGACCATAATAATACTTTTAAGCATGCATGTGGGGCCAAGCGATCTGATCACCGTTCTCGCGTCATTCATTTACCAGGCAATACGAGCAGTTCGCGCGGTGAGATCATAAGTGAGCGATGCATTTCCGTCGCTGTTACAAGGTGTTTCCTTGCACACACACGACCCGTCACAAGTATTTCATAATGAATTTACAGCGTACATTGCTCGGCATCAGTTGCATCGTCCTTGGCGTTAGCTGGCTGCGTATGTAAGAGCTGTATACGTTGCGATGGTAGCCAACTACCTACACGCGGCGGTGTCGCCGGGAACAAGCGAGTCGCTGATTGATTGCCCGAATTATTTGGTTTACAGACAACTTTTTTGGTAATTTGCATCAAATCCACAAGGAGCGGGAGAGACGGTGGCCACAACAAAAAAAACACGCTTCCGCATACGCACGGGAAATGTGTTGTAGCAGACGACAACACGATTCGGCGTCCTACAAGTGACGTCCCTCGTAGGTGGCGCCACGGTATGTCCTCGGGACCAATAAACATGGCAGATGCTTTTTGCACAGGCCGCTTGAGCAACTTAATAACATGGCTATGCTCGCACGGCGGCCGCCGGCTCGCTGCTCCATGGCCGGACTCGACTCTCCTCCTCCCGCGCGCGAAAGGAGCGTCGAGTACGGCCGTGGCTGCTCCTGCTGGTTCCTGGCTGGCACGCTGGCCGCGTGTTTACTTGCGCCGCGCTAGTGAAGTGATGTTACGCCAGGTGACCAGATGGCCTCGACTGGCACAGACCACAGTGAGCAGCAAGTGAGAACAAATCGTTTATTGACATCCGCAAGTTTACAGAGGCCAGGACATCATTTCATTTCGATCGCTGCAATTGTACGACGCTTTCGTGACAACATTTTTTTTTTGCCATAGCAACTCGTTCACTTGCGCTAAGATTTCGAACGAAGGGCACAAATGAGGTATTGACAGCGATAACGGTTTCGTTTGCACCGTCTTTCTAGTGGAGTGCATAACACTCACCTTCTGTTGGTAGGATCAAATATTCTGGCCTCGACAGCTGTCTTCCGATGCGGAATTTCCCACATTTGTCATTCCACAAGCACTCAATTCCCGTGTTTTGCCAGTCCTCTCAACAACTGATGGACGCAAAAGCACATAACAGCAATAACAGTCACGAAACCAGTGCTCCGCGCACATAGAAACGGTGGGCCGTTGCAGCGGTTTCAATTTGAGTTGGCGGCTTTGTGGTTGCGAATTCAGAAACGAGGTGGTGCACCAGTCGGCTGTTCATAAAAAGTTGCCTGTATTTTTGCTCAACGAATGTTTAATGCGGAACTTGTTAATAATATTTTTAAACAACACATTGTAAGCGAACTGTGATGGCTCTTTGAGTCACGGAATGAATGTTTTGTATTCTATACCAAAAGTAACGTTTCGGTTGCGCCGTCTGGTGGACTTGATGGTCGAAAACTGCGCTGTAGGTCGGTCACGTGGGGCGTCGATTTTTACGCCGCCTATAGGGAAACCAGGGAACGTCCAAGCTTGAGAGGCCTGGTTCCACTGCGGCGTAGGGTGCCGCGATGTTCCTCCTCGCCCGCCCGAGGAGGAACATTCAGGCACCCTATTGCAGCGTTGGGAGAGGAAAAGGCGGAGCGGAAAGATCCTATCCAGCGCGCCTCCTGCTTCCTCATCGCTTCAGCACGAGGGGAAAAGGGGGAGAGCAGCGCGGCATTTACTCAATCTGGCGCCTCACACGCGCTCTCCCTTTTCCGACCGGGTTCTGGAAAGTGTTATCTTGAAGGCAGCCTGTTGTACGCTCTGGCGCGAGTGCAGAGATTTCGCTGTTCGCTCAGTGGACCTAAATGAAAAGGCCAGTGAGTTGTGTCTGACCGAGGGACCGATGAGTGACCGGAAAAAGGGCAGGGAAGGGGAAAGCGTCGATACCTGCAATGAAGTGGTGGGGAGAGAGAAATGCGGCAATTGGGACGGCGAGGACTCGGCAGATCCCGGTGATTGCTGGCTCACTGGCGCAATTTCATGCACCTTTGGGAATTAGAGCAATCTGCCGACAGGCTCCACAAGAACGGCATATTGGGGGAAAACGTGGAATTACAAATAAGTCATCCAAAACCTGATATATCTGTGCCTCTATTTTCGCACGAAACTCAATTAGCATTGTTTGCAGAAAAGCAGTTCTTAACGACAGCTCCAAATTGTGGGCAAAGAACATTCTTTTTCTTGTACACGAATATCAAACTTCACTCGCAGTTGCGCGTAACGTTAAGCCGATGTTACGTTTTGTAATTTTGGATTCGATTATCGCGCTCCTAAATGTAACGGCCCTGGGGAGACACTCCTCCCCTCCTTTTGCTTTCTCCTCTTCTCCCCGGCGCGACTGGGTGCGCACATGCGCGATAACCATCCCCATGGAGATAACGGTCCCCTCCGCCACGGCTGCTGTAAGGCAAGGCGAACAGACCCGTCTCACGTTGTGGGAGATTTCTCGTGTGTTTGTTTTCTCGGCCATTGTAGTAGCGTAATGTGGAACCCTTACCAGGCATACTTCATTGATTAGTTAGAACACATAGAAAATGTGGCCCTCCGCTTCATTTACTCATGGTACGATAGCATAACTGCACTCCGCAACCAAGCTTGCCTACCAATATAAAAATGCCGCAGAAACGTGACATCGTTAAAGTTCCTTTATCTCCTTTATCACGGTGCCATAAATATACACAACCATATATACCTCCGGCCTCCTTTTTATCATCGCACTGTCTAGAGTGCCGTCCGACGAGGTTAGAATACTTAAGACTAGGCTATCGCAGGCCGAAGCGTCTGTCGTTGTAGACTAGATGATACGTCTTAGCTTCTTGATCCCTGGGACGGTGTTTCGAGACCGGCTTTTGCCTGTTTTTTTCATCTTTCAATTGAACTATAATTTTTATGGCTTAGGTTTTTTTTTCGTTTTAAGTGATTTCTTTGTATGCGTTAGGTCATGTTATGTTATGTTTAGGTCAGGTTGCCTAGCTTTATGTTATCTAGAGCGATGTAGTGCCAGACGCGGCAATTTTGTTACAAAACGGCGGTGTACGACGATATAGTGGAGTGCTTATAATACCGTCGGACAGCCCTCTAAACACGGCCTTTTATTGTGGGATCCGTCGACCCCCAAGGACAAGACTCGACCGTCAAAGGGGGAGAGAAGCGACCATAGAGGTCTGTCTTTAATGGAATGTCGAAGGGAAGAGAAGACAAAGAGGAAGAAACAGTGCATGCGCTGATGCAGCCTGAGACGACGATGATGCCAGCCAGGGAAGATTGGCCCAAGGCCATCAGGTCCATCAGGCTAGCTGGCCGCAGCAGGTTGATGGCGGTCGATGGCGATGGGGCTGGGATCTCAAAAAGAGTCTACATCTTCCCGGCCCCCAACGCCGTGGAGCCAGCATGCTTATAAACGCTAGATACGTCGACCGCGCAGCCATGATGCAAGTCCCTGCTCGGTCTGTGCGTATGGTCGGCGTACCCGACGGCACGATACAAAGCAGCGTTGTTTTCGCACACTCTTGTCAGGGTCCAGTACGAGACGAATGGATCTTGTATTAGCGCCGCAGAAAATGTCGATGTGGTCGCGGTTCCCTGAGGATGCAGTTTTTAGGAAACGTGGTCCTTTCAAGCAGTGGATTCCGTAGTCTTCTGTTATACGACATTTATCAGTCGTCGGAATCCCGCTGATTCTTCTCTGGTTCCTAAGGTTGGGGACAAATGGACACGATCGCGTAACTACGTTGTGGGTTTGTAGTAGACTGCTCAATGGGGTAATTTCCGCCGGATTCGAGGTACATATCTTAAGTGTAGTGGTCAGTGGGCTCGTTTCCTCGCTTATTTTCTGCGGCTGCATGCGAAAATTCTCCGGTTCGTGGGGTGAGTTGCGCATAGAAGTGATCCATGAGGGTCCTTCCCACGACGCGGAATGCATCAGTGGCTGGCTTTCTGATTTCCTGGATAAGTTCTCGGCTGAGTTTCCACTTCCTAGGGAAAATTTGTGATCGTGCTTCTTGACCAAGTGATCGGTTCTTCGCTCTGCTCCTACGGAATTGTCACGTAGGTCAGTTGCTTGTTCGGAGGGATCAGCAAGTTCGTAAGTTGCGCCTACAAAGTTTGTGTTTTTCTCTGGCTCTTCTAGGTATTCGTTGCACATCGAGGGAACGTGCCGTCGTTTGCAATATGGGCAATCTATCTTCCTTTTACACTGTCGAGCGATGTGTCCATGGGTTAGACAACGGAAACAACATCCATGTTTTGTGAGGAGAGACTTCTTTTGCTCCATAGTGATTTTCCTATCCGAGCAAGATCCTGGATCGTGCAGGCCGGAGCAAAACAAGCGCTGACGCGTCTCGTTAGCTGTGGCACACAGGGCTGCTGCAGAATTCGGATGTTTGAACATTGCTCTTTGACGCCGTTTCCTTGGCTCTTCATTCGCCTTAAACTTCGTTCTCCGAGGCGAGTTCAGTATAGCTGCTTCCAGACACTCAAGTTCGTGTCCAAAAAAGTTAATTAAATCGTCGAACTGTTTCCTGTGGTCTATTGGTTGGTGCTGACAATCCAGTCCGGTTGACGTTGAAGCAGTAGACAACGTTTTCGAATGCCGGTAGTATCTGAGGACCATGTCTCGAGGGAGTGCCCTTAGAAGGATCTCGCGTAGCATGGCACAATAAGTATCTGGGCTCGTACCAAGTGCATTCAAGCTTCTGCAGTGTATCTGCACATCGTCATGGAGCTTCCGTAATTGAGTTACGTCAGTTGAGGATGAAACACGTGGTATATCAATCAGTGCCCACAGGTGGTCTCGTGTAATAAGAGTCATGTTGCCGAATCGGTTCTGAAGTATCTCGATCGCGTAGTTATAGCCTTGTTCGGTCACGGGAAGTCCAGACACCACTGCAGCCGCCGAGCTGGTCAGCAGGCTAGTCAAGTAATAAAATTTCTCCGTCGCCCGCAGTTCAGAATTGTTGTGTACTGTGGACTCGAAGAGACTCCAAAATTTGGTCCAGTTCCGACGGTCTCCATCAAACCTAGTGAGTTCTATTGTCGGAAGCTTCGTTCTAGTGGTTGCGGTTTCGCTAGGCGGCGGTCTCGTTAAAGAAGGCGAAACGACAGACTCACCAGCCTGTTGGCCTCGAGATCTGTGTTGAAGCTCCGCTCTTATCTTCACCATCTTGTCGTTGTAGAAGTCGTGTTGGAAGTCTCTTCGGTGACCATTTCGTCAGTGATGTCCCCCAAAATGTCCTCGTCCAGCTTCAGGATGGGTCGATACATGGCCTCGATCCTCTCCAAGGATACCGCTGCGTCCATCGCCGAAGTCAGGGTGCCACTTCGGAGGCCATCTTCTATCTCGGACAAGGCGGCTGAAAGCTTGTCCCGAAGGGCGGTTCGTCGGAGCAGCTTCCGCTCGATCGAAGTCATCCTTGGTCCTTGGAGGTAAGTCCGCCGGTCTCTCAAGCAGAAGCCGTCGAAGAAAGGCTGTCGGTTCTGCTTGTCGGTGTCGGCCTGGCAGACACGAGTCCCGGGTCGTTTCGGCACCAAGTTGTGGGATCCGTCGACCCCCAAGGACAAGACTCGACCGTCAAGGGGGGAGAGAAGCGACCATAGAGGTCTGTCTTTATTGGAATGTCGAAGGGAAGAGAAGACAAAGAGGAAGAAACAGTGCATGCGCTCATGCAGCCTGAGACGACGATGATGCCAGCCAGGGGAGATTGGCCCAAGGCCATCAGGTTCATCAGGCTAGCTGGCCGCAGCAGGTTGATGGCGGTCGATGGCGATGGGGCTGGGATGTCAAAAAGATTCTACATTTATCATTCACGTAGGACCAGCCATAGCTGTAATATCACGCATTTTGTTCCTCATAGTAGCACTTTCACATTTTCCTATTTTTCACTAACCATAGACATATGGAATAAATTACCTAGTGGAGTTGTGGAAGTGCGTTCTGTGGGCAAGTTTGTTGCTAAATTTCAAGTATTGTATAACTCTGATAATCAGTGAAAGTGTGTTAACCTGATAAATAAAAATATACATCGCCATTATTAGCCCTTGTATGTTAAACACCTTTGAAGAGATGTGTTAAACTGTGGTATTTTTTGCACTGAACCACTCCTGTGTGATCCTTTGGATAGGCTTACAGTACGAATAAATAATACTAAAGAGGAGACTCCAGGAACACCACGGCGAATCACAACAAGAAGTGTTTTTGTATCATTGCGGCGAAAGGGGAGTAACTAGTTCGTGTGCTATGAAGCTGAACTGAAGAACATAGACCTGCGTCGGGCTCACGCTGCGCTTGACGACAACTCTATTACAGTGCATCAGTGCTTCTAGTCGCACGTCTCGTAGCTCCACCGTTTGGTGAGGTCTGGTGGGATCTAGCATGACGACAGGACTGTCTATTGTCTTGGGGATGCGGTAGAGTGCGGACGTTTCGGCGAGCTAATGCGGACCTGGAGAACGCGCCACAAAAGGAGGCTTCCGGGCCAGCTCGGAGACTGCACCTGCCCTCGCACGTGCACCGCCCCTCTGCTGCGGTATTCCATCGGTGAGTCGAACCATCTCGAGCTCTAGCGTTGTTTAATGCCTCGCTCGCAATGTTACTGTTATTGTCTACGATTAGCCTGTATGGAGTATATTTGATTTGCACGTTGCGATAAATGCTACCATTGATGTTCTACCCTGTCACCTCCTCCCTTTGTCTGTCTCCGCACGTAACGGACCCGTCCGCAGCCGGTGCTCGAAAGGCCTATTTGCTGAGCGTGGATGGCTGCGGGGTGGGGAATACGTTGTGCGTGAAATGTAGAACCGTATAACCTACGGTAGCGACAACAGCAAAAGTGGCAGGATTAAAAAATTGTATATAACCTCCTTCATAACCGTAGCCTGATTTATGCATCGAAATACATCTCCCTAGCATAATCCAGAATACTAAGGCACTAACATGCATACACCATCACCGAATACGGTCTTAACAACGATTGCTTCAAGCATTACTTTTGTCCCTGTTGATAAGAGAATGGAATAGTTTAGATTCCTGCATTACTAGTATAAAATCAATGTCAGAATTCACCTATAAATTAAGCATACGTTTAATAAATAATATTTCAGTTTTTTAACACGAAAGTTTGTTATGCAAGGATACACCATGATCTGACTAACGTCATATCCCTCACGAAAGTGACATCGCCAGAAAAACGCGGCCGCGCCAGGATTCGAGCCGGGTGCGCCGTCGCTGCAACGGGAGGTGCCAGGCGCTTTACTCACTTCGCTACGACCTGAAGCGCAGACAGCCGTATGAACGCGCCATATCACTTTCCCTTTACCGCTTCTCTTTCGATGGTGCTGCCGTTTAAGAGAGGTGAAGCGAAGTAGTACATCACGATGCTAATGATCGCCGACAGTTGGCGCCAGCTGAGCTCGTCGCAACGCAACCGTCTACCGTACATTCCACGGAACAGGGACGTGGTGGTGACGCATTGGTGAAAGTGACGCACCAGCAGGTTGTCGCTCGCAAAGCACACCCACAAGACTGCCCCGTAAGTGATGCTCTTTTGGTGCAGCGGACCGTGAGTTAATCGAACGATTTGCTGGCAACTCGTTCAGTTTCGTTAGCATGGTTTGCGAGCACGCGTGGTTTCATTCGGGTTGACGCAGTGCTCCGGCGCGTGCAATCCAGTGTCTAATGTTGATAAGTCTGGCCGTGCCATACCGACGAAATATAAATAGCGATGTGCAAGTTCATATAGATACATAATAAACATTAAACTGATCCTATCATTTCTCTTTCTTCTTTTTGTTGAGCGTATTGTTTTGAAGGCGGGTTTTTCTTGGAATGTATAAATGTGGACGTGGACGTGGGTGCGCGAAAGTGTATTTTGTTTCCTCGAGCAGCATTTAAGTTTGCCGTTAGCGGCGTGTGTATACCTTGTGGTGCAATAATGCCGCGGGCGCTCGTGTGTTTGTGTGGTACTATCGTGGTCATTTTCTGTTTTATAAGGAGTTCTGCCTTATATCCCGCCGGTAGGAATGTAACAACTATTCACTGTTAAGCGTTATTTCTATTAACGTTATTTTCTGTTTAACAAGAGGTGTTGATATAATGGCCAACTGTAATAATTAAATGTTGAACTGAGTGTTTACAAACCAATGCCCCCCTGCTTTGGTCCCGTATGAGACTGGCAGTGTAATAACTAAAGAACTAATTAATGAACTAACTTACTAAATAACTAACTAACCAACTAATTAACTAAAAAATAACACACAAACAAGCTAACTAGCCAGCCGCATAACTAGCTAACAAACAAACAAACAAAAACCAAACAAACAAACAAACCAGCTAACTCAATGAATAAAACTGATAAATAAATAAACAAAAATAAACATAACTAAATAAATAAATAAATAAATGAATAAATAAATAAATAAATAAATAAATAAAATTACCGTGGCCTCTCAGAAAGCGGAAGCGTACCCATGAGCGATGTGGACGCTGTGTTGAACCCTCTTAATGTGGTTGAGGAAGCAAGCGGGTGAGGAGATGGTTCCTCTTGTTTCAACTTTCTTCCGGTACTTTCACGTCCATTCAAATGTGCAGCTTATTATGCTTGTTTTCGCATGTTATGACATTTTCAATCACCAGCAAATTTTAAGCCTATTTAGGCCCTTCTCCCTTTTCAATCAATTTCTCTGCGTGTCGAGGTGAAACGAGGGAGTACCTTCAAAATCTTTCGGCACCGCATTTTTATAAGACGAACAAGGGGGCGGAGACCGTAAAGCTCGTTAGGTGACAACCACCCTAAAACGAGCCCCTAAGGCAAGCGGTAAAGCAACTACGTAAAACATTAAGAAGTTAAAAGATCGCAAAATTTATATTTCTCTCCCGTGTCGCAGAAAACAATCATAAAAACCGCTGGTAGATTTCTTTCTATGCTTTTGGTTCGTACCTGTGTAAGTGAAATATTTTGCAAGCCTCAGCGTCCTCACTCCCAGCCCTTATGTGGTTTGGGAGCCGAGGGGAACTAACTCGGTCCTCCACTGCGTGATTAGCGAGAGGAGCGCCTGGGGACCCGCGGGTGTCCGGGCCCAGGGTGCCTGCAGCGCGACCGCGACACCAGCGGCGGCCTAATGTCGTTACCGCGTGCGGACAGGCGTTTCCAGCACATAAGAGCGCCCGCATTCCTCCCCAGCCACATTTGCCAACCGTTCCCTCCCCTCCCAAATTGCGGAGCCCAGACGATGTTTAACCTCGCGCCTTTGTGCTGGCTTTTCCTGGGAAACGTTGCGCCACTGTCATCAGCAGTCGTCTGCAGGGCACTCGTAGATTTCGACCGAAATGCGCCGACAGTTGGCGTCGTTAAGTGGGCCATGAAAGCAAAATACAAATTTATTCAATTGGGGAGCAGTAGACTTTTGTAGCTCACTCAGCTCCAGTTCAGCCTCGAAAAGCGTTTTTTAGGAGGAAAAGCGGAAGCAATGTTGAACAAGAACTTAAACAGATCTCCTTTTACAAATAGCGAAAATGAGAAATCTGTGTAAGGTCCTGCATTTCCTCACCAATGCATAAATGGTGGAAGCAACGAATTTAAAAGTTACAATAGCGTAAATGGACGTATTGGTCCAACGAAATTTTGAAAATCCAAACAATCCAGAAACCAATCTGCAGAAATTCAGAGATTTATCTACAAATGCGTAGCATTCTTATGCCGCCTGTATTTAGTGTGAGTTTTTTCAGGCAAATTTTTGTATTTTTTTTCTACATCCTGTCCGACCCATTATCTCCAATTACGCTATTATAAACGGTTATAGGCGAAACTTTTGCAAAATATTCGATATTGTGGAAACGCCATGCGTTATACGTTTTGCCAATGTCGGTAGTTTTTAAATATCTTCCTTGTTTTTTAGTTTTGCAAAACTTCGTCCGACTAATTATCTCCATTTCGGTTATTCCAACAATTACACTCTGAACTTTTCCGAAATTTTCATTATTGTGGAAATGCAGGGCGTTACATGGTTCGCCATTCTCCGTAATTACTCTATATTTTTCTTATTCTTTTAGTTTTGCAAAATTTCGTTCGACAAATTACGCCCGTTTACGCTATTATAACGATTACAGGGGGAACTTTCGCGAGATCAGCAATATTGTGGAAATGCCATGGGTTTCGGCATTTTCCGCAATATTTAATATTATTTTAATTTTTATTTTTTAAAATTTCGTCCGACCAATTATCTCCATTTACGCTATTCTAACGAAAACATTTAGAGCTTTCGCGAAATTTCCAGTATTGTCGAAATGCAGGACGCTACACCGTTTGCAATTTTTCTTGATTTAATTTATGTTTTTCTTGTCTTTTTGTTTTTCAAATTTTCGTTCGACCAATTATTTCCATTTGCGTTATTCGGACGATTACATTTGGAACTTTCGCGAAATCTGCATTTTTGTGGAATTGATTGATTGATTGTAGGGTTTAAAGCGCCGAGGCAATGCAGGCGATTAGGCGCGCCGTAGTGAACAGCTCCGGATTAATTTTGACCACCTGGGGGTCTTTACGTGCACCGAAATCTTGTACACACGGGCATTCTTCCTTTTCACCTCTATCAAAAAAACGGCCGCCGTGGCCGGGAATCGAACACGCGACCGCAGTTTTGTGGAAATGCAGGGCGTCTCACGCTCCTGGCTGTGGGGGCACTCGGTACAGAATGCTACGCATTAATATAGAAAATATGAAAGCTTTTCTTACACTATTCGTGTCGGGTATTCTTGGTACCCGCAGTAGGTCCCCCCGCCGACGACACTGTATTTTGCCATTATGAAGCTTACAAAACTTTGGCCTAAAAATGTTACAGAAATTTTGACCATTATGAAGCTTACAGTAATTTCGCATAAAAATGTTACAAATGTTATGAGAATTGCAAACCAACGCTTTCTTTCCACTTACCATGAGAGATCGAACCTCTTTAAAGCCGGCTTAACAAGCATATACACAAGCATTTCTTGGATGATAATTCATCAGGAGCAAAATAAGCAGAGTATTATCAAGTGGAAGTAGGATCGCCCTTCCACATGATAATACACTGCTGTCACACTGTAATGCACCAAGTTCCTTTAAGGTCAAGGTAAGCACACTTCACGAATACATTGCGAGCGTGTCGCTACAATAGAGGTCTTTTTTGCTAATTTTTATCGATTTTGACGGTACCCACTGCATTTAAGGAACCCTGCAACACTTTTTTCATCTATTTTTTGAAATGGTAAGTACTTGCAGAACGTAGTCACCCAACACACCCAGTACTTAGATTAGGGCGTCGCAAAGCACCTCAGCCAAAAATTACTCTTCTATGCCCATCAGATCGCTCAAAATGTTTTTCTCTCTTTCGCGGTCTTGACGGTTTTAGACGGCTCGAATTACGTCACTAAGGCCATGTAGCGGCTGTTGGCCGGTTATCCTTCAGTAGTAGCAATGAACGCTTTTCGATAGCAACTTAAAAAAAGCCACAACAACAAAGCATAAAGGGAAGGCGTATCTGGTGCGACGAACAAGTCACGCAGTGCCGCTCCGTGCTGGCGATAACTATAGCTTTCGCAGTGGTTCTACACGCGAAGGAAAAAGCGAAAGCGCTAATCGAAAGTATTGCAGGGTCCCTTTTATCTGCCATCGAGACTAAATGTGTTAGCTCAGACAATTATGCACTGAGAATGCGTCCGGCATTCTCGTCTTGTCCACCGAATTTGCTGGGAACTTGTCAAAGAAGGTAAAACAAAAGAGTACGCAGTAAGGAACGACCAGAAGGCGAAGGCAGGCATCAGCTGCGTGGCGCACAGCCCAGAGCAAGCTCGTATTCTTGGTGCAAGGACCATCTGTCCTGAACATCTGGAGACCTTGGGAGCAAAAAGTTGGTTTGGCTGGTAAAGGCTGTTCGTATGGCTTAGCGCTTACTTGTTTTCCTGCCCTGTTATGGCGGTTCCGAAGTGTTCTTCATCGTGGCTTTGTCCCACTGCCCTGCGGTGAAAAGGAGACGTGACTGGGGAATCAAGAAGAACCTTCTAGCAGCTCACGTGCAGGTGCAGCGCTCCAGTACCCACAGGCCGTGTGAGTTCACGCAAGGGTCGATTCCGCGTCTCCAAGAAAATATCTGCCGTAAGGAGTTATTGGTGCCCGCTGGGCTCAAGCACTGCAAGCGCCAGATGAAGAAGAATGTTCCGAAACCGAGTAATGGTTTTCATATTAAGGTCCTGAGTTAACAAAACGCATGATTTTGAATCGCTAGAAAGGCTCATCTCTGGTCAGTTCTTAAATATGATGCGGTACCTGTATTTAGATCGTTGCCAAAGAACGAAATTTGAAAGAACGGCTGACGGGGCAGCAAGCTGACGAAGTCGTCTCGCCACGGGTACTTTGTGCCATAGTTGTTTCTCTGCCACCACAGGCAGAACAGTTCTATAATTGGCTAAGTAATTGTGATACTTGAAAAAGCTCTGATGATAGAATTGGAGTTATCAATTAGAGCGATTGCTCTATCAAAACGGCACTCTTGCCAATGTTCGTAAGCAGTTTTCTCATATAGTCTGTGTAGTGAGAATAGGAATCAACCATAAAGCACAAGGACACGTTTCCGCAGTTACCTTATCACGCCGTAGAAGCAAATTTGCAGCGCACAAAACCGGGCACACAAAAAGAGGGACACCGACACAGCGCAGACTAGCAACTGAAGTATTTATTGCAAAGGGTGAACATCAATACCGTAACAATCTGCAAAAAATCAGAGAATTATCTACTAATGCGTAGCATTCTTATGCCTCTTGTCTTGAGTGAGTTTTTCCCAGCCACATTTCTTGGTTTTTCGTAATCATGTCGTACCGATTATCTCCAGTTACGCTATTATAACGATTAAAAAAGGAACTTTCGAGAAATCTGATTATTGTGGAAATGCAGGGCGTTACACGGTTCGACATTTTCCGTAATTATTTTATGCTTTAATGTTTTTAGTTTTTCAAAAACTTCGTTGGACCGATTATCTCCAGTTACGCTATCAAAACTTTTACAGGTGAAACTTTCTCGAAATCTGCATTACTGTGAAAATGTCATGCGTTGAACGTTTCCCCGTTTTCCGTAATTTTTTACAATTTTCTTATTTTTTAGTTTTTCAGAATTTCGTGCCGCCACTTATCTTCATTTACGGCATTATATAGATTATAAGTGGAACTTCCGCGACGTCTGCATTTTTGTGGAATTGCAGGGCGTTACAACGTCCTGGCTGTGGGGGTACTCGGAAAAGAATGATACACATTAAAAACAAAAACACCAAGTACACTGGAAGCATGTAACCATCTCGTTTCATTGACGGTCCACCAGATATTGCCGTTCCTTACAGGGTAACGCTAAACAGTGCACGCTTACGGTACAAAGCCAATAAATGTCCAACGGCGCCATTATTTCTCGTCTGGTTCTGTAATGGCCATCGCGTATCAGGCTAAAGTTATCATAGCGCGGTTTGAAACTGCACTGTTTGCAATGCTAAGCAATGTGCGCTCCTGCAACGAGCTTCCCGACATTGTTGCGTTCTCGATGCTTGTCGGGTTCGCACCTTTCTCAATGTCAAACGTAGTTTTTCTTCAAGACAAGGGCATTGAATAAGTAAATTACCCCTTGCAGGCTACAAACTGATGTGGTGCTTTTGACACAATTTAAGCCACCTTTATATCTAGAATACCCTTTTAAGAACCAGTTTTTCAGGTACCGAGAAAAGATCCACGCTGAAACTGTTACCACGGTAACTTTTTTTGAATTGCTGCCCAACTGTATGAATATACGTTTTTCTTTTTAAAGGGAACCTTTCCTTTCCTCCCTCATGGCGACCATACGTGCGAACGCAATGCATTAGGGCCAAGGGAAACCTATCTTCATTATGTACCCTACCATAGGGAGGGTACACGATTGTGATAGGTTTCCATAAAGGCACATCTAGCACCTCAAAAAAAAAAAAAAAACCGCTTCCAGTGGTCGGAATCGAACCTGGGCCTCTCGCGTTATGAAGCTGACTTCCATCGGATGGCTCAGCAACGTGAAAACGTGGGCGAGTTGGTGATGCATGTTGAACCACAGCGCAACCGATGAGGCAAAGGACGATAGCAAGAGGAGACACGAAGCGCTGCGTGTGTCCTCTTGCTATCGTCCTTCGTCTCGTCGGTTGGGCTGTGGTTCAACATCCATCGGATGGCGCGAATCCTGCTTTATTTACTTCTTTTTTGTCTATATTTACAGTCGAGCACTTTGGATTTCTGGCTTTGACTTTCACTTAAAAAGGCCGTAATAGGCTTCCGAAGGTCGCCATTTCAATCGCGCAATCGCTAGACTAGCCCTTCGCTACAACGTACACCAAATGTTACACACCTGCGTAAAGCAGGGGCCACACGAACACGCAAAAAAGATCCTTTCATTCTTTCCTTGTTTACCTACCGATCCTCGTCGCTGTAGTGCTGCGCTCTGACTTACGGCAGAATGCTCTGACGCAGCCTCTATGACGCACGAAGCACTGAACAGTACGGCGCCGCCATTGGTGGGCCCCTGTGCCGTTCCGGCACCAGCGGCACAGCGTACCTGGTAGAGACGAATGTAGATCGTCGCCATCCGTAACACGAGGCTTAGCTGACCTTTTAGATATAGCGCGTCATTTACAAGGTATAAATAACGCTAAAAACACAAAGCGTCTTTGCAGACGGAAACGCCGCTACACGCGCGACCGCGACAAGCATCTCTCTGCACAGTCGAAAAGGCGCCCACTCTGCTGTGTGTGTGTGTTAGGGGGGGGGGGGGATTCCGTTTGAGAAAAATGAAAAGGAGTGGACTGGGATATTATTTCAGTCCACCTGGGGGCTCACCTGCCCTCAATCAGGTCCGGAGGAATGGGGAAGTAGAAGGGGAGTATAGGATAGGGCAGAGAAAAGTATATAGCGGTAAGGAGAGGATAGAGAAGAAGTTCCGCAGCCACCAAAGAAGAAGAGTTGCCACGGTGACTGGGACCACAGCACATGAACCACAACACAAACACGGTAGCCTGGCGTGAGGCTGCGTTCAGGAGGGGGATCTCGACGGGAACGGTGAAGGGTACAGGCGAGGCTGTCGTGTGAAGAGTAGTCCGAAGTCCACAGTAGTCCGAAGTCAGCAGAGCTTGCTGGATGAAATTTTTGTTTTATTTTTTATTTAATTTATCCACAGGCATACAAGCATTGTAGAGGGGAGGGGCTCACATAAAACAAAAAAAAATATGTCAAAATCACACGACAAGTGTTTAACGATTCTACACACAAAAATATACAATCATGTTAAAAAAGAAACCTGGTAAAGCAAATGCAATAAACACAGCCATAAACACAATTCCACTCAGAGCAAACGCAAAGCAAATGGTATGCGCACATCATTCGGCGTAAAAGAACACAGTAACGGCGGATCGACACAAGTATACAATAAAGTAAAAAAGAAACGATAAACAACGAAAACCGAAAAATCACTCGTTACTAGAAAGTATTACACAAAAAAACTTAAAGCAAATGAAGCAGGCAGGTGGTTCCCCTCAAGGCACGTTTTCGGCAAAAAAGAATGAGAGTAGGTGACAGTGTTCCGGTGCGGGATATCAACTTTGTGACAATGGTCAAGACGTTCTGATATGAAACGTGCGGGTTGTATCCAGCGTGATTTGAGCACATGGTTATTATGATACACTTTATGAAATAGGAACAGACAGGACAGTTTTCTACGTGCAGAGAGAGGAGTTAGGTTCAGACTAGAGTTCATAGAAGTTACACTGGCCGTACGATTATAGTTATAAAGTATGGATCTCACAGAACGGTTTTGTGGAGCTTCAAGTTGGTTCGTTAGATTTGTATATCCAGGATCCCAAGTTGATGAAGCATACTCTAGTATGGGGCGCACATACGTAACATATAAATGTTTTTTTGAGAGAAGAAGGTGCTGAGGAAAAATTTTGCTCTAAGTATCCAAGCATGCGGTTAGCCTTAGATGTTATAAAATCAGTATGTCGACACCAGGAGAGGTTATTTGTTATGTGCATACCAAGGTATTTATATTCCACTATGGAGTCTAATGGGGTAGTGTTAAGAAAATAACCAGGAGAAATTAATGGATTACGGGATACAGTATCCTCATGACTTTACATTTAGTCATGTTGAGCTCCATATGCCAAAGTTTCCACCAAGTAGAAATATTATTAAGGTCCGGTTGTAGGCATTCAACGTCAGAGGAACTAGTAATGTTAGGATAAAGCACACAATCGTCAGCAAAGAGGCAAATAGAAGAAGAAATATCACTAGGCAGGTCGTTAATGTATATCAGAAAAAGTAAGGGTCCTAGCACAGAGCCCTAAGGTACACCTGAGCGCACAAGTACTTACCTCAGGGGAGTTACTTGGGTTGGCAGACACAAATTGATTTCGGATAGAAAGAAATACTTCTATTCATTGTAAGTCTTCGGGATCAATTTTCGAATTACGTAATTTCAATAGGAGAAGTTGGTGATTCATTTTATCGAACGCTTTGGAAAAATCCAGAAAGACACAGTCAGCTACAAAAGAGGAGACAAGAAATGCACGCAAGTAATTGGTAAACGTAATAGGTTGAGTTTCACAAGAGAGGTTTTTCTTAAACAATGTTGGGAATTACCAAAAAAAAACTTATTGGGCTCAAGAAAGTTAACCAAATGAGTGAATATTATGTGTTCGAGGATTTTGCAAGTGATGGAAGTAATGGATATTGGACGGTGGTTTGAGGGGGTTATGCGCGTCACCTGACTTGTAGAGTGGAACCGCCAGGCCGGTCTTCCATTCCCTGGGCAAGTACCTCTCGTCAATAGATTTGGTGTAAATTATATACAATATAATTGAGCTGTACTCTTTATTATTCTAAAGAAATGTAGAGTTTATGTCATCAGGACCACAAGATGACGACCTTTTTAGTTTAGATATTATGGCTGCAATACCGGCAGGATCAAGAGTTAATGGGTAAATGGGGAAAAATTAGACTCTTGCATGCGGGTAACTCACTGATAAATGGGTCAGAAAAAGAATTCGCGAAGCTATCATTAAGTACAGAGGCACACAAATGGTTAGGAACTGGTTCTCCCGACATGTCTACCAGACAAATGTTAGTCTTGCTTAGGCTTCATAGTGCTCCAACATCGCTTAGGGTTAGTTTTCAATAAGAAGGGTAAGGTACAGTGGAAAAGAGTTACTTTTAGATGTTTTTAAATATTTCGCGTAGGATGCTGCTGCTATCTTATAGGCAGCCCACCGCACTGAACTTGACGATTTTTAGCAGCACGGAAGAGCCTGACTTTCTTATTGGATAGTATTTTACGATATCGCGTATACCAGGCAGCATTAGAGTGGCTTTGCACATTCCTCAAAGGTATGTATTTAATAATTAATTCTAAAACCTTACATCTGTAACAGGACCAAAGGTATTCACTGCTTTGTTCCATGCCAGATGGCAGCAAAGTATCCATAAAAGCGGTAAGTTCAGCGTTTATAGCCTCGACGTTAGCTCTCTTATAATCTCCAATTAGTTTTAGCCGCTTAGTTTTTCTATTGGGAGGAAGGGAAAAATTAAAGTGAAGCATGGCGTAATCACTTAACCCGGGCATGCGCGTAACGGGAGATGTGATGTCAGGGGAGGACGCCAGAATTAAGTCAAGCAAAGAAGATGTTGTAGGCGTGACACGTGTTGGTTGACACACTAGCTGTGATAAACTGAATCGGAAGAGACATTAGGAAAACACGAAGCTTCGGTAGATGCAGGATCGTGAAGATTCTCCTAAAAACCACCAGCACTAGAAGGGGGCCAGCAAACGCCAAATATGAATTTTTTGAAATGGTAGGTTATGCAACACCAAAGAATCTCTAGATTAGAACGAAGCATCATTTGAAAAGCGTCCAAATGGTCACTAACAGCAATTAAAACACCCCCCCCCCCCCCGATTTTGAAACCACGGTCACATCTATACAACACGTACTTTTTGTTGCACTGAAATAGCTCAGTCAATGTTATTTTACTTGACAGCCATGTCTCGGTAAGGGCAACAATATCAGCGTCGGAGTCATTTAAAAAAGCGCTAAGGCAGTACAGGCTGCGAATGTCTGTGTAGAGGATGAACGCTTTATTCTGATGTTGAGGACCACTTCCCCTCGCGCACTCCTAGCTGCCGCTCGGCTGTCCATACACCCGTCCTGAACGCGTCGACCGTGGGGATCATACAGCAGGTGCTGAGGCAGAGGGTGTCGCCTTAAGTTCATGCACACAGTCAGCGCTAGCGTTGTACACGTAGTTCTTAACGCCAACAGAAAGCCTATTGTGTCGCAGTTTGAAAGAGATATTAAGACCTTTCCCGCACTCAAACGATTTCTTGCGGGCAGTTCTGGTGGCTAGTGAAAGGCCATCTCTAATACAAAAGTCGGTATCGTCCAGCAACGATCGCTTTGACTGCACCAGCTCTTTTGTTTTATAATAAGCAAATGTTTCTACAATAGGCCTCTTCTTATCTGGAGCATATAGGCCTGTCCTATAGGCGCGCTCAATATTTTCTGCTCCGATTTGTAGGCCTAATTTTTCGGAGGCAAACGACACAACCCTCTGTTCTGATTCCTGCCAACCTTTTTTGGGGTTGTCTGCGAAACCGAAAAACAGAAGATTGTCGCGCCGCGAGCGGTCCCCGGCATCGCCGAGCCTAGGAAGAGAAGGAGTTCGGCCTATAGAAGCCATGTCACGCTGCCGGCCTTCAAGAGTTGCCCACTTCTCAACGGCTTCGAAACAAGTATTATTGGCAGAAACAGAAGCAACGACCGATTCATGAGCAGCTTTAAGTTCGTCAACTGCCTTTGACAAGTTCGTTTGGTTAGTCTCAATTCTAATGCAGCGCTCAGTAGTTTCCTTTACCAATCGCAGTATTTACTCATTGGGCCCCGGGTTTACTTCAACGTCACCACATAATACCAAAAATAAGGCACAGAATGGATCAAGCAAGGCTTCTGGGCGTGGAAGCACGACAATACAGAGGTCATCCCACCTGAAGCATTTACAAGGTGGGATGGAAAGGGGGCTAACCTGCGCAACGAACAATAATGGTGAGTACATTGCTGTTGTCGTGCATCCATGCCCACTGGCCACGGAGCACGATCAATATAAGAGGGCAAACTAGGCTTCCTAACGCGGCCAGATAATGTCACAAGCGCTCGTCATAAGTTCAGCTAGCGGCATCTGCCGCTGGTGAAGAAACTGCGGGGCTGCCGCTTTCGGCATTGCACTGCCCAGCCACGGAAAGAAGTGCGGCCACTATCATTTCGTCCATCAGGTGCCGCTCCCTCTCCTTCATCGTCGCAGCGACGAAGCTTTGCAGACCGCCTTGGTTTTTGTTGCGACATTATCGGGTCGCTCTCCCGCGCTTATCGTGATGGGCATTTTCGCCTCCTATATATTCTTGCTCCGTGCCACTGGTGTGGTGGCCACTGGGGTGCCCTTTTATGTGGTCCGCCAAGCAAGGAAACTATGACGTTGAGGCTGGGAGGCTGAGAACGAGGGTATCTTGGCAAAAAAACCGGGGGGACCAGACCGGTTCTGTTCACCGACGATAAGGCTACCGGGATGCATGCGGATGGCTGGCAGAGGAAGTCCGTAGCCGCCACACAGCAAATGCGCGCCGAGGTACACGAGTGCGCAGTCTCAGAGGGAGCGACCCAGCTGCATGCCGTGAGGAATCCAGTAAACTGCGCAAGGAAAAATAACGGTGAGTACAGTGGGGTCCACTGTTAAAGGGAAACGGCGAGCGCGTGGCCAGTGCGCCCCGCGAAGCGCCGGCTCCGACAAGTGGCGAGAATCGGAGACAGCCGGCACATGCGCACTGACCGCACGAGGCGGCAGAAGCCGCTCTGTCGTCTGCTACGGCGCTCCGCTGCGCCGATCAGCTTGCAACAGCTGAGGGATTTCGCGCTAGAAGGATGTCAGCGGCCGGGCGAACCGCCGTAGCAGACGACACAGCGGCTTCTCCCGCCTCGTGCGGTCAGTGCGCATGTGCCGGCTGTCTCCGATTCTCGCCACTTCTCGACGCCGGCGCTTCGCGGAGCGCACTGGCCACGCGCTCGCCGTTTCCCTTTAACAGTGGACCCCACTGTACATTGCTGTTGTCGCGCATCCATGCCCACTCCAAAGTTCAAGCAGACGAGCGGAATGGCGAGCGGGAACTTGGGCTCGACGGCCCGACGAGGAGAGCGCCCGCCGCGTGAAAACAAACACCCACGGCCCGCAATGTGTGGCCGGCAAAGATCGCGAACCAACCCGGCCGCGCGGAAGCGAACGCCGAATACGGCCGCACCCCACGACGGCCCGAACCAAACTCCCACTCTGCGATGTATGCACGATACGGCGTACACACCAGCAGCTAAAAACTGTTACCGCCCGCGAGAGCGGGACTATTGCTAAAAATCAGTTTACAAATACGTGAAGGGGGGTGACAGTGCAGTAAAAGATTGGGCTGGTGATCGTCGTCGGCGCTGCCCCGTCAAGCGGTGCCTGAATGACTGCGGCGATGCTAAGCCTTTTCTCCGACCCGGAGGGACCAGCTTGCCGTGACAGCACCATACGCAGAAAGGTTAGGGGGCACCTCGCCGTCGGAAACAATCTTCAATACTGTCGTGAGCGAGCATGTTGCGTTTGGAACACCTCTATGTGGCCTTCAAACGGCCGTTTCCGCTATTTAAAACTGATGTGCCGACGCGGGCATGGCGCACGCGAGGGCCACGGCGGCACGGAAGTTCGATGCGGGCCTACGACCGACCAGCCCCGATCAGCGGTAGCGGTACGTAGCGGCTGTAGCAGCTGCAGCTGGCTGTAGTAGCCGGAGCTTGACCGTGTCCGCTAAAAAAAGCGTGACGTAACGCCGAGCTGAGCCAATAGACAGATTTAGTTGGACGCGCGCTCCGGACGAGCGTACGCCCCGGCGGGGCGGGTCGCGACTGCGCATGCGCAGTAGGCAATGTAAACGCCCCGACGATGCGGTGCTACGCACGCAACGGCTGGGATCGTATGCTCCGGGGCGCTTGCGGGGCGCTGCGGACCCCCTGAAAAGCACCTTGCTTCTAAAATGGCTGCTGCCTCGGCGATGACGGCGGCACGAGGTTCCCCCACTGAAAACGCGGACCGTCGCGTGTGTTTCTCGTTAGACGACAACGTTTCAGTTCCAACAGGCATACAGACCAGAAATGAACGACCAAGGACAACCCGGATTGCTCCCGAAGCGGGCGGCGGTGTTTGTGTGCGTGTCGCCATGGTGGAATGCGCGTAGTGTTGGTCCAGATCGGCGGCCTCCATTTCGGGCAATTCTAGAATTTTCTCCTGCGCCATCGTTGCGCCCTCGGGTGCGAGCCGAGAACGTTGCGCCACCCGTCTGAAACGTGAAGGATTTGTAGTTGGACTAGAGGAAATGAGTAACAGGAACGCATCGTATATTTCACCCGGGTGAAGTGTATCACTAAACCGCCGTGCCAGCCCTGTAGCAACAGCCGTGCCAGCAAGATAGCAAAGATCAATCAATGTTGGAGATATCAGCATCAAATTGTTACCCGCAGTGCTGTTTACATAGTTCATTTGTGCCTGTTTTCTTATCCTTTCCTTTTCTTTTTCTTCTTGATTGATCGCAAAGTTGTGACGTCACTGTGTTTCCGCATATATTTCAGAAGGCAATACAGTACGCCCAGTTACTAGTCAGCGCTTGTACTGTCTTTTTCCCGTTCTTTCGTCCGTACCTTGCGCTGTGTGTGTGCTACTTATAGAAGCAGAACCTTTCCTTTCCCTTTGTTGACACCCGAGTATAGTACCATTTCACATTCATTCAACACACGTAAACTTTCTTGCTGTTTGCTTGGTACCAAGGACAAATACTCCCGTCCATTGAAGCAGCTGTCGGCGGGAATGGCAAACCTCGGCCGGAGAACCATTTCCTAATTTCTCACTGCTTGTTTACAATCCTTCCCGAGCTACTCTATAGACCATGGGACGTAGACAACACAGCTGTAGGAGGAGTAAAAAAATTAGCAGTGGCTTAGCTCGGCTATGCCAGGATATACGTAGCGTGAGCTAAGGTTCAGCTGGTTATTCTTAGCTTTCCTGGTTGTCTAGAATTAGCTTGATTATCATGCTTACTGCGGCTTCAATGACACACACAGGGTATACGCGTTATGTGACACACGTACATTTATCAAGCGGCTCCGGCGCAGCGTCACCCATCGCCTTCAGAGCTAAGCTGGTTCCACAGGCGCACGCCGGTGTTGCTGCGACGCACGAGCCGCCGGTTCCACACCCGGCCACCCCTCGCATGATCATCAAGTGGACCGGGCCACCACGTGCGGAACGGAGGTCGGCGAAGACGCTGGGCGCGTGGGCTCTGAGAGAGACGCTGGGCAGCGAGCAACGTTCTGTGCGCCGTGCGGCATCACTGCTCCTCGCGCATGCGCAGCACGGCTCTCCAGGAGCCACGCGAAACTGCTCAACCTCGGCCAGTGTAGCTCACGCTGCAAAAGTGAGTTGCTCCGCATTGCCACCGGTGTAGTCAGGGAAAACCCTCCATTATTTTTGAAAGAAGCACTCCAATCACACGAGAGGTCGCTGATCTCCGAAGGGATTTACTTTTCTACAGACACCGCCTTGCCCAACCGCACTACTCTGCACAAATACGGCAGTGAGTTTCGGTGAGCGAAGAGGGGTGGTGCTCATGAATCTGTCGCCTGTACAATGGAGATGCTAGGATATATATATATATCTCATTGGAAACGACGCCATTCAACATTCCCATTGTTCGAGGTTCAAACAGCGCCGTCTGTGCCAACATTTACGGCTATTCGTTTTACGTATTTCTTGCTTTCATGGACTTCGATAGATGTCTGAAGTAAGAATTATTGCAGCTTTTGTACTGTAATACAATGACGTGCACTTATCAGGGAAAAAGTGACTTTTTCTCGTTTTTGCCGCAGGAGTGGCTTGCTAACGTTCGGGCAGACCGTTGAGAAATAAATGCGCCTAGGGCATCAACAACAACTGAAGAAAAACAGCGGGTATTGAAGTACAATACGAAATATTGCTGCTTTGCCCGCCGTTCGCTGATTTTCAAGTTCTGGTGTATACATAAAGAAAACGATTCCCTACTCCTTCGCAAAGAATACGTCGATTTCCTGTGTCTATCAAAAAGGAACCAAAGTGTGCACGGAAAACAACGCCAGGAGCTGTTACCTTGTTGCTCGGCATCCACTGTTTTTTTCGGAAATTATTACTTTTCAAGTGAAACCTTGTTTTGGCTTTTTTCTTCTTTTGTATTTTTGTTTGCTCTTAAACTTTTTCTGTCTTGTTTACCCTTTCTCATTTTTTCAGGGTCTGCCTCATTCTCAAAAATTAAACTTTGTGGGGGCCACTGGCGTAACTGTTCTTTATTGCAGCATAGGCCCAATCTGCACTGAAGTGTATTCAAAAATATTCCCGCACCTTCTGTTATAATTAGCCTTCAAGTTTTTCACTTGTGTTCAACGTTGAAATCCGTATTCTTGGCGTCATTCCGCGACTTCTATCTCAAAATGGTATGCATAAAATGATTGTTCCCAGCACAACAGCACTTTACACGACGACATTTAGTTCCTTCCAGAATGCACGCAACCTGCTTTTTGCGCTTCGAACGTGCAAGGCCTCGAAATGCCGGTTTAGTGTTTTGTATCAGTTCGAACCCTCAGATTTCAATAAAAGTCCAAAAACGCACTCCGTGTCTGATTATAAATGATTGGAATAAAAAGCGAACGGAAAAATCAGCCTGAACTGGGTTTTAAAGCAAACTCTAACGAACCAGAAAGAAAATGGCCCAATTTCTTGCTTATTTTTTCTTCACTATTGTTTTTGATATGACGAAATACAATGCAACGTTTATTTTATCCTTCCGACATCATGAGAGGCTGTTCAGGAAACTAATTAGTGCCCTGGAAGGTCATCCGTGCTGAAGTAGGCTGCCTAATTTTTTAATCGGCACGCGGCGCTGCTTCGTTTCTTCTCGCCGCCGTCGACAAGGGATCGAAAATCAGAAATAAAAAACAACAGAGGCACGCAGTATTAAGTTGCAGTTTAATAAGTAGGCTTCCGGATACGCTGTTACCCAATCCCCTCCGTATAGAGATGACTCGTAACTGGATTCATTAAGGCGATGAAGCTTGTATGTTAGAACAGCACGGATTTAAAAGACTGGAGCTGGTAGTGCACTTCCATAGACTAATTAGACAGGCCACGT
Organism: Haemaphysalis longicornis; assembly: GCF_048455015.1. Classification (NCBI taxonomy): domain Eukaryota; kingdom Metazoa; phylum Arthropoda; class Arachnida; order Ixodida; family Ixodidae; genus Haemaphysalis; species Haemaphysalis longicornis. Next base: position 1,130,977 of record NW_027526434.1, on the reverse strand, counting down.
TTTTTAAACAGCGCAGTTGTTTAAGCTTGAGCTTGGTTTGGTGGCGTTAGCAAAAAATCTGTGGTTGATTTCTCTGTCATAGGAATCGGCAAAACACGAAAGGGACATGTGCAGCGAAATCTGCAGCTGAGCATGACTTGCGAGTAGGCGGCTGTCTTGTGGGTGTGCTTCGTGAGCGACGTCCTGCTGCCGGGTCGCTTCTGCAAAGCTGTGCTGGCGTCATTTCCTTGACGGATATGACGTCAGTGAAATCTTAGTGTATACCGGCATAAAACACTTTCGTGTTAAAATATAAAACCCGAACAGGAGCAACCCTACGTATAACCTACTGTTTAGTACTAAAGGTTGCTTCCCCGCTAGCAGACCCTGTGTGCAGGGGTGCACCCTTTACAGGCTGCTTGCTCCGTTAACTGGCGTTATTTCCGTGACGGATATCACGTCCGTGAAATCTTTGTGGACCCGGGTATAAAACACTTTCGTGTTAAAAAGATACCAAGAAGAAATTTACAACAGTTCTATTGAGCCTTAAAGCGGCCGGAATTGCAGAGCAGTGATTAATCCGCCAGAAGGGCTGTGGTGCCTTACCCGTTCATTGCTTCTGCCCCTCACTCTCTTCCCTCCCTGTCTCACCCCTCTCAGGATGAATTGAACGGAGGGTTTTGCCAGTGCAATTCCAATTTCCCGCCTTCACAGTGCTAGCACGCTCTCCGCCAGGAACAGCACGAGGTGTAGTTCTGTTCTTTTTGTGCTTGCTTTCATCTCGCGCGTGCCGAAACCTTCCTGCGAAGTTTGGAACGCTTCGTTTTTGGCGGCCAACTTTTGCGCTAACTATCGTAAAAAACAACCCGATTCTTAGCTAAATGGACGCGGGGGCTGACGGTTATTAAGTGCAGAGTAGTTTAGGGGCCCGCCTTTTTGTCGTAGCTCGTTCGCTGTCACTCCGTCTACCCACCGCCGCAACCAGGCGGCGTAGTGACGTAACGGACCTAAACAGAGCCCCGCGCCGTAGCGGAGCCAAACAGAGGCTTCGAAAAACACGCCGTTTATGTAGTCATGACCGTTCGAGACTATCTGTTCGTCCGCTCGCATTTAGTCCCCAGAGGAAGTAATGATTGTGGCAAAGGCCGTTAGTCCCCCAAAAGAGGAACAGTTAGTCATCTGTGCCTAAGAGTGATGAAACCTCCTACCGGTTTGTCTTGCATAAATGTTATGCAGAATACTTGCATAAATACTTTTATGAAGAATATGCAGGAAATATTCTGCATAAAAGTAAACAAAGCATTAGAGGCTTCACTTAACGCAGTACTCCACAGAAACAAAAAAGAAAAGAACGAATGCCCGGCCGAACAAATTTTTGCTTATTGTCCCGCCCTGACAAAGCACGCAATAAGAAATCTAGTTTTGCGTCCTATTTCTTAAATGCAGAACGGAATGTGCCTTCAATGAGCCACCAAGGGGCATTTAAGTAAAAATCTTTGCAAAGCCAGAGATCGTTATCGGCTTCGAGTTAATTTTATTTTGACGTTGGCCAAATAACTTTTTTTTTTCGGCCAGTATTCCTCAGAACTTATTACGAACCTGCGATGCGCGGCGACTCCGGCTACGCTCGGCTGCTCCTTATTACATTCCAAGCCGTTCGTGTGTGGGAAGCCAATGAGGGCTGACAAGTGCTGAGCGTGCTTATGGTATACTTGGTCCGGCTATAGCCGTTTTGATCGCGGCAACGGGCATGCAGCCTATTTATTTTATTCCCCGTCTTTCCCCTGCAGGTTGGCCGATTCGGGCAAAAAGTAACAGAAAACGTTTCAACAAATTGACGGCAACTAATGTACAAGGTGTCTGTGTGTTGGAGCCCAGAGTATTGACGATGGTTTAAAAAACGAACGAACCACTGTACTTCAGAAACATGTTTTCACGTGAAGCTTGATCTCAGTGGAAGCGAAAACGAATCTTTTTTTGCGAAAACAGAAACGCAAAACCATTTAAATCCAAACACAAAAATATTAACCGGCAACAATTAAACTCTTTCCTTTCGCTGAGCTTTACCCGAACGCACGACGGGGCGAACCAAGCGCTGCCTACCCATGCCGCAGTCTACAAAGTATATACACGTACAATAATATAAATCAGAGCGATCGAAGGAAAATTTGGTCTATTCGAGTTCGCATAGAAATCTGAACCCTGCTTTCAGAGAGGTTAGTCCGTTTGTCAGAAGTGCCTTGTCCGTTACTAGATGAGTAGCCTGACGTCTCGAGGTCTCCAGAAGAGTCGCCTTGAGAACCATAAACCTGCATGTTACTGTGGTAGAGAAAGATAGCCAAATTCGTTGGGCGCGACGTCATGTCACGTGACAGGTGAAGGTGGCAGCACGTAAAGAGAGCTGCAGGTTATCCTAATTAAACCAGGGGGTGTCAACGGAGAGCACTGGAGCCGTTTCGGACTGACGGCGGTAAAATGTTGCGAAGCCGCGGACGTGGGGCTGCAAATACCTAATCACGCTCGGGAATTTCACACTCCCTATTGGCCAACCATGCACGCAGTTTTTTTCCTGCTACCAGTCCCTTCCCGCATACCTGTGTTCTCTTCCTCCATATTCGTTTCTGTGCAATATTTTTGGTCCTTTTGCCCATCATGTTGCATTCATGTGCAGGGCAGTCAATGCCATCCCGGGAGGGACCACAGCAGGAGCTAGTGTGCCCCTATTTATTTTCCGCTTCACGTTACTGGTTAGAAATTAGCTCGAGTTTTTAACGTAATTCGGACTATCCTTACACGAAATTTCTGAGGCCTGTTGCTTATGCGGTTTCGGTTCAGTGCGTATGGTGCTTCAGAACAGCGCGCCAAGTGCGTCAGGCGGAGGCATGCGTGTGAACTTCATTAGAACGGCGCATGGCCACTCCAAGCACTGGCACAAATACGTTCGTGGCAAGGGAGCCAGCTCTGGCCAACCCCAACCCAGGGATTTAGAGGGAGATGATTCTTCGAGCCCGGAGAGGAGCAGAACAGTCTGCGGCCCTATAAGGACGGAACCGCCCCTGCGACAATGGAAAGGCCCACTTTTTTCAGTAAACATTTCTCTCTCTCTCTATCTCTCTCTCTCTCTCTCCGTTGGGAATGCTTTCCTCTTGCTTTGCACCCCACCCTCTCCACATGCACGCCATAGAACTGGCGCAAGTACACATTGCGGTTGTTCTGCTCGGAAGCCTGGCTTGACTGCCTGCATCGAGCACCGCGACTTGTAACGCAAACGATATTCCTTTTCGGTAACAACTGTGGGTCTATTAATACCACTGCGACAAAACGTAAGTGGTATGCGGTCGAACATTTGTGGAACATGCAAAGTAGTGAAGAAGCTGCAACGCCCCTGATGCTAAGCTTTGTCTCGAAATAAATTGATGAAATCATATGTGTTTTATGAGAAGCGTTGCACTTTTGCTCATTGTAATGAGTCACAAATTGTGCCTATCGCTTGTACAAAAGGATCAATTGATTGATTGCAGGGTTTAATGCGCTGACGCAACGCAGGCGATGAGGCGCGCCGTAGTGGAGGGCTCCGGATTAATTTTGACCACCTGGGGATCTTTAACGGGCGCCCAAATCTCGTACACACGGGCAGTTTTGCTTTTCGCCTCCATCACAAAAGCGGCCGGCGCCGCCTGGGAATTGAACCCGCGACCTTGTACAAAAGGATCCTCACAGACAAACAAACTTCTTCAGCGAAAATACTTCCCAACTGATTACAACGCCAAATACTGCGCGGCGATGTTCCCAAACGCGCGAAAGATGAAAAGTAATCTGAACAAACAGATCGAAATGTTTTTGTTAAAGTGTATTCTAAAGAAAAAGAAAGTCGGTGCAACACAGTTGATTGACCCGATGGCCCTCAAAGGAAAAAAAACCAACTCCTGCACGCCTAACCTCGTACGCAAACAGTCTTGCGCACCTCTTTTCTTTTCCTTGTTTCGATTGGAAGTTCAGACTCTCTTTTATCTGTGGGAACGAAGCACACTTTTGCAATCGTTCCCTTATCCTTCGCCTGAAATTGGCCAGTGTGACTTGAGAAGCGCCCGGGGCGGCATGCTCTTAAAGGCACAAAAATACCCTCAAGTTTTGTTCTCTTCTCCGGAGCTTTTGAAGTTCACTTGCGGAACAACTTGGATCTCATCAAAGGGGTGATGGTAACGCCCCACGGCATTCCATTGCACGGCACGTAGGAAAGCATGAAAAGTTCGGCAAACAGTCTCCGCTGAGTAAAGTTGCCGTCTGTTTGGAGTATCCGCGCTTAGCACAAACAGGAAACAACTGCCTGTGTCACCCGGATTTTGAGTGTTATATTCTGACAATCATATCGAGAATTTCGTGCTGTAATGATTTTATCTTCGTTGAAATCCTATCACCGAATAGTCTTAGTACCGCCTAAGGTTATAATCATTTTGTCGAGTGGGGGTTTGAAGCCCAGCCGCACAAGCTGTATTGCTCATGCTGGGTATATATAAGAGCAAAATCGTGTTAAGATTCAACACTGTAATAGCTATTAGTGACCTGCGTGTAACAAAACCAGGTTTATCATAGAAAGAAGGTGCACCAGGCATATATCTCGAATTTTTTGTGTAGTGACATTGTTCCATGAAAATAAAAAATAACATCATAACTAAGCTTTTAATGTTCGGACTTGCAGCTGTTGTTCTGGTCGATGGACACACTATACAACCGGTTCAGACCCTGAAGATCAAGGACTGTACCAACGCCACCAAACAAGCTTTCTGTCTCCGTTTAGTACTTCCGTTATTAATCTACTCAGTATGGCGCTCTATAATGGCACAAAGGAGCTCATCGAAGCGCACCTTTTCAGTCAACGACTTCGACTAGCCCAATCAAGGCAAGCCGGTAGGTCCTTCAACATATCCAATGATCATACCCTGACCAGATTCACCTGGGCGCCATTCCCGACACTTGGTTCGCGACCATCTTTTGCGCCCAATTGCCTGAAATGTATGCCCCCGGACCTCCAAACTGCTAGTAAAAAAGCCCAACGTAAAGCCCATAAAAGCTTTACAGCAGCCAGTCCGACGTAATCACGCACATGTGGCCAGTTACTCAGATTATCCAACTATGATGGCAGTGTAAACGTCTAAGAATGCCCTCATCACCAGCGGAGAACCCTTTTCCCGGAAGCGTAAAAATTAATTGTTGCGCTCCTCCTTACCCTAGTAAACTCCAAGATTATACTGGTTAATTCGCAAACTGCCTGCCGCAGGCTCCTGTCGGCACTGGCTCCACCACACTGCGACTTCTAAAGCTACATCCGCCGGCACATCGGGTGGACTTTGTGTGGACTCCCACCCACTCTCCATTCACTGGCAATAGTTGCGCTTACCAACAGGCTGGAGACCTCTCGCACCGAGCGGGTGAGACTGGGAGGGCTTCGTACCTCTTCTCACATAGCAAGAAATCTCCCTGTACTATCCAGAAAACCCAAGACACAAACCTCCATTCGTCCTCACACATTTGTGACTAAAATCCGAGAAGTCACACTCAGGCAGATCCAAGGAGGCATTTTTTCCCACTCAGTTCGTATGCATCTTCCTCGCACAATAATAAGCTAAATGTAAACTCTACCAGAAACATTAAAGCACATGATGTTCGAGATTTCAGAAAACCCATACCTTCGGCCCTTGAACACGTTTCCTTCGTCCCGAGCAGCGGGAGATACTTCTGTGCAGCTGACGCCTTGAGTAGCGACTCCACATGGTCTGACTGCCCAGAGCCGGAGACCCTGGAGCACCTGCTCTGCTCCTGCCGCCAACACTATGCCCCACGAGCAGAGCTTCAGGCTGCCCAGCCACACCCTGATGGACATGCTTTTCCCTGCGGACCCCCACTCCATCCGGCGGGAAGCTTTCCAACTTCTCCTGGCCTTCATCGAGGAGACCAACCTCGTACAACGGCTGTAGCCCAATGCCTGCCGGCCAGCCTTACGCACTCTTTCTCTCTTTCTTTCTCTCCCTCTTTCTCTGTCTCCATTTGCCTCTCACCTATCTCCTTTCATTCCCTCTCTGCTCTTCACCCGGACCATGGGTTGTATACTGCTGACCTCCCAAATGAGTTCAAAATATACCCAGTGCATTTCTTTATTCACTTTTTATATAAATGAAGCAGTCACTCAGGAATCACTCTCCTATTTTTGCTTGATAATGGTTTCTGTCTCCCTCTCTCTCTCACTGACGGATTTCAATGGCCGCTTTTGGTTTATTGTACGAATAATGGGCGAAGAAACTGTCATTTTTCGTTAAGAAAAGCATAATCGCGCTAGTACCCAGTACTTCCAATACTCCCTCGAAAGCATTACTGGAAAGTTGTCGTTGTGCTAATTTCATTTCATTTTTAGTTCCTCAAGTAGCCCACTGGGGGGTATTACATAAGAGGGGGATTAACAATAAAAGAAAACATTTCAACACAATTATTTCAGCAACACGGGTGATTTGTAACATTTACTATGAAGGATGATGGGCTGGTGGTTGAAACAATGGAGCAGGCAAGGTCGTTCCAATCCTTGGCTGCGCGGGAAAAAAAAAGAGGCGGAAAAAGTGGCAGTTCTGTAATCATAAATAGCCCGTGTCAATTCCGACACGAAGCAGCCGCAAAATGAGACAATGCTGAAAATTTGTAATCCTGCTATCAAACTGATGTTTCTTCTAGTCATCGCTTCAGTATGCGATGCACTTTACAGTATCGCTATGATCAAGATTGGTGCAGCTTGCACCACTGGTGCAAGGCGGGAGCATCAGCGGAGCTGGGGGTCCACTTAGCTTCTTCCGGCTTTGATAAGCTTTGCTAGGTTTTTCTAAGAGCAATGGAACGAAACATGGCAGGTCCAGCATTTAGGGACAAGTGGAGAGCGGAGTTGGTGTTAACGACATATTAGTAGAAATTAAGAAGAAATGGGCAGGGAATGTAATGCGAAGGCAACATAACCGTTGGTCATTAAGGGCAACAGAGTGGATCCCTAGAGAACGCAAGCGTTGCAGGAGGCGGAATAAAGTTAGATGCGCAGATGAGATCAAGAAGTTCGCGGGGATAAACTGGTTACAGGTAGCACAGAACCGGGGTAATTGGAGAATATTGGGAGAGGCCTTTGCCCTGCAGTGGGCGTAGACAGGCTGGTGGTGGTGATGATGATGATGATGATGATGATGATGATGATGATGATGATGACATGTTTTTCTAGGCGTTGGTAAGTTTTTGTTAGTTTTTGCGGTGTTCTTACTAAGTTATTCTGAGTGTTGAGAGGTGAGGACACGTTTAGGCGGATATTACAAGGACGTTTCGGTCGGTTCCCCACAGTGAGATCGGATCCCAGGGGAAAAGAAGCAAGGTCGACCTGCAGCTCCACTGTGTCTCGGCCTTGCGCCAGTCTACCTGGCTTCATGCCGCGCGTTCAATGTGTAGAGCTGAGTCCGGCTGCGAGTCCGGCTCTCTACGCTGCTGGAAGATGGGCCCGACTTGAGTCGAGCCCTGGTGCGAGGTTAGGCCTCGAGGCTAGCGCCTTCCCTCAGCTTTTAGATGACTTTCGCTGCTTTCGCGCCCTCCCTCGTCGCCAGTAGGAACCGCGTGCGTCTTTTTTTCCAGTTTTTTTTTCTGACGCCACCAAACCACGGCTCATGCTTAAAAAAGCGCCGCAGTAGAAAACGCATCTTTTACCAACCAGTTTTATCTGATGTCGCCTCATTTTATTTTTAATTCCCGCGCAACATCAAACTAAATAACTGAAATCGCAAATCTTTAATTGGAAAACATTTAAATAAGCGTCGTTTAACGCACCATTTTGCGTTCCCTAAGTTCTAAAGCGCTGGACCCAGATGGTTGACGCTCACGAAGTTCCTTTGGCTCCCATTGTCCTCTTTAGGCAGACGCTTTCCTCAACGTTTCGTTTTTAACTGTCAAAACGCACTTATGTAAAAATTTTATGTAAGTCCAAACTTTTCAAAAATGCGGCAGATAGAAGACGGCATAGATCGAACCAGCACAATTACATAGCTGCACCGGCATTAGGCGCGTGCGCTAACTTCCAAGCCCCGAGATCTCATTACCAGATCATAGAACGAGAGATGGGGAGGAAAAGGGGAGATGGCGGGGGAGAATAGCCTTGTGCCGTTAAAGCAGGACTCGGATTGCTCGTTAGCGCAGTGATTCTTTTTTCTCGCGCTGCATTCACTGCTGGCGAATTCTCGTACTCTGAGCCCATTTGGGATGCATAGGTACTCATCCGAGGCATAGACACTGTCATCGAAAATATCAAGGGAAAAGGTTGGGATGATGGTAATACGTGAGCCGATTCTCTTTTCGCGCGAGTAGAAGCGGAGATGTTTTTACACGTGGCGCTGCCAAGATGTCTATCGACGGCAGTGTAGGAGTGGACTCTTGGCAGCATTGGTGAATTAATCGCTGCATAAAAAGCGAGCGAGGTAAATGGTACCGCACATGTCTAGCCAGCTGAGTCAGTGTCACAATTACGCTTCCTACTTTGAGACCCATGTCAATAAGGAAAGTATCTAATTCTAGTTTTGACACTGTATAGCTTCAACAGTTCAGAAGAAGCGCGAAAATCAAATAAACGGCTTCATGGAAACGTAAATTAGCGCTAAAAATTTTGCTCAACGTGCGATATCACGAGGTTTCACACCCGTATCTTCGAACCAACGAAGGTTTTCAGGAAGTTACTGCTGTTTTTGTTCCGCCATTTCTCTTAAAATTGTGCTTCAAAATACATGGCTAAATTTGTAAAACAGGTTGCACCGGAACGCCAAAGCTAGGAGCATCAGGCTGAAGGATGAACGGCTTGATTTTGTAATTACAGGAATGTCAGCTCAATAGCGCACAGCTGTGTGTGGAAGACTGCGCATCCAGTCGTAGCTGGGTTACCCTGAAATTCGCTATTTGAGCGCCACGAGGATAAATTGCTTGAGTCATGACTCAATTCAGTTGTGAGCTTGAATTCTCGTATCATCTGCGTATATAAAGGTGTTACTATAAGTATAGATTTTGGCGCATATTCCTAATTTGTATTAGAAATAATATCTGACCCTATGTAGAACTGCGCAAAACCTTTATTTACACTTCGAAGTTGTTAAGGTGAATCATTGATTTTTACGACCTGGGATTGATTTATTAGGAGGCTGTGTATTAGGGATAAGGCGCGGCCGTGATTTTTGTTATCAGTCCTTTCCAAAGTTAATCATTATTGGGGGGACTTAAATGTTTTAGCATAAATGGTAAAGGCTACTCAAACAGTATTGCCTGCTTAATTTTGGCTTTTTTTAGTACCAATAAGAGATATTAGAAATAGCTCAGTAGAATAAACTGGACGTAAGACATACTCAAGCGGTGTTTGTCTTAAATTTATTGAGATACAAGCCGTAAGCACAGCATGGACCTCAGCCGCGATTCTTGTCTCTTGGAGTCCGGCGGAAATAGTTGTTATCCCAAAACCTGGCAAAAATCGGTCAGCAGACCTTATTTCTCCCCACCGGTCGACGGCTCTTAACTGGATGGTTTCTAAGCTGATGAGCGCATGCTAGCCACATGACTTACCTGGTGGCTTGCACCATATTCCTCGTATCATCCTGGCCAAATTAGATTCCGACCACAACTCGGGGTTGAAAACAGAGTACGGCACTTTTCTTGTATGGTTCTGATGGGAGGATGCCCTCGCCGTATTGGAATTGTCCTAACAATGAATATAATGGGCTTACGGAAATGCGAGCTGCGAAACGACTGCTCGGATCCTCGAGTAGATTAAACTCCCTGCAGTCGCGCCTTCCCATACGTGAGCGCCTGTCTTAGGCCCCCGACCTTCTCTGTCGCTTTACCGGGAAAGCTACCAGACTCTTCACTTCCTTCCTATCGTGGTGTCCCACAGGGCGCTGTGTTTGCACCGGTATTGTTCAATATCGCCTTTCTTCCGCCAGCTTGGCGGTTGGGAGCGATACCGGGCATGTATTGCTTCATGCATGCGGACGACATTACCGTGTGGGCTATGCACCCTGACATCTCTTCTCTACACTCCACCCCCTAACCCCCAAGAAAAGAAAGTGGTTGTTCCCTCTTTCATAAGAGCCGGCAAAACACAAAAGGGAAAGGTGCCTTCACAGGAGCAGTTGAATTTTTATTGTGCATCGATATGAAATTGCACATCGCTATTTGTATTTCGTCGGTATGGCACCATTATACGCATCAACGTTAGACTATGGATTGCAGCGCCGGGCATTGCGTAAATCCGAATGAAACCACAGGCTCTCGCAAACCGTCCGTGCAAACGAAACAAAAGGAGTTGTTGTCAGCGAATCGTTTTGGTGAACACACGATCCACTGCAGCGAAAGCAGCAGTGGACCATGCCGGGAGCGCGATATTCGCAATTCGGCGTCGACCTCACACCGTAGTCGTTGCCCTGCGCGTACCCCGTACACGTAGGTGCTGACATCAAGGCGCCAACTGTCGGCGCTCATTAGCGTCATGGTTCACTACTTGTATTCGGCTCTCCTAGACGGCAGCACCATCTGAAGGGATGGATATAAGGCGCGTTTGTTGCCCTGTTTAAGGGAATGTTCGCAGCGCAGTCCGCTGGGCGCTTAGTACCTCCCGTTGGGATGAAAGAGTTCGTGGTTCTAATCCCGGCACAGCCGCGTGAAAAGACGTTTTTGTTGCGATGTCATTTCCGTGACGGATATGACGTCAGTCAGATCTTGGTGGACCCCGCGATGAAACACATTCGTGTTGAAAGGCGCTACATACGGCGAGAAGCGAGCGATTCCCGGTGCGCCCCAATAGGGCTTGAACTATAGGAAGAAAACAACGTCGTATATGACTGTGGGTAACAATTTAGAACTGGCCTGTCTGGTTGGTCATTATTCAACAAGTAGTCTCAGCTGTTCTTGTTCTGAGAGTCGGTGTACCCCGCCTGGGTCCGCGGGTTCTATTGGTGAGTAGAGCAAAAAAGCGTGCTGCAGGGACAATGCACCTGATACGTTAAAATGCGATAGAGGGTGGCTGGTCGTGCTCTAGCATTGCTCGCCTTCTTGTTCTGTCAGTGTTGCAACACCAACTCGTGTGCCCGGCTCAATTCTAGCACAAACCGCCCAAACGAAAACCTTCATCTTCGAGGACGGACAGCCTATGTTCGTGCAAAAAGCATGCATGTTTACGTCTAACTTCGGAACGCTGCTATCGTCTACGAGATGAAAATACTTGCCATGTTTAACGCAAGCTTAATAAAAAATGAGCGTCAGCTGAAGCGGGAGCTGCCGTCTTATACCGAACTTTCCGGACAAAAAAAAGATGGCCCCCCTTTTGCAATAAAAACATGCTGAATGGAGAGACAGCGTTTTAATAACAGTGGGGTCTGCAAGACTAAGCTTCGCATCGGTAAAGTAGCTTTAAACTTTAAAACCAGAAAGAATAAAGCAACTCTCCAATGTTAAGCCGAGGCTGTCGGCACGGCAGGAAGCTATCTACTTTTTGTTGTCTGCTAAGAGTGTCGTCCGCTAGCTTCCAGACTGGAGCGAGCTCGGCGCCAGACCGTTTACGTCCAGAAGGTTCTGGCCGACCACGGGGAGACCGAGATCGCTTGACCAGAGAAATTCAAGACAATCTGGTGCCGCCGGAAGTGACGTATTGAGATGCCCGAGAAAAAAAATAAATGACTGGCTCTCGCCTCTGTCTTCCCGCGGGTAACTCCGGGCATCCAGAATTGTAACATTCAACAAGCGCATTACCTTTCAGGGCGAGAGCCTTGGGTCTCCGTGTTTATAACTTATGCGTTGTGAGGCGCAGAAAATGGGTGAACAGAGAAAGTTGAAGTTGCGCTAGCGAGAGATGGCGCACGAAAGAATTGCGGGAGTCGGTAAGTTTGAGCCGGGAATCACTACGCCACTAAATGTGAAAGAAGAAGAATAAAGTAAATTTAGAAGTAACGTTCTTCTTACAGATTTCTAAAATGCCCCCGATACGCACTTGAGAAGGGCGAGCGGCGAAACGAAATATCGCAGCCCTGGGCAAGATAATGTTTGGATTCTTAGCCTTCCTTATGCCTTCATATCATCATCATCATTATCATCATAATCATCATCCTACCTACGCCTATTGCAGGACAAAGGCCTCTCCCATTAATATCCAATTACCCCGGTCCTGTGCTAACTGCGACCAATTTATCCCCGCAAACTTGGCTGTGGCAGCGGTGGCGAAAGAGTTAGAGCACCCGGCTCTCGTGCAAAAGGACCATGGTTCGAATCCCGGTGCCCGACAATTCCCACCGGATTAAAAAAAATCCGCGTATTGATGGAATTGCAGAATGGGGCTTGGGGTGCGGCCGGACCCTGGCGACTATTGCCGGTAACGCACTCCCGCACCGGAGCAGGATTGGCCAGCCTAACGGCTACAACCTACCATGAATACGCCAATGAGCCTTCCTGTATCACGTCGTAATTTTTTTTTGGTACCCTCCAACCATTTTCGACCATTGTCAACATTTCCTATACGCGAGTCATTTCTTACCATAGTGTCAGCAGTACGACTTAAAGGATTTCTTTGCCCAAGCTGATTTGTCCTACCAAAAATACCGCGTGAAAGAAATTCCGGGAATGGCGCCAGCGTAATTGATGAGGGTGGCATATCGCATGAATGTCCCAGATGTTTCCGAGTGCCCTCTGAGGTTGAAAGCCCGAGAGGTCGTTGCCGACCAATGGAAAAAGGAGTGGAAACGACATCTGGGAGGGAAAAAAAGCAAGAGAACGTATATAACTGAACCAGGGCTACGTCTACAGCTTGCGGGTGCTGCACGCAAGCTGAAGTTGAAGTTGATTTTTATTCGCACCAAGTAAATACATGATGCTGGAGGTCCGCAGAAAAAGCCGACTAGATGTCAGCTTGTCGAAGCCGCAGACCCCGTCCGCCCCCCCTTTCCCCTACTGGCCGCTTGAACAGCATTTGGAAACGTTGTCCGAAAATCAAACAATATTGTTCGTTACAGTAATCCGGTTTGTAGGAAATCATTAAAATGCAGTGACCCAGGAACATCATTAAAATACAGCATAATTGTCATTAAAATACAATAGAAAATCACTAAAATACAGTGACACGGGGAAAACAACCACAGAAAGTGTGGGCTCGATGATTGCGATAAAAAGAGCGTTAAACACAACGGAAAGACATATTTGCCGCTTTCCTCAGTGGCAACCTAAGAACATAAAATGCAAGGAACCTCTACAAGGAAAAAAAAAAACAATCAAGCACACATCAAAATACACCACCAAACAACATTATCAGGAGGAGATGAAGAAATTGCGCAGATTCCTAAAGGTAATACCTTCTAATGCTGTGTTTCTAGAAAGAAATGTGTTGAGCATTCTTGGTAGTCGGTTTTCGAGCATTTGTTATCCGTAAAATGTCCTGTATGTCAAAACGATCCAATGTTCTGTGTGTCGCGTGTTGTACACAATATCATTTGGTTTTAGTTTTGCAAGGTGTTTAAGGAAAGATCGGCCCATTTTTACTTCTTGTTTATAAACTCTACACAGACGGTAGTCGAATATTGTGGTTACCGGCAATACATTGTATTTTTCGAATAAAGGTTGTGTGTGGTGATGGAAAGAAATGTTTTCGAGCATTCTAATGGCCTTTTTCTGTAGCCGGGGAATTTTTTGCAAGTTTTCCTGGGTAGGTGTTCCCCAGACCAAATTGCAATAGTTTAATCTTGAAGAAACAATGTGTTATATATGAGCAATATAATTTTAGGCGGTAGAATATGTTTATGGTGGTATAGAAGGCCAAATATTTGAGACAATTTTTTTGCGAATAATGTTACGTGCTCATCCCAGGATAAATGTTAATGAAATATGACTCCGAGTGTTTTTACTGACGGTACTATCTCCACTTTGACAGAGTTTAAAGAAATAATATTGTGAATTATTACTGGCTTATTTCTGGCACGGAACAATATTGCTTTCGTGTTTGGACCGCTAATCTTTAAACTATTTTGCTCTGTCCATGATTCTAGTTTCCGCAAAGTTGAGTTTGCATTTACAATAATTTTATGCGCTGTTTTACCATGAAAGAATAAACTCGTGTCATCGGCATAGATGATAAACTTAGCGCATGATGACACGCCAATAATATCGTTTACGTCGATATTAAAAAGAAAGGGTCCCAGTATGCTGCCCTGCGGTACCCCACTTTTTACTCGACAAGGTTCTGACGAAAAGCCATCCAAGGCTACGATTTGATTAGGACCTTTGAGGTAAGATTTAATGAAGGAGGCTGGCACACCACGTATAGCGTAGCGCTCTAGCTTCCGTACTAGCAAATTGTGGTTGATATGGTCGAATGCTTTTGTTAAATCAATAAATAGACCGAGTACCATGTTTCCTCGGTCTAATTGAGACAAGATATATTCTTTTTGATCTATAAGCGCAAGGTCCGTTCCAAGGCCCTGACGAAAGCCATATTGACAATCCACTATGATGGTATGTTTTTGGTCGAATCTAGTCAAGCGTTTTAGAAAAAGTTTTTCAAGTGATTTTGAGAGTACTGGAAGTATAGAAACTGGTCGGTAATTTCCCATATCATTTTTGTCTCCTTTTTTATGAAGCACTGTCACCCGAGTGGTCTGCAGTTTTGAAGGAAAAACACCTTGGCTAATAGACAAATTAAATATGTGAGCAAGGTATGGTGTCAAAAAAGAGATAACGTATTTTAAGTGTTTTACTTGTATGTCATCAATATCAAGCGCGCTGCTATTGTTGAGCCCTGACACTGCGTCACTTACTTCACGGTAGCTTATAGGATCAAGAAATATGGAGCTATCTATGTACCGAAAGTTTTCAAGGTCGTTTTGTACATTCCCACTTTGTACAACGTCAATAAAATAGCGGTTGAAGGCATCGGCAAGCGGCTTTCCTGAAAGCCGCTTGCTGTTTTGATTAATGCCGTTTTGATTAATGGTGTGAGTAGTGTCTTGGGGAATATTCCGTTTTAATAGAGAATTTAATTTTTTCTCCATTGTTGCCGTATTTCCAAGCGCTGGTGTGAACATGTTAATGTAATAGTCACGTTGAGCTTTTTTTAAATCCTTATCTAAATGGTTCCGAAAAAATTTGAATTGCTTTAACAAAACTGGATTTCTTGTTTTAATAAATTCGTTGTACAAGACATTTTTCTTTCGTATTCTCGCGCCAAGCTCAGAATTAATCTAGGGCTTTGGAATCTTTCGTTCCTGTTTCGCGAGCACAAAAGGAAAACATGCGGTTAAATAGGTTTGAGGATTTTCATGAATTTGTCGTACGCCCTGTTTGCATCACTTTTTCTAAGTACACTCTCCCAAACTGCACTCAAAATTTTTTCGCTGAATAGAGGAAGATTTTTTTCATTTATGCATTGAAATGGATGTGTTTGTTGATGTTTTTGAGTGGCATATGTTTTAACGAGTATACAAATATCGGCAAGTGATCACTGATTTTCGCTGCAATTACCCCACTTCTTAATTTCTCGGAACTTATGTTCGTTATGAAAAGATCGATCAATGACGATGAAGTTGGCGTTATTCTAGTAGGAAGGTTGATCACATTTGAAAGACCACTGGAGGTTAACAGCACATCTAATTTGGTTTGTATGGAATTCTGGCCTATCATATTTATATTCAAATCGCCACCTAAAATGACGTCAAACCTATTTCTACGTAGAAAATCCGGGAATAACTCAAGAAAATGGAGAAAAGGTGGCATCATCCCGCTCGGTGGTCGATAGCAGACAGCAATATTATACCATCTACTTTAACACAGAGGAATTCACAGTCGTTTTTGACTGCACAAATTTGTTCTATCAATTCGCAATTGAAACTTTGTTTTACTAAAATACAAAGACCGCCACCACGACTGCATGTGCGATTCATATAGAATGTCTTGTAACACGGAAGACGGAAACATTTGATTAATCGGTAACCACGTTTCGCTTAACATTATCACATCAAAGTCATGCCCTAATTGCTGGAACAAAGAAGTTAGGTTACACTCCTTACTTGTAATAGATTGCACATTCAGATGAAAACATTTGAAGGATTTCAAATATGTCCTCCCAAAAGTAGTTTCAAAATCATGGGGCAAAATATACGATTCAAGAGGTTTATTTGGCATGTTCATTCATTTTGCTTAGCTAAGTTGTGACACCAGCTTGCTTAAGCCACCAACACACGTGACAACTGCAACTTTGTCTCGGTCGGCCTTCCTTACAAGCACTCGTCCGTTGTTGTGCCATACATACCTAAAATGTGCCTCTTTCGCCCAGTTTTTCGCCTCGAAAAGCAGAGCACGGGTTCTTCGTGTCAAGTTTTCTAGTATGAATGGGCTGTCATCGGAGCGTACAAGCTTCTTTCGGTTTTGCCACCAGTTCTCTCGATCTGCAAGCTTGGCAAAGCAGCAGATTATGCCCGGTATGTTATCTCGCCTCGCTGGTAGGCGGTGAATTGTGACTACATCATCCTTCGAAAGGGGCGGAACCTCGAGTTTCTGCGATAGCGCATTTATTTTAGCCAGCAAGTCCTCATTTTTTGTCAATTCCAATCCATGAAATTCTAGGTTCGGTTGTCGGCTCCTCCACTCTAGATTGTCAACTACAGATTCACCCGGCAGGAGGCGGCGCTCCTCCGACAACTCCAAGTGGGAGCGACGTGGACCCTGGTGTGGGCCGTGCATGTCACGCCCGAACGATACATTACGGACCAGTGTGCGGTGTGCGGGGCCGCGAGGGCGACCATGACCCACATGATGTGGGAGTGCAACGACGCGGAAGCGGAAACGAACATACTACCGCCCCATCTCGCGCGTGCGGTGCGCGAGACAGACAAGGACGCACAAAAAGCCGCCGCGCAGCTTGCGCTGGCGGCGATCACACGCCAGCAGTCGCGGCCGGCACCCCCCTCCTAGCGAGGGAGTGAGAGCCACCGTGACCTTTTAGCCGGCAAATAAAGATGTTGCCCCCCCCCCCCCCTGAAGTTTAGCGATTTCTTTATCACGAGTTTTAAGTTTGTTTAGCCTGCGATGCATGTCTTTGACGGCCCGTTCATTTTGCTCTGTACGGGCCAGGAATTCATCATATTGCTCACTCATGAACTGCAGCGAATCCTCAATGTTTTCGACCGTTGCTTTCACTTTCAGTACCTGATCTAGCTTTTCATTAATGGTTTTGAGCCATATTCTTATATCTTGCATGTCAGAATCGCTGCTCAACTGTTGAACTGGTTGTGAGCGCATTTTTGCACCTCTGCACGTCGCACAGCGCCAAGCTTTGCAGTAGACTTCGCCCTTTGCTTTGACAGTCTCTGCTGAAATACCAGCACACTTGCCAATGTGGTATCTGCAGTCGCATTCACTACATGCAATAGACACATCACACTCAGTGAATGCTTCTTAGCATTTTTGACACACCACGTTAGAAGACATAGTCACACTTTGGCAGCAACAGCAGCAGTAAAACAAATTTGAATACAGTTGTAAGGTCAAGATAAACACCAACCTGCAAAGATTACGCAGCGAGGCTCAGAAACATTGTCGGTGCTCCTGCTGCCGCTGCTGCCAATGTGACGGCCGGAGTGCGCACTTATAGCACGCACACTCAACAACAGCGCCCGCTGATGTAGCGGTGATGTCCCGGTCCAGATTGGGCCCGCAGATATGGATCCCGATGACCGGCGATACACTGGCCGTAGTGGTTTCCTGCTGCGACGGCGCGTCACGGCACAGTGGCGTTTCTTTAATCTGCAAAGATTACGCAGCGAGGCTCAGGAACATTGTCGGTGCTCCTGCTGCCGCTGCTGCCAAAGTTGAATGAACTTGCCCCTTTCGCCATGAAAAATGTCGTTGCTGAAAATATTAAAGGGACCCTCTAACACTATTTTCAACTCTTCTTGAAATCTTAAATGCTTGCACAACGTATTACCCCCAATACACCCAGTACTTGGATTAGGGGGTCGCAAAGTACCTCAGCCAAAGTTACTGCTCTACGCCTATCAAATCAGCTGAAAACACGCTCAAAAGATTTTTCTCTTTTTTCCAGCCTTGGGGTTCTTCGACACCTGGAATTACGTCACTAAGGTCATGTAGCGGCTGTTGGCTGGTTTTCCTTCAGTTGCAGCGATGAACGCTTTTTGATAGCAACTTAAAAAACGCCTCGAAAACAAACCAGAAACGGAAGGCATTTCTGGTACGACGATCAAATAACGCAGTGCCGCTCTCTGCTGGCAAGAACTATAGCTTTCACAGTGGTTTCAGATGCGAAGGAAAGAGTGAAAGCGCTCATCGAAAGTGCTTCAGGGTCCCTTGCAGATTCCGGATCGATGAGACCCACCGCCGTTTGAGCTGGTGAGAGAAAAGTCTGCAATTTCTTACTTGTAATTGCTATAGAAGGTTTTGCTCCATTGGCCGCACGCACTAATAATCCATTCACACCCCTGTTGGTCGCCGCTGTAAGCCGGACATACGCAGAAAGTCTTGCATCCGTGCTTGATAGAAGCGCAACTGCGCCACCTTGGATCACCTAGTTTCAACAATGCGTCCCTATTTGTGCCAACTGTTGTTGTAACACAGGGCAACCGATTAGCTGGGCAATATATTTCTCTGCAATAAAGAAACCCGCAAAAACATGAAAGTACTGCATAAGTTTTATTTTATATTCTAGAACTTACGCGTAGGGAGAGGCACATTTTTAAAAGAACATGAATGGATTACCGCGGTTGCACTGCGAATAAAATGTCTTGTTAGCACAACAAGCAATATATGGTGCTCCTAATTTGTAGCCTGATGTAAACTTACCTTAGTTTGTTCTAGATCTTAATTGATGGTACACATTAAGGATACATGACTGTTTTGCAGAAAGCATTTGTTGACAGGATTAAGCTCTTTTCTATTCTCTAGCCAGAAAACATTTAAAGTGTTTTGTTTGTTAAACATTTTCTAAAATTGTAGGCAGCAAACGTTTTTACACATCATTTTCTTGAGCCTTCCAAACTCTACATTTTGTTTTAAAGAAAGAAACATTTAGACCCTCAAACCACACTAAAATGTAAACATAATAAAAGAGAAACGTTCCCTCCTATCCATTCATAAAAAACAACGCACGTTATATATTCCCGAAGTGTTCGAGAGGACTGAACCTAGCGACCATGACTAAGCAAAGTCAGGCCTGCGAAGGACTCGTGATGTTCTTAGCGTTACCCTTTTCTGATGCTTAACGACGGTCGTATACCAGCCCAGCTTACAGCTCGGGATATCGAGTGCGCTAACTGCAACACGTCCGGCCCTGAATGAGCAGCGCGGGAAAACACTCCGTGACGAGGGTGTGTGTTTATAGGTTCGGTGCCTACCTTTACCGAAGTTCTCTGCGGGAAAGGGTCTCGGTGTCCAATAAATTACAGGCCACCACTTTCCTTTCCAAAAAACAATGTAGCCGACAGCACCGCCACTAAAGGGGCACCAATGAAGGTATTTCCTGCCCAATCCCTCCCTCCTGCTGTTAGTGATCGATAAGCGTCACCCAAAGCTGCCCAAGGTTGTTATAGCGTAGCCATAGGCGTAATTTCAGTTTTTTTTTTGTGTTTCTCGTTTCCTTTTTCATAGATGATTGTTCGCCTCCTTTTGTTGGTTTCACTTACTTTATTGAGCACTTCTTTTCTGCAAGCTTGCTTGCGAGGGCTTTCCTCGCTTTAGGGGGCCAGTTCTAAACTTACCCCTGCTCTTGAGTTTCAAAAACACTGGTTTTAATCAACAGCATTAAAACAATTCATAAGAAGTTTCGCAACTTATGCGGGTGGCATCGTCAGTAGCACGCACTACAACAGTGTTGCGTCGACCCTATTCAGGTAGCAAGAAAAGAAGTCATAGTAGCTAAGAACTTCACTTTGTGCAACCCCACAGGTTGAAATGCAGGAGCACGATAGTCGTATAAGATTTTATTTTCTTAAAAATGACTAATGAAGTCGTTTGTTGGTATAAAAGGTGGCGACAAGGTCAAGTCTTCAAGAGACCTTCCAGTAACTCGAGAAATGGAGTTGATTGCTTTTACGCTTCCTTTGTTTGCATCTTGATACTGTTTTTTTGTTTTTTTTCTTGTTGAAAAGCATGATGGGTGTGACACAAGTTTTCAGTTTACAATTGACCATCGTAGCATCCAATCCAATTATCTGGCCAACTCCGGTAGCCTGAAGTTGAGCTGATGGAATGTTTTTCCTTGAGAAAGATATGCTCTTAACCTTTGATTTCTTGCAGGTAGTTTTTGACTTTGTGGTCAAATCCTAAGTTTTTCAACGAGCAAACAGTCAGAGGCATGCGTTTACCAAAGCTTGACACATGAAGATTGACTCCCAGTGACCCAGAATTCCCACTGGCTTGCATACACAAAACAGGCGGTGGTTCATCTCCACAGTGCTTGACATGTCCCGTTAGGATGGACCACGCTGGTACGATTGGGACCTGCGTTTCCTATTCGACTATAAATTATGATTTCTCGCTCAGAATGTAACCTTTCTCGATGTGGAAACTGGGATAACATACTTTCACGCCGTAACCAGACGAGTACATATGTGCTGAAGGCAACCACCACAACTACATAAATCTAGCCTCACATCTGGTGCACCTCCTCCACCCCGAAAACTTGGATAGAGCACTTTCCAGCTCGGTGCCTCACCACCAGCTATGGCTGGTGAAGAGGGCCCAAGAAGGCGTTTGGTCTGAAGGGGCGCTGTAATAAGTGAATTAATGTGTCGATGCGAGCTAGTTGGTACTTCATCATGGGAACAGGTTAAGCGCCAGGCACAACTGGAGGAAGTAAAACAGACAGGAAAGGGGCGCACTAACAACTAAGCTTTACCCGCCGCGGTGGCTCAGTGGCTAAGGCGTTGCGCTGCTGTGCACAAGGTCGCGGGTTCGATTCCCGGCCGCGGCGGCCGCTTTTCTGATGGAGGTGAAAAGCAAAAACGCCCGTGTGTACGAGATTTCGGCGCACGATAAAGATCCCCAGGTGGTCAAAATTAATCCGGAGTCCTCCACTACGGCGCGCCTCATCGCCTGCGTTGCGTCGGCGCGTTAAACCCTACAATCGATCGATCGAACAACTAAGCTTTATTCGTTCCGAAAGCGATTATAAAGGCACGAAAAAACACCATGTGACACTAGTTGCACCACGTGTGGAAACGATTGCAGCTGCCGCACTCACCTAACTAATCATCCAGATAATCCACCTCACTCGAAAGAAGGTCAACTGAAGGTTTGCTGGCACATCGGTCCCCCATCTTTTTTATGACGTAGGCCTACGTCATAAAAAAGATGGGGGACCGATGTGTCAGCAAACCTTCAGTTGACCTTCTTTCGAGTGAGGTGGATTATCTGGATGATTAGTTAGGTGAGTGCGGCAGCTGCAATCGTTTCCACACGTGGTGCAACTAGTGTCACATGGTGTTTTTTCGTGCCTTTATAATCGCTTTCGGAACGAATAAAGCTTAGTTGTTAGTGCGCCCCTTTCCTGTCTGTTTTACTTCCTCCAGTTGTGCCTGGCGCTTAACCTGTTCCCATGCTGTAATAAGGAACACTGCTCCAGATCCGTTTATTGCTCCTGCTGCTCCTCACAGCCATGAACCTGCTGGACCACTTTCTGTGCAAAATCAGGAGCCTCTGCTTCGGAATGTCACTTTTCAGCACAAAAACCTTGCAGAGAAGTATTTCTTAGAGGCGCATCGCAGCAGACGCGCATAATATAGGCTTTGCAGGCAAGCGTAATCCTGGGTAGCCCAACCCGGAACCTGATTGGCGAGTTTCAGCCGATCGTTTTTCACGGTCCGCTCCGCTCCGATAGCAAGCGGGAGTGCCATTGCGCATGCGTGGCGCGCTCTACGGCGAACGGCATTGGCTCCGGTTGCGTTGATCCTTCCGCCGATACCGGAGCGGACCGGAGCGGACCGTTTAAAACGGTTAGGCAAAACGCTCTGTTATCGCACCTTTCCGAACGACAACAGGCATTTCGATGCGATGCACCCACTTAGTCGCGCCTCAGTAACAGGAAGCTGGAATGTGCGAGGAAAGTGGCAGAACAGCTGTATTAAAGCAGAGGCTCAAATGGTTACGTAGAAAAGATAATTCAAGGGAAGTTAGAGACTTTTTGGAACACTAGGATGTTTCCTTATATTCTCCCAATAAGCTGAGATAAGCCGCCATAAAAAGTTTTCAGTGAAGTTGAGTATGACTATGGGGTTGTAATTACTAACGCCTTACCGATGTTTTAGCATTCAGCTAAAAAAAAATTCACCCAATTTTTTTTATTTACACATTGCCGTACGGATTGTATATATGCATTACGTTTAAAACAAAGTGTATAAAGACCTTCTGCCCGCGGAATTCTCTAAACACCAAACGATTCAGTGTAGCTTCAGTTATGAGCACGGCAATTGTTCATTGATGGCATGGAGGGCTCCGTAATTATTCAGCTTTCGATAAGTGCCTTGTTTCAATGTCCTTGTTCAATGCACGTACGTTGTCTACGTAATTTTTGTAATGTACATAATATACATAAGTTCGTCGTCCAGCAACCGCTGCACAACGTACTGTAGTCCTCCTACGGTGTTCAATTTCAGATTTTCGAGTCATAAACAGAGCGTCATCATAGACATTTGCTTCCCTGTAGTACAAAACCCTGTTTACCCCAACACTGCTTCAAGGGTGTTTCCTCCTCCTAGCATCCTCCTCCGTTCCCCCACAAGAAAAGGAATACGTTTCGCCGTTTCACGCAACGATTCACGTGAGCATACCGCTTCCACGCTGCCTAAAGCCCCTCACGGTGGTAAACGAGTGTTCATCGCACACCGAAGGTCAGGGCGATGTCGGAACGTGCACGTCAGCTTGCCTCCATTCGGGAATTCACGCCCGCTGAGTGGGGAGTGCCAGCGCTCTGCAAAGAGCTGTCGCCGCGCCCTAATCTGGTTAGGACACCGCCACTGCTGTCATGGTGGTTGGACCCTCCCAAAAAAAAGCGGGTTGTGTGCAGCCTTGCAGCTAATTATAGGTATTATTGGGTTAGCTGGCTGAGTTCTGGGAGAAAAAGTCCACCCTTCTAAGCGCAAAAGGCGAGTACGCTTTGGTCGAGAAAGAAGCAAGACAGAAGGGCCCCGAAACAGCTTTCTATCTGAGCGTATTGTAAGCGTGCTAAACTGAGAAAGGGGTGATTGAACGGTGTGTTGTACAGTATGATGTCTTCTATAGCCTTTGAGGAAATTTGAGAGCATGGGTTCTGCAATTTTGTTTGGGAAGCAGCTTTTGCACAGGCGGAGGGATCAGGTGAGCGATTACCCGCAGCTTATTCTGTGAGCGACTGAAGCACTATTGGTCTAACGCATCCTTGTCCGCACTGAAAGTTGCCTTTCGGACATTTACGCCTCTTCCATATGCCCACTGTCGGCTGTGAAGAACCTGAACGAGGTTCACAGAACGATCAGATTTTTACATGGGAGTCCTTGCGGCTCTCTGTCTTTCTAGGGGCCTGTATGCCCGCGTTTGAAATGCTTAAACACGTATTTTCACGCTGGAAGTTTGCTTTTGTAAGTTTTTCAAGTCATGAAGTCATGTGGCCGCACAAGACCGCATACAATCGAGCTGAACGGTGGGTGGATATACTGGATGGATATGCTAGAACAGTGAATGTAAATTTTGCGCTATGCACGTGTGCAATGGATATACCAAAACAACTAGCTTCTCACCTTGTCGTGATTCCGAGATTCAATGAGGAGGGCGGGATTTTCAAAATTTACAATATCAGGTGTCTCTTTCCAAAGCCACCCACTGGAAGGCTCTGATACTTACCTTCTATGAAAACAGGACCAACAACGCCAATTCTCAGATAGCAACAGGCGTACGCGGCGACAAGTTTACTTCAGACAACGCAGGAACAGCCTCAATGGCCGCTTGAGTTGACTTGTCCTTCGGATATCAAAGAAGACGACCGTAGGTGCTCCACCGGTGCACTTATTCGCCGTGTTGGCCACACCTCCTTTGTTGAAGGTGGAGTGGTCATCGATGACGAGGTAGCGTTTCGAAGTGTTACGGTCGGTGCAACACTCACAGCAGCCGTCAGCAGCACGTGGCCAGAGGATTGACGTGCTTGCTCGTATTGTTTCACACTGGATATTCGCTACCTTCCGCGGGCTTCCTTTGGTGTCCAGATCCTCTGCAGGCCATGCCAACAACGTTGGAATACATACAGCCCGAGTAATAATATAGCATTTTTGTCCGTACCACTAAATTCGTCTCAATGTGGTTCCTGAGAACATTTTGTTTTCAGTTTATTAAGTATCACTTGCTTTGTAAAGAACACCGAAAGCAAGAAAACAAACGAGTTAGTGATTTATCCATAAAGTGCCCTAAAGGCAGAAAAATTTGCCTAATTATAGAAACACGATTCGATGTGCTCAAGTTATGAGATCAAACTCAACTGAAGTTCCATAAGAAGTCAGCTGTTCAAAGAGTATTCATGTTAGCAAAGAAGTAAAAGTTATAGAGATGGAAGGCCCCAATTCGCTGCCATCAAGCCCAGGAAGTTCATAAAAACGCCAGTCTAAACAAATATTTACTGGTATCGTCACTCAACACATTGGAGAAGGCTTTATTGCAGATAATTAGCCCTACGAAGTGAGTTTACCGTGGCCCACTTCCAGGCGTCTAGCATTCATAAGATCGACTTTTTGCCTACCTAATATGAAACCATAAAGTCTTAATTAATTCCTACATGACTACACAAGTCCAATATTGACCCTCTAAATTAAGGACGTGTTTGTGTGATAAAGCAGCTATATATCGATTTCGAGCCCTACTTTGGGTAGCAGCTCCCAGATGTTTCGAATCAGAGCAGCGAGTATTGATCAAAACTTGCTTATTCACGGTCGCCCAAACATTTTACCCGCACCATTTCCCCTTTTTGCAAGTGGCGGGAGAGGAGACCTCCGCGGTACCCATTTTCTGGACGCCGATCTCAAGCAAGGGGTGTCCCATCGAGCAAAGCAGAAAGGGCAGGACTGGTGGACGAAGTCATTTGAGCCGTTGGAATGGTGGCGTGGGACGACGAAGCTCCATCAAGTGACTCGCTTACGCGCCTTCAATTTGCTTAAGTGGCATAGTCCGATATCCATATATAACAAATAAAAAGTACCAGGAGAGGGCAATTGAGCTTTATTTAGCGAATACTTTATTTCTGATACTGTACACAGGCCGAATTCACCCGATACTTACCGACCTGCTTTTTCTGCATGGCTGCCTATATAGTTCCGAAGTTAAACGAGATAGACGTGGTAATGGCTGAGAACTCGCCTCAAATTGCTGCTATTGCCAATCTCATTGGCCCCCACGTGATCGTTTTTTCCTTCACGCATTTCTCCGCTTGAGTGTGATTTTAAAAATTCATGAAAAATAGCACTGAATCTGCTAGCGTTGCTGCAAATGTGGAAATGCGATAGCTTTCTGCCAGCCCTGCCATTTAACTGCCTCGGCTGTCTCATCCACCCACCTCCCACGCTGCTCCGCTACTGTCTCGTTCGTCGCATTGGAGGTTTGCAGAGTTCAGTTTTCCCGCGTTCACATTGCTGGCGCACATTTTTTTGAGAGTGTTGGGACTGAGCGCTCGACCCACAAGTGCGAGCCTCCGGTGCCAGCAGTGTTTTCATATTTTTGTTTGAAACATTGCTTTCAATGAGTTTTACATAGTTTACTCATTCAAAAATTTAGCACAAATAAACTTGTAACCAAAAGAACACTGCTAATAACAGTTATTTATGGTCGTTCTTGTACAAATACCTTTACTATAATTCCTACTGAACAGTGTTGTAAAATATAGAGCACGTTTCTAGATTTACGAGGTTGAAAGTGTTTTGCCTAAATAAACTTCTCGCTCAAGACTTCTTTCAACTTCGCCATGGTGGCGCAATCGAGGGGCAGACCGAGAAACAGACAAACCTAAATTTCCACGTTTGAGTGGCCCAAGAAAGACTACCGTCTTCAAAAGTGGTAGTATTGCACCCGAAACGCAAAAATAGGTTTACTTTCGTGCCCGTAGACAGCACTTGTATCAACTGGGAAACGAAAAACTCGTTCTGCCAAAATGAAATCCAGCTGATGGAGCGTAGAATCCTCGGACTCCTGGTCGAATCGGCCTCTACGTAGTCCTCTGTCCCCGCGGCACTCAGAAGGCGGAAGTGGCGACTCCCCGAGCGGCTTTAGAGTGATGAACTTTTTCTCCGCTTAACGGCGAGTTTTGGTAGAGCACGAGCGGCACGGATAGTGCGGCAATCGGCTTTCATTCGCTTTGCTTCTTTTCACTTCCTGTTCGCAGTGTCCCGTACCAACCACCTCTTTTTTAGGGGCGAAGCACCTAAGGCCGAGGCTTGTACGTCCAGCGTCCGGCGTTCGTGCTCAATGCAGAGCACCGCGTAAATCGAAACACCTGTGAACAAAAAGGTCACAGAAGGTTAACAAGAACAAAATAAAAGGTTCACAAAATGTTACAGAGAGAGAGACAGAAAGACGGAGATAGAGAGTGAGAGAGAGAAAGAGAAATAGGGAGATAGAGAGTGAGAGAGAGAGAGGGAGAGAAAGGGAGAGTGAGAGAGAGAGAGAGGGAGAGAAAGGGAGAGTGAAAGAGAGACGCACAGCACCGTGTAAATCAAAACATCAGTGAACAAAATGTTCCCAAAAGGTTAACAAGAACAAAATAAAAAGTTCCCAAAAGGTTAGGGAGACAGAGAGAGAGAGAGAGAGAGAGACGCACAACACCGATTAATAGAAACATCTGCGTACAAAAGGTTCCCAAAGGGTTAACAAGAACAAAATAAAAGGTTCACAAAAGGTTAGAGAGAGAGAGAGAGAGAGAGAGAGAGAGAGAGACCTCCTGGAGGCGCATGCGCGAGGAGCATTGAATTGGATTTGGATTTGGATTGAATTGGACTGGACTGAAATGGATTGGATTAAATTTGATTGGATTAAATTGAATTGTATTGTATTTCATTGGATTTGATTGGAAATAGCTTTAGCAGCAGTAAATACTCTCACGGGTGATTTACGGTAAGAACGATCCCCAGTGCTTCGCCCACTCATCACGATTCATGTGGTGGTGGTGGTTGTTGTGGGATCAGGCGGCGTTAGCCTGGCTGGATATGCCGGCAATTGCTCCGCCCAAGCTTCTCCTAATTAGCCAAAGGTAGTGTCCTTTACCACAAGTTTGCCAGCTCCTTCCCCTCAAGGAAGCTTAAGAGAAGGCGTGACATGTCTCTTCGCAGCATCCAACGTCCCCTTGGAAAGACGATGTGGTCCAGAGTGCTGTATGGGGCTGTCAGATTTCGAATCGCTGAGAGCCCTGCAGTTCGGTCGACATCATGCTCTGTGCAACACATTACGTAGTCAGTTATATCCCCTATGACTGCACATGACGAACACAGAGGCGATCACACGAGGTCCACCTTGAATAGCCATGCTGTGGTCTTCGCTGAGCTCGTTCGGATGCGGTACAGCAATGTTGCCTCCGATCTTCTAAGCCCCTTTGTAACGCAAGGCTGGTGATAGGGATGATAGGGATTTCCCAGAGTTTTGAAATGTCCGGCCACTATTCGCCTGAAGTCGTTCCAGTGATCGGGGGAAACTTTAATTAACTGTCGGTGCAAATTGCAGCGCATTCCGTGCCATCTGATAAGCGGTCCCATTGCCCTTGACGCCAACATGGGATGGAATCCATTGAAACCGCACAATGAAACCCTTGCAGCTAAATTCTTGCACAAGCCGCAAAGAACGCTGACAGTTCTTGTTTGTGGGGATCCCACGCTGCAAAACGTGTAGTGCTGATTTTGAGTCAGTAAGAATTACAACTTCCTGCGGCTTATAAGACTTAAGATTTCTCAAAGGAGCCGCGACGATAATGCACTCGGATTCGGTGGAAGACACCACATGCGCTAGGCGTCCTGCCCAGGAAACCTGGGCATCAGGAATGATATACGCCGCTGCACTAACCCCTCTGTACGGATCGACTGAGCCATCCGTAACAATTTGAAGGTGATTGGGATACGTCTTCTCCAAATGTTTAAAAACCAAAAATCTGGCTGTTTCCACTGGCGTGTTTCGCTTGACTCTCATGTGAGAAACATGTAGCTGACACTGCAGGCTCTCGTAAGACCATGGCGGCATTGAGATGGGAAGTTTCCCCGGCCACTGATGGCACAATATTCTCAGAGTGTTAGGAGCAGTGTGTGCATAAGAGGCCGTCCTTGATCGAAGCCGCCGTATTATTGCTCTTCCAGCACTGCTTTCCCCAAGACGCATTACCTGCGTCAGTGACCTCTGTGACGCCATCAAGCGGAGTGTAGGAGACTGGCTCTCCCGTATTACCTTCTCGTTTGCCGCTCCCTGATGAACTCCAATTGCTATCCTCAGCCCTTTCCTATGCAACGCTTCGAGGCTCTCATACTGGGATTCTGAAGGGGAGATCAGAGGCAAGTGGTAAAGAATGCGACTCACAATCAGAGCTGAGTGCAGCTTAATCATCGACCTCGGGTGATTCCCCCACTTAGCTCCAGCAATCTTTCTCAAAATGTTCACAGGGGGAAGCAAAGCCGAAACCGTCATGTCGAATTCCCGTCGCCAATACGGTCTGCTGTCGAGAGCGACACCAAGGAACCGCACGTGAGTGGCTTGACGCATAGACAGGCTGCCCAATGTTAAATTAACGCGGGTAGACCGTCGCCTGTTCCCAGGGAAAAGAACAAAGAGGACTTCTCGGCCGAGATCGTCAGTTCGACGGCGGATAAATATTTATGCATGGTGTGAACATTACGTTGAGCCATCACTGCCGGTCGCTAATGTTGATATCCGGACAACCAGATGCGGACATCGTCCGCGTACACGGATAGTTGAGCTTGTTGTTGAACTTCTTTTAGTGCTGCAGGTAGCCCAGCTATAGTCACATTAAAAAGAATAGGGTACAAAGCACTACCCTGGGGAAACCCCCTCGAGACGCTTCTTTTTTCCCTCAGCACACTCCCCAACCGTGCTTGCATGTACCGGTCTGTGAGAAAGCCGTGAACGCAGTGAAGAAGGTTTCCTGACACCCCCATTGCATGTAGTCTGTCCACTATTGCTTGCCTCAGGATACAGTCACAGGCCTTCGAAACGTCAAAAAACAGAGCTATAGTTGAAAGTTCATGCACTCGGTTATGTTCGACATGGCTGATGAAGTCCAGAACACTATCCTGGGCGCTTAAGCGTCGTCGGAACCCAGTCATGCAGTGTGGTAGTTTTTCATAACGATCTAGCCACCAGGTTAGTCTCGCACAAACCAGTATCTCCATCAACTTCGCCACGCAAGATGTGAGGGAAACAGGCCGGTATGAAGACCCCACAATTCGGTCCTTTCCAGGTTTAAGAACCGGCACCACCCAGGCGAGTTTCCACGAAGAAGGAATGGCACCAGTCTTCCAAATGTGGTTGAAGTACCGGAGGAAATCGTTTTTGCGTTCCATAGGCAGATTAAGCAAATTAAGCAGCATTTGATTGGTGATTTCGTGAGGCCCTGGTGAACATCGCCTGCGTAGGGAACTTAGCGCGCTCTCGAACTCCCGAAGCGTGAATGGGGCATCCAACACTGAGAAGGACATGGGGGCTAACGGGGAAGGGAGTCCCGCAGATATGGTCTAAGTATACGCGTCCGCAAATTCATCAGCCAATTGGGAGATCGTCACATCCTTCCGTAATGCCAAAGCCGCAAACGGCCTTATCGAACGTGACTGTCCAGACAACGAGTTCACGATGCTCCAAATTCGAGGCACTGGTGTGAATACGCTTACGGAAAAGCAAAACAAAGCCCATTGGGAGTGCCTTAATCTGATGGTATAGCGCCGGATAGCGGTGTTTAGACTGTCGAAGGTGGTCTTCAGCGTTGGATGACCCGTTCTTCGCTTAAGCTGCCGGTCGGCTCTTCGCCTGGTGGCACACGGGATCTTTAACTTCAAATCTGGCGCTGGGAAGTGCGATGGGAGCTTACAGATTGTTGTTGCCTTCTCTTTACTTGCTCACTTATCTTTGAGCAGGTCATCTGATACAGCACTCAGCCCCTCTCTATATTGGTCCTTATTGACCACACGGGCAATTTTCACTTCGCTGTGGTGAAAGCCAGCAGCGTAATAAAGATGGGAATGTGGACGCTGCCCATACGGTCGGGAGATGTACAACATTGGATTTCGGTGTCACTGGTATGGAGAGTGAGATCAATTGTGCTTGCCGATGCAGGTGGTCGGAAAAATGAGGGAGCCCCATCATTCGCAACACACAGCTGCAAGTGGTCAATTACGTCGACAAGATGTTTGCCCCTCGCATCCGTCTTCGTGTCGTCCCACAGATTATGATGGGCATTGAAATCCCCACAGATGATCATTGTGGCGGGGCAGCGATTACACATCTGTTCCAAGAGAACTCCGCAGTCGATGAGTCTTCCTGGGGACAAATAAAGAGATGCAACACTAACCCTATCCTTGCCCAGTTGAATGCTCACCGCAACCACTTCTGCTACTTCCGAGCAAAGATCTCCAACCGGCAAAGGTACTTGAGTGACCTCACGCCGTATGTACAGTGTGGCCCTCCATGCGGAAATATTTGGAGACTCGGAGTTTTGTAAGCCACATAGTCAGGTATTGATCTTCTGTCCGGTAGTCCAGCTTCCGACAAAGCCAGAATAGGGATCGGAGTGTCCTTAACAAATACATTAAATGAGGTCAAGCGACATACTATACCAGCACAGTTCCATTGCATGATAAGGGACACTTTTCGTAGTAGTTTTGTAAAGCTACGTCGTACGGACGCCATATTGTTGTTGCAGGAATGAAACCAAAGATCCTACAATGACTGGCTCTATTCCGAGCACTGTCTCAAGGATGATCTTGGTCGTGCCAGGAGCCATTGAGGCGAGGTACGACCGCAAGGCTGCAAAGAGAGAGCGTATAGTTTCAACGATGTTTCCGCTCCTTGGCACTTCCTGTCTATTATGGCGCTATTTCAAGGCTTGAGAGTACTGAGCTCTTCTACCCTGCCTAGTCTCTACCTCCTGAGGTGCCTTTTGGACAGATTCAGCCTCACTGGGAGTAGCTGGCGCCGTCGCTAATGCTGAGCATGGTGAAGCTCGTGCACTTTCCTTTTCATTGGTAGGTTTTAAAGGTGGCAATGCTGGAAACTGTTCTTCATCGGATGGCTTCGGCGCTTCTGGAGGAGGTTCCGGCCCAGAGATGAATGCCTTCCGTCGATGTAATGCACACACCCTAAATGGCCATCCACTAAAGCTTGCGGGATGATCACCACCGCAATTTTCAGAAGAAACCTTTTCTTTGCAGCCCACAAAATCGTGTGAACCTCCGCAACGCTGGTAGCGCTGTTCAGCTCTGTGGAATTTCACAATATCGCCGTACCGTTGGAACTTAAAACAGCGTAGAATTGACTCCGTATAGTCCGCAACTTCGGGTCTCGTGAAGTCAATGTTGATCTTCACCGGACGTTGGGAGTTTGGGGCAAATGTCAGCACAACCGCGTTGGTCGGGAAGACTTTCCACTTATTGGGCGAAGAATGGTCTCGACGCATAATGCGCCTCACATGGAGGACCCCCTGCGGCCTTATATAGATGAGAAACTCCTCTTCCGTGTGCGACTTGGGGACGCCCCTAATAATGCATGTGTTCTGCACATAAGAGTGCGGTATTCGGGCAGATACAGCAACACCATTCAAACGGTCGCATCTCAAAAGGGCGTTCACTTCTTCTTCAGAGGTCACAACAAGTAGTAAGGCGCCTTGAGCTGTGAAACGACTGCG
The DNA here is from genome assembly GCF_048455015.1 of Haemaphysalis longicornis. Classification (NCBI taxonomy): domain Eukaryota; kingdom Metazoa; phylum Arthropoda; class Arachnida; order Ixodida; family Ixodidae; genus Haemaphysalis; species Haemaphysalis longicornis. The sequence goes on along the minus strand of NW_027526434.1, from coordinate 1,099,068 downwards.
GTTGGGTGCTTTGCCTAGCAAAGCCGAAACAGCAGAAAAAGGACAATTGGGTTTTCACGCCTCAGATCTTCTCAGATCTTTGCCAGTTTCTACGGGAGATAACAGAACGGGTATGCCGACAGTTCTCTGCTTCCGATGGCTTACCACCTTGAAGCCCTCCTGGTCTACATCGTCCACCTCCGCAATGGTGTCATCACATTCGCAGGTAATTGAGGCTTGTCCAGTGGCCGAAATAGTGGTAGAGGAATCGCCGTTGTCACGCGGGTTAGGTCGCTTACACGGTGGCTCCACCGATGAGTCTTCCGAGCACTTTTCTCCGGTGAGAGCAGTTGCCGCTGTATCCGAGGCGGCAGCCATGGTGCACCACCGTTGGCTTCACTCAATCTCCGGGAGCTCCTCGTAGTGGATGACTCCAAAAGAACCCTATGCGACGCATAAGGACTATACCGCCGTGACAAGACCGCTGTTCTTGCAGAAATCTTGGCAGAATAAACGAGAAATAACCAAAAGAATAGAGCTGAATTGGGCAGCAACCTGTCAGCAAGCGTCGTCGTCTTCTTCCCGTCATGATTCTCTTCGTGGAGATGCGTGAATTTTTTTATCATGATGGAGATAAAGACCCACCTCCGCGATAATTAAAGTTAGAGTACAGCGCTTTCCTTTCTCTTCTCTCAGCAAGCTTAATTTCAAGTCCTTATCCTCAGGCCCCTCACGAGGGGTGAAACTTTCAGACAAGAAAAAGAAAATCGTTAAGTGGTTTTGGGTAGCTCTCAAATAATAGAAGAGAAGTCTACACGACATCGTTCAGAAATATGGGTGCCGTAGCGGGAAAGATGCAGTGATGCATTTTTAAATTCGTTCAAAGTACAGCTAGATTTCGTTCTTTTTGTGAGCCGCTATAATTTGCAATAAACAAATTAAACTGCATGTCATCGTAAGCAATAACAACCAGCTGTGGGTGCAGCATTTCTACAGCACGTAAGAGGCTCCTTGCATCACTTTTTAACATTTATTTGAAAATGGTAGGTGAGCGGGTCTGATCATTAATTTGGGTGCCACTTAATACCCGATGAAGATATTGCTCCGCTATGCACCACAGACTAAATATAACTTAACTAAAAAATGTTTGTTTATTTTTGTGTCAGAAACTGATTTTCGAAAAATGTGGAAGGAAATATGAGCAAACACGTACTGCTACGGCACAGCAGATCTCTTTCGCAAGTGTTCGACTCCCATCAGAAAATACCAAAAGTACGAAGTAATGTATATAAATCAATGAATTGGAAACCCTTCACAGATACGAGGGAAGGTTGGAACACCTTTAAACGGAGAAGGGATAGAAGCAGAGTGGAATATATTTCTTATTCACAATTTCCCAAGCCAAGTGAAACATCGTTTATGTGCCACGAAAAACAGCTGAGAGACACCTTCACGGTTTTTATGGAGACTAGATTCAGCTACGAAGTCCTCGGTATCCCCAATAGAGAGCGGGAATGCTTGATTGGGTCGCCACAGAATGCTTCCTTACCTGGCCTCAGCATACCTGTTGTGGCGATTTTCATCATCAAAGCTGTTCATTCTTGTAGTTCCCCTGTCGAACATTTCCAGGAAAAAAATCCAAGAAGAAATACTAAGAGCACATGAACGGCGCCTCGTGAGGAGCACCCGGCGTCGTCCAGGCTTACGCGTAGGCTTGCTTCACGTGAAGAGCTCGCAGAAAAATACAAAAAAAAAATACCGAGTGCAGTTGAACGTGCGCCTCATGAGGAGTTCCTGGCGACGGCCCGCCTGACCTTCGAGGACACTCTGCCCAGCGTTGATTGCCTGATCTCTCCCACGCTCCTCTACTCGCCAGTTCACGTGAAGGGATCGATTGATTGATTGTAGGGTTTAACGCGCCGATATAACGCAGCCGAAGAGGCGCGCCGCAGTGGAGGGCTCCGGATTAGTTTTGACCACCTGGAGACCTTTAGCGTGCAGCAAAATTTTGTACCCGCGGGTGTTTTTATTTTTCGCCTCCATCAGAGAAGCGGCCGCCACGGCCGGGAATCGAGTACTCGTGAAGGGGGAGCACAGACCCCGAGTTCGCGAAGCCGGTTGCCGCGGGTTTTAGCGCGTGCTAACTCGGTCCACTCTGGGAGAGATGGGAAAGCGTGCAGACACAACGACCTGGCCCTGCCAGTCATGGAGAACGTTCAGTGGCAAGTTCCGAAAATCATGTGGGGCGCAACAGCCAGGTCCTCGATGGAGGGAGTGGGGCATCCAGCTCTGCTGTTTCTCCAGCCTTGCACCCCTAGTGCATGCTTCGCCAACTTTTTGTTTTCCTACACCCGGAAACTGAGTTTGCTCACCGAAGAGATAAACGAGCGAGACCCGTCGCCTGTGGTCGCTGGCTGATGCATTTGACGCTGTTTGGAGGCTCATTCGTCTTCAGTTTCGTATCTTTTGCCGCGTGAACGTCCCCGCTCAGCCGGTCTTCGTTACGATGCAGTGCCGTACGCCGCTGCGGAATCCTTTGGCCCCCTTTTCCCGAACGTCATTATCACCGCTTGTCCCACGCCCACATGGTTTTGCCCCGTATACCCCGCCCCTTCGTTTATAGTCCCGAAGAAGGAATGGCTCAAGAAATATCATGAGGCGAGGAAATGGGCGTGCTTCTATACTGGAGCGATATACAGCATGGTCACTCCCATCAAGAAGTGACCGCGTAAAAGAGACGAACTATTCCTCAGTGTACCAGCGCGTGCCATTCATCACAATCGTCATTGTGTTGATCCGTATAACCCTTGCAATGCTCATAACAAACACTAACGGAGCATCGAAAAGAACGTGACGCATCGTTTCATCTCCCCGCTCCGAACCATTGTACGTCAGTATAAGCAATAAAAAAAGGTATATTATTTGATTTTCAAAGCGGCTTGTGTAAGTGCAGTGTGGCACAAATTCTTGTGTATTAAGTGCATCGTGAAAACTACAGGACAGCTAAGCTCGTGAGCAGGCGTGATCAATGGTTTCGCTGAGCTATCTATGCCACCGAATTATGTCGCAAAGGGTCGCTGAGTTTTGAAAGGCCAGGTATTGTTCGGCTGAGTTTATTGTTTTTATGTGTGTGATACAAGGAAAACAAGAACGTGACATATTTCGACCTTTCAGTTGAGGATTCTTTGAATCCTTTCACCTTAGAGGGACACTAGCATGTATAAAAAAGTTGACCTCTATCAGCCATTAAAGTGCCGCAAATACAAATATACCACACGCGGCTACAGTTAAAAAGCGCAGAAACTTTAAGAAGGTGCAAAACTGGTACAGGCCCCGCACACATAACCTTTCCTGCACTACAATATCTGAGGTCAAGAATCCTTAATGGTAAAACGGGATTCGTCGATCACGTGTGAACAATTTCCTGAAACGAACATACAACCACATACGTGTATACCCACAATACGTGATAAGCCACTCCCCACAGAGCACTAGTGCTTCATAAATGCACCAACCATTGACGGCCAAATATTGTTAAGTAGGTTCTCCTACTAGAACTGCTGCTAAGATTTGTTACACTTTTGATTTCTGTTTCACATTTCTCGTGGATAAATCGCGTCAATAACTATTGTTTTCTGGAGAAACCGAGCATAGTTTGTCGTGGAACACAAGCTGGTACCACTTGGAATGGCGGGGCCTTTCAGCGAAAACAAAAAGAACTCCCACCTCCCCTCGCGGGAACCCCTGTGTAGATTCGACGCATAGGCGGAGCGCCGAAGGGACGGCGTTTTATAGCGCGCATAACGTTGAGGGGACTGCGTAAGCCGGTCCCAGTCGATGACGACGTTGGCGTACTTGTAAAGCGGCTTGGACTCGAGGTGTTTGAGCCAAGCGTGGATGTTGCATCGCCGGAGAACGGCACATCGGTTATATGCGCAGCGCGCCCGAAGGAGAGGAAACCGCGGAAGAGAGAGTACTGCCCATGCGCCGGCCCCAGCGCGTCTGCCGCGGCTATGACGCAACACAATCCAACACAATCCACTTTAATCCAATCGAATCCAAATCCAATCCATTCCAATCCAATGCCCCTCGCGAGAGAGTGTTCGCTATCGGAGAGGAGAGGGGGTGAGCGGCGGAGAGCGCAGCTGGTGCGGCGAGGAAAATGGGGGAGGGGTGGACAACGCCGACGACGACGACGAGGACAACGACAACGACGACGACGCCGGAGGGACAAGGCGAGTGAATCAGATGCTCTGCATCTAATAATCTATTGAACGTTTCGTGTATGTTGAAATAAGTGTTCGAGCGAAAGGTTGCACTCCTTCCCCCTGCAAAGGTTCCACTTATTCAAACAATGGCGCTCTTATTATGAAAGAGAAAGCCTTTCGGCTGCTCACCAGATCGTTTGGACGCAAACGAGACGCTTCCCTCGTAGCTGCTCCCGCCCTCAGTCAGGCTAGAAACTAGGCGCATTGGGCGAGCTTGCGACATCTAGTGCTCTCACGAACGCTGCCTCGCAGGGCAATTCACTGAATGGCGGAGCCAGGGTTTTGCCGACCACTTAAATTTGGGATGTTTGGTGGTGCGGCTGCTGGAGTCTTACGTTTTTGCCACCCCATCCAAGTAGCACTTGAGTGGTGCTACCACATTTAAAAGGGCAATGCGGTTCCTATGATCAGATACTTCCCCACGGGCATCAACTGACTGTGAAAACAGGGCCGAAGCAAGGTTCAGTGGGGGTGCACGGAAACAAAAAGTAACCGTGTTGCTAATTTTAAATAAAAATTTGAATAAACATTTTTTCCTGTCTCCTTAACTAACGGTTGGAGCAGTTTTTAAATATTACGTCTCCCAGTATAAATAAAAAAAACGAAGTAACGTTAGGAACTCTTTTACCCTCTCTCATAGACGCATGCAACAATTCATGCAGTCACACGGACTAGAGTGTTGTAGTTATTGTTTCCGGGTGACAACGACGATAACTATCACCGCTTTAATTGCACCACCTTCAGTAAGTACGAAGTGTTGAAACCTGTTGTTTCAGATCGGTAAACGTTGCTGAAGCGGCGCTAAAATACATTCTGGAGAATTTGTTCTCAGCCTTATAAACCAGAAACAAGAAAATATTCACGTAAAGAGCCAGCTTTCACTACTCAACTTCACCGGTTCAACACAAATTTTTTGGCGCTGCTTTAAATCCCGAAAACGACGATGTAGCCCACGTGGGAAAAATGGTAAAAAATGAAGGCGGAAACGACGTGAAGAATGTTTCGGCTGCTATTTGCCAATAAAAATTATTCAATAATAATGTTTAAGAAAGTGGCACCTGAAAAACACTACCGTGAATCACCGGCGGCCGGGTTTTCACCTCGTCATTAGAAGTGTGTTTATCACATATTGCTCCTGAATTTTTTCTATTCCTGTATCCGCATTCCTCACTGCTTCGCTGGACGGCGACCGCAAGCAAGACACAGGAGTCTCACAAGAAAAAAACCAACTAGCTATTTAAAATGCTTGACATCAACTTTCCCCGTGCAAAAAAACGTGCAATTAATGCATGCAGGTAAAGAGCGATAGTTTCCTTTGTCGTAATACTGAGCAATGCTTAAGCACTTTTCCCAGCCACCCACACTTTACCAACCACCAGCTCCAAGTGCGCGTGCTCGCATAAGAGTTCCAGGGGATGCGTGGCGAGCAAGGGTCTACCCAAGCGCCCCAAGCTTTTGCTTATCTGAAAGACATGAAGCAGCAGACGCCTTTACTCCGGTTAGTGTTATTGCTTTCGCGGCACTCTATAGCCACCTTCCTTTCAGCTACTTGCTCGTTTCCTTCCCCATTCACATAAAGGTCGAACTTACAGCATGCCAATCTTAGTTCGACTCCCTCTTTTAAGTTATTCGATTCATCCTTTAGCCTATACGTTACATGAGCTTGTGTGAAGTCTTGTCTCGACCTCAACAACAAAACTGGCTTCGAGAGAACACTGTGTTGCCCCCTTGGCATAGCGAAGAGTCGACGTCCTCTTGTCGCTCGCCGAATGAAGGTAAGCTATGCGCGCGGTTCCAACTCTCCCTTCTGCATTCGGAGGAGAGAGGTTTCCCTCCAAACACCACCTGCTCCTTCCTTTTTTTAAAGCATGAGCTTCGTGTATACAAGGGTAGGTCACCATTTCATTATCTGGTTTTTGAGTTTCCCTAAACCTTGCCCAAAGTCAATAAAACGAACCAGAAGTTTGTTTTTACTTGGCTGATTCTATTCGGTATGGTTACTCACCCACATCAATCGGTCAATGCGATCCTTCAGTATGCGAGAAATACCGCAGTTTTTGCTCGTTCTCTTCTGCCGAAATTCCGCTCTTTTTCGCATTCTCGAGTCTTTCCGGAAGATGCGGAACAAGACGAGTCAAGCACACTTGCGCACTAATCTCCCGCACGCACTTGGATGTAACGGCGGCGCTTTGTTTACCTGCAGAATGAATTGGCTGAGATTAAAAATAAGAACAAGAAGGGAGGTCACTTATCTTTGTCACGGCGTACCGGAAGGAAGCCGGAATGCCTAGCCAGCACTTCAAGTACCTGTTTAAGACTTCCGCTATTTCTATATTTTGCTTCTGGTTGACTCGAATTCTGAACCCGTGATTGTTCTCAGCTTTTCAGTAAAATTGCAAAACAAATTTGTTAACGATAATTCGAAAGCTAGCGCCGCAGTGGAGAATGCGGGTACAGCAACAGAAAATATTCAGCCGCAATTTGTGTTACACAGTCTGTATTGACGGGGTGGAAAGCAGGGCAAGGCGAGAAAACCTTCCCTTTCATGTTACTCGTAATGAGCAGACGTCGTGGGCGCAGAAAAAAAAACTGGTGGTTGATTCCTCTGTCATAGGAATCGGTAAAACATGAATGTGCAGCGAAATCTGCGGCTGAGCATGATTTGCGGGTCGGCGGCTGTCTCGTGGGTGTGCTTGGCGAGCGACGTCCTGCTAACGGGTCGCTTCGGCAAAGCTGTACTGGCGTCATTTTCGTGACGGATATGACGTCAGTGAAATCTTGGTGTATACCGGGATAAAACACTTTCGTGTTAAAATATAAAACCCGGAAACGAACAACCCGAAGTATAACGTACTGTCTAGAACTAAAGGTTGCTTCCCCGCAACAAGACCCTGTGTTCAGGGGTGCACGGCCGCTTGCTTCGCCGTATTGGCGTCACTTCCGTGACGGATATGACGTAATTGAAATCTTCCTGAATCACGGAATAAAAGTTTCCTGTTAAAAAAACTGAGCCCTTCAAGCTGTGATGAGGTAAGTCCAGTGAAGCTGGTGCTGTGGTGGGATTTGCTATGTTGAATAATAAGGACCGCTGCGCGCGCTTCCTACATAACTAAGGGCACAGATGGTTGTGGGTAAAGAAAACGACGTCACTAGTGCGCCGCACAGGTTTGCAGCGAAGAGCGTGCTGCATTGCATAAACGCCAGGGTGAAGAGAGACGCCGTGCATGAAAAAGGCGGCGGCCGTGGCGAGGAGTATAAAGTGGGGCTCTAACATTACTTCCTCCACAGGTGTCTATGCTTCACAACGCAGCACACAATGCGTGAAAAGGCAGCTGACAAAGAGAAAGAAAACACCGATTCCCTTAAAGTTGGATGCCTCTCTAAACACAAATGCATCGCATTGAAGACATTTCTCGAAGAGCAATGCAAACCGCCTGGTATAAAGAGAACTGAGGCCCTGAGACCTCATTTTATCGTTTTATGAATTTTTGCATACACTGAAAATTGTTTTGTATACGCTAGGTCCGTCGCCGGTGTCTATCTGCTGAATCCTAGACATAGACAGCTTCGCTGTAAAAAGTAGTACACATGTTACCACAGTGCCCTAATACCCTGCTCCGTGAAGGTGCACATGTAATGGGGAAGTCTCAGGGTACAAAATGTCACCCTACAATCAGGAGTTGTTTTGTCGTTAAGACAAAAAAAACTTGATCAAGCAAAGCTGAAGTGAAAAGAGAGGCGCCTGCACGTAAAACAAAGTTTTCGTCATAAACGCACATGGCCAAGCTACGATTTATTACAATTTTCAAAATTACTGCCCTGCACTCCTTCGAAGAAAGTCAAATAAAAAATAAATGTGGCTGATCCTTCTTCCATAGGAATCGGAAAAACACGAAAGTGAAATGGGCCTTCGCAGGAGAATTTGAATGTTTATTGTGCATCGATGTGAACTTGCACATCGCTATTTATAGTTCGTCGGTATGGCACTGTCAGACTTATCAACATTAGACACTGGATTACACGCGCCGCATCATTGCGTAAATCCGTTTGAAACCCCAGGCGCTCGCAATCCTTGCGAACGGAACCGAAAGGGTTGTCAGCCAATCGTTTGGCGAAGTCACGGTCCACTACAGCGAAAAGAGCATAATTTGCGGGTCAGTAGCAGTCTTGTGGGTGTGCTTGGCGAGCGAAGTCCTGCTGGTGCGTCGCTTCGGCAAAGGTGCGACCACATTGGTCTTGCCCCGTGGCGTGTATGTCACATGATTGCGTTTCGACGAGCTCAGCTTGTGCAACGCGGTAACGGCGTTACATAAGGTGAGCCGCCATTTTACATTGGCAGATAAACACAGCAGCTTCCGCTGGTGTACGCGGCATTATATAGGTGCTAACTATCGGCGCACATTAGCGTCATGTCGCACTACTTCGCTTCACCGCTCCTAGATGGCAGCACCGTCTGAAAAAAGTCCCGGGCATGACTTCAGGCATGACTTCGTGGCTTAGTTAGCAGACAGTTGCGCACCTCCTATTGCGGCCAAACTGATTGTGGGATCGAGTCCCAGCGCTGCCGCGCCAATGGAACTTTTTCTGACGATGTCATTTACGTGACGGATATGACGTCGGTGAGGTTTGTGCACCCGGGCATAAAACACTTTCGTGTTAAAAAAAATGACAGATAAGTGACAGACAAATGATAAATGGCAGACAGATCAATGACAGATACTATAGAGTTCCTCAGAAAACTAGTGAGAAACTGTATGAATAGGACTACTTGTGTTCCCCTAGTCAGGGGAAGTTATCGAAACCACAATATCCTTTCCCCTTCGGCTACTAAGTACTGTGTAGCCAGTCAGCCACAACCTCCCAATTTGTTCACCATTATCAGATAAGCAGGTTTTCAGATAAACCCAGTATCAAAATAACCAAAATAACTACCAAAATAACGCTAGCAGAGGGAGTTGTTGTGGGCTATCCCTACCTGATATGCATCAATTCTTCTCACAGAAATTATAAGTGTGCTAAACAAAGCGTCTGCCTAAATTTGTGCACGCGTTGAATGTCCAGGACCCTATAGGTAATACCGTATTTACTCGTATAATGATCGCACTTTTATTTTTCATATTGGTGCAAATTTAGGGGTGCGTTCATTACGCCGTATAAAGTTTTAGCGAAACAATTTGAGCCCAAAAATGCAAGCAAGTTTCAGGTAAAAATGTTTTACAAATTATGCTTATGAACATAAAAATAATATATCAAAACATGATAAAAACTTCGCACACCGCGACCGGCCGCTTTCCAAAGTCACGCAAAATGCAGTGTTTTTATGAATTACAGAATGCGCCGGAACGAGGTTTCTGGGAGGTGGCAAGAGGTCGACGAATAACTGCCTGACGCTCTGACAGTTCCGGATATTATAGGAGACGTTGATGTCGACGGAGAAATCTGAGCGCGTTGTTTTCTTTGTCTTGTGAGTACATCATGTGCCTTTAGAGAGAGTTTCTTCCTCATCAATATTGAACGCATGCTTGCCAATATCGCGAAAATCAGAAACTCTGCGGCAGCAACGTAGCCATGTCCGCTTGGAAAGGTAAGGAAGCAGAGGTAAGCACGACCATCATGAGCTAGACCTGGCACCCATACAAAATAACTTTGCGGCAAGCTCAAGGTGCGTTCATTGCGCGGGAAATAATAAAAAGAACATTGATTTTCGACGACGAACTTCAGGGGTGCGATCATAACGCGACTGCGATGATTATGCGAGTAAATACGGTAATCCATGGCGTGGAGCGCATGCCGGCAACCATGTGTGCCGCCTTAGCAACGGAGACGCGCGGCCACCATTGTGGCGGCACACGCATCACGCCGTCCTACCGGGACCAAAAGCATTACCTTCTGGAGAAACATGTGTTTATTCATTTCACTCGAAGCGGCGTACCACAAGTGTTCCTCTCGCGGCAAAATGCGCGTCAGCTCTCACGTGGTCCCGCCGCGCGTATTCGATTACGTCTTCAGCGAGTACTGCGTAGCGTTGTTTTCTAGCGTAAGCTACACTGGCCGAGGTTGAGCAGTTTCGCGTGGATCCTGGAGGGCCGTGCTGCGCAAGCGCGGGCAGCATTGGATCGGATTGGATTTGGATTAAGATTGGATTGGATTATATTGGATTTTATTGGAAATCCAATCCAACTGGATTACAGGTGTGTAGAGAATTGGGTCTGCCCATTAATCGGTCTGAGCATTCCAGAGGAGGGACGTCATAGCCGGCGCAGACGCACTGGCGCCGGCGCTTGCCCAGCTGTGCGCCTCCGCTGCGCAGTAGCCAAGTCTGACGCTGCGCCGGAGCCGCTTGATAGCCGTTTTGCGTGGCTCCTGGAGAGCCGTGCTGCGCATGAGCGAGGAGCAGTGACTGGACTGGACTGGACTGGATTGGTCTGGATTGAATTGAATTGGATGGATTGCTGGATTTTGGCTCACGCTACGTATATCCTGGCATAGCCGAGCTAAGCCACTGCTAATTTTTTCAACATCGGGCGCTCTCACAGGGACTTCATTTCGGCGGCCCGTTGTCTACGCGGGCCGGCGACCTGGGTTTGGTTGTCGCTTGGCCTGGGCCTTGCTGGCGGGGGTTATGGAGTGCCAGCTCCCGGTCCCAGTACTAGTCTGCCGTTTACACTCCATTCCAGCGAACTCCGAAATGGTTGGAAGCGCCGCAGACTTCGCTTCTCGTCACAGAAAGTTGGCTCGGCTCCACGCTTCATCGTTCCCTTCGAGGCTTCTGGTCTCCGGGACGCAGCATGACGCCAGCCAGCAGTGGTCGAGGCGTGTTGTGTGCGATGGCATCAACCACAGTGTAATTACTCTTCTCTACTCATTTCCCCGCCTTTCTAATCTTTATTTTCCTTATTCTATCGTAGCATCCCTTCGATATGTAACTGATATTATTCATATCGGTTGACGCCATGGCCGAGACAACGGATACGGAGTGCTCGAGGGCAAGAAGAGCGCCTCTACATAATGTGGTGGTAGTGGTTGTACAAACATATTTATTGAGCAATGTGAGTGCAATTAAATAATTAATAATATATCGGGTTACTCCCACCACAAATCGGGTTAAAATGCGAAAGGCGATGCAGGCTGGTGTTGTTTTTTTCTGCGAGATATGGGCTCAAAGGGCATGCGCAGGAACAGTGATCACGGTCATGGCGGTTTTTAGTGTTGCCAAGCGATAAAATCTCCAGCTGAACTTTTCAGTAAACACCACCGATACTCTACGGCGCACCTGGAAGTCAGAGGTAACTTCGACGCATTAAGCCGTCAAAATTGCAATTAGAGAATAAAATTTTCTGGGCTATGGAATTGTGTTGTGCTAATATTGTTGTTTCAAAGGCAATTTGGTTTCCCCAAAATATACCTGTTAGTGAAATCTTCGAGAAATATAACACGTTTAACATTTATCGCTCATGACAGAAAGGCTAGGTAAGGTGGAAGCGTGCTTTCGACCATTAGTGAGCAGATTGCATCTCTTACTGTAATATACCCTCCATTCTAGATAAACCCTGGGTCTAAAACACTCGCATTGCTGCGTTATTCCTGGTGCATGCTATCAACTCGTGCGGGGCGCTTCCTCGTTGCCACTGCAATGGTACCAAAGAGGAAGTACTAGCAGGCACTACAAAATACAACTTATGTGCAAATCGACGCGAGTAGTCCGTAACATTAACGGTAATACTAAACAACTGTTGCGTGTCTGAAAAGCTTACAAATAATTCAGCGCATCAAGGAACTTGCCGTGGTAATAAGCAGTCTCGTTGACATGTACGGGGCATACTCATTCGTCGAGGCAGTTAAAATTCACTGGATAGCAAACCAGCGTATTCATTGGCTTGCTCTTTGCCCTTTATTATGAGCTTTTTCTGCCGTTGATTTGTTCGTAAATCCTATTTCGTAAACTGTTTTATTCTGCCGTTCTGCTCTCCTTCTAAAGTTACGAATGAAACACGTCAACTCACAGATAACTGACCCTGGTTAGTTAGTGCTTCCTCGTTAGAACCATCACAACTTGCCCTAGGCACCTTCTAGTTGCAATTTTCAAGTGGTTCGAAATGAGTCCAATGCTCGCCTTGCAGTTAGGTGTAAATATTTTATTGATTTATTGGTAAACTCTCAGAAGGTCTCTCCTCGGGGAGTTTTTTTGTATTCACGGTTATTGCAACTGTCTCCTTTTAAACACGTGCCTATCCCCTGACCGGGACAATCAACCGCCCTTGAAGCGCAAGGCGTTGCCTTCACCTACTCATTTAAATCCTGCCACCTCTTCGCCTACAACGCTTCTGGACCTCCACTCCACTCACTGCGTCTATTTCTGTTCCAAACGTCCCTATAAAAACAGCTTCGAGGATCTGCCGTGAACTCAAGCTTTGCTGCAACGAGCCCATTCGTTCTTGAATAACTTTGAATTAACGTTAACCAGGACGCAGACGAGTAGGGCCACCACACAGGCTACCTTCGATTGGAAGGTTTCTTTCATCCAAAAGACGCAAACCTTCATGTGAGCACACCGGAAAGCGCCCCCGCCCCCCTAACTATTACGCTCGCTCCGTTTCTGAGGTTTTGCGGAGGACGTCCTCTGTGTGGGACAGAAGATCGCCGCAAAGTCGAAGATCCCAGTCGAAAAGGTCAACAGGAATACGACAGAAATCCAACAAGAATTCCTGCCGTACGACAAAATTTTTTGTAGTGATGACAGAAGTTCTGTCGTTACGACGAAGCCGTCTGTTGTTACGACACACATTTCTGTCGTAACGACAGAGTCAATTTTCTCGACGACAAAAATTCCTGTAGTCACAACAGAACTCCCTGTCGTCACGACAGCCATCATGCTGTCGTGACATAGCCAGCTGTCGTGACGTCTGTCGTTACTACAGAACGACGACAAAAATGCTGTAGTGACATAGCCGGCTGTCGCGACAACAGAATCTTGTAGTCACTACAGCGGCATCATGCTGTCGTGACGTCTGTCGTTACTACAGAACCACGACAAGAATGCTGTAGTAACATAGCCGGCTGTCGCGACGACAGAATCTTGTAGTCACTACAGCGGCATCATGCTATCGTGACGTCTGTCGTTACTACAGGACCACGACAAGAATGCTATAGTGACATAGCCGGCTGTCGCGACGAGAGAACCCTATATGCGTTTGCCATGACAAAATATGTCGCGCTACTTACAAAAGAGAGCAGTTGCAAATGCTAACAAGACAATTCTATCGCGAGGACAGCTGTTCTTTTATTTACTTCCTGCGGTGAAAAAAAAGGGGGACATAATTATTTTGCAAATTTACTGTTTCTATAGCCACGGTAAAAACAAACCTTTATTTCAATGTGAGGAGGGCACTGTTGCGCGTGCGGTACTCTGGGGGGACCTCTGCGGCCATTAACTCTCGCGCGCCTGCGCATCCCTGTCGCGTCGGAAAGAATTGGGAGGCCCCCAACAGAAGCAAGTGATTTAGACCACTGGTTGGGTGTCCGGTCGCTAAAATAGGAACACGTGTGCGCTCCGGCGGAATCGGGGGGACAACCCGCTGGCTTCAGAGGAGACCGAAGGATCGGACCGGCCGCGGCCGTGGCGGTGCCCGCGACTCGAGACCTCCGGAGGAGAGGGAAACGGGAGAGGCGTCTTTGGGCAACGGTAGAGAACGGCTGTCCACGGAACGCTGGCTCTAGTTCGACGGGCGCGATCGCGGCGGCCTTGACCAATGGGGTCCCGGAATAGGGACTGCACCTGTGCGGAGGGCCGCAGCTGGGCCCTAACTCTCTTTTCTTCTTAACAAAAATAAAGTTTCACTCCTCCTCCTGCTCCTACTCCTCCTCCTCCGGACGACGAAAGGCCTGTGGCCTCCTCCTTCGTTAGGATCCCCTTCATCGTCACCGGTCCGCAGTCTGGCCTACCTAGGTCGCAACAATTATAAAATGCGTCTCTAATGCCCGCAGGCCCAGATTATTTACTTTCAGGGCCCGAGAGCATTACAGAAAGGAGGGGGGTTTAACAAGAACTAAAAATGTGCGAACAATACATTTAAAGCAATTCTTGGTGGGTTATGACCTTGAAGTTATTTACGTCCGTAATTTGGAGGCGATGGCAGCGGGAAGGTGGTTCCAGTCTCTGCTTGTTCGTGGAATGAGAGTCATGTTAAAGATTTGTTCGTCTAGATGGCACTCTAACTTTAAAACATTATCCAAACGGGACGAAATATAGGAGGGGTGTGTGAAAAGCTGTTCTTTTAAAATGGGGTTGTGATGAAAGATTTTGTGAAAGATTGAAAGCCGTGAACGCTTAATTGCGGCGCAATAACAGGTCAGGCAAGTTTAGTGACTTCTTCATTGCCGTTACGCTAGAATGGCGAAAGTAGTTACAGAATAGCTGGTAGTTGAGGGAACATATCAAGACTAAAATGCTTTCTGAAACTCGGCATTAGTTTGGAGATGAATCATGATGACAGTAAGGAGAATTAATAACTTCCAAGAAATGAAAAGTATGCATTCACGAAAAGCTGGTAGTCAATTTTTTCCTCAGCTTTGTTTACATAAATTATCTTTATGCACAGCATATGTCAGTCTCCATTTGAGAACTTTCTCATAAAGTTCTCCAGACACCACTGGGATAAAGTTCTCTCGACAACGCAGCTTATATTAGCTAGGCACAACAATATCAATGCAGCATTTTATAGCCTTAGGCAGTAAGAGGTAGCATCATGCCAACACTCAATAAGTTTAGACGCTGTGTTTGAGGCCTTGCTTTCAGCAAGTACAGGTTGAGAACGGCAGACTGTCAGAGAACGTTTGTGCAGGTCGCTACTTTGAAAAGGTCTGTTCGGGGAGAAATCGGGTTTAACCAGATTCTTCTGAAACATCTTCGGGGTGTAAAAATTGGGTAAGATCTGGCTTTACCTGAAAAAGAACCCTAGTTTTATACTATGTGCATGTACACTCCATTCTGTCACTTGAAATGAATTGACCTGGTGTTGTCCCAATGAGCATAACATTCACACCATCTGCAATAACTGATGGCCACCAAACTCTTACAAGTGAATATTACTCCATTATTCGGACTTCAGCTCGACTATCACAACTGAAGAACACATCGCGGAAACAGCATACGCATGCACATTCTGATTGAGTGCTGGCATCAGGAGCGCAACTCTGCAAAAGCACCAACAACATGACTTTGCTAGTGCTACCTTTGTATTCCCTTGCTTGTGGTTCTGACATTAGTGTCGTGTGAATAGTCACAAAGTGATACAAAAATGATGTAATCATTTATTCTCACTGATGAGAGATTTTTCACAGTGACGAGGTAGTTTGCAGAGCCAAATAAATGCATACAGACGAACACCAAGCTTAATATTAAAGTAGAAGCATGCACCGCACCTTGCTTTCAGTCTTCATAAAAATTTATTAGCAAGAAACTGTGTAATGTCCAGCATTAGTCGTCATCCAATCTCGACACTGAAAATCGTACTGTCAAAAAAAAGTATTTACATTTGAAGTTAGATCCAAGGCAGCTGTAAGATGCCAGAGTTATAAATTCAAACGGTACACATGGTTACAACAGTAAGCCGTATTTACAAACTATTCCACACTGTAAAGAACACTTGAGACAGAGGTCTCAAACACGCGGCCTGCAGATCTTTCGATTGCGGCTTGGGCTACTCATGAGTGCCTTCGTTCATTTATTTTTTTTCAGATCGAATGCGTGAGTGCGTGCTTGGTTCGTTCATAGCCAAGGAATCCTGACACCAAATTTTATTCAGAAATCACCCAGCAAACTTCCAATATGTGCGACAGGACTTATTTCTTCAAATGGCAGCGTTAGCTGTCATTTTGTTGTCTCCCCAACTCATTTCAACCTTCTCCGCTGTCCCGGCCCTTGCGGGACAAATTTTCAGAACTGTGGCCCGTTCACTTATGTGAGTTTGAGACCCCTGACTTAAGACCTGAACACAATGCTTGAGATTATGAACCCTAACAAGTATTTAGGTAAGACACAAATGTTTTGTGTCAGGAAGTATGATATACAAAGTACATCTGTCCACCTGAGCAAAACGATATGAAATAGTGAACACATTCCCAGTTGCACATTTTAACTGTTAAAAAATCTAGACATCTATAACAAGTACACTCAACCCCATATGAATTGATAGGGCAACAGGTAAAAAAAATATATCACACAAAAAATAACAAAGCACAAGAAGATAGTTGGACACTGTAAGGTTGTGGCTTGAAATGTTTCCATACAAAAGCATGAAAAAAAATGTACAGAAAGCAATTGACAAGGTAAAGAAACAGAC
Organism: Haemaphysalis longicornis; assembly: GCF_048455015.1. Taxonomy (NCBI): domain Eukaryota; kingdom Metazoa; phylum Arthropoda; class Arachnida; order Ixodida; family Ixodidae; genus Haemaphysalis; species Haemaphysalis longicornis. The sequence continues at coordinate 1,082,480 of NW_027526434.1, read as the reverse complement.
AACGGCAGCTTCACAAACAAACTAAAAAAATGACATCAAATACTCCAAGAGCAAGCATGGCTAGAATATAAATTCACCACTCCATGCAGAAACACAAGCAAAAAGTTTGGAAACTGTGAATACAATGCAAGTGCCGTATGACACAATACATCTGTTCACCTGAGCAAAAATAAAAATAAAACAGCAGCATCAGAAACTACATAACAAATACTAAAACAAAGGCATCACATACTGAAATCAAGAGCAAGCATGGCTACAATGAAACTCAGCACTCAAAGTAACATTTGAAAACTGTAAATAACATGTACGCATGCAAAAACACTCCGGAATCCACCAATATCTGTTAAAAAGATAATTTCATTGATGCAAGTAGACCTGATGCCCTTCTTCGAGTCAACAATAAAATCTAAAACAGCAAGATTCCTGACCTAACGGCGGAAACCTTTCAACTTTTCCCTAAAGCTACTGACACAGTGTGGTTGCCTGTTTTGGGGAAGCTCATCCATGCCAGTGACAGAGGTGCAGTAGCCATGAAAATAGTGGCACACAGTTATGTGTGGTTACCTGCTATAGACCGAGAAATTAAGGTCACTTCAGGTGAATATATTGAGTTCCAAGGGTCTCAGACACGTGAAACCTGAGCTTCTTTGCCCTCATGGGAACACCCACTGTGCCCTTGGCAGATGCTACATTTCGATTGCTGGACCAGTCAAGGGCTGAACGTTCTTGGTCGTCATAGACGCATACACGGAATTCTCAGAAATGCAGCGAGTTTAAAATGCTACTTTGGCAATAGCAATCATGGAGCTTTATCTACTGTTCACTAGTTTTGACATTACAGAGAAGCTGATGACAGACAATACTGCATTCATTTCAGCTGAAATTACCACATTTTGTTTGGGAAATGGAATCCAGATAGTCACAAGTGCTGCATACCGTAACCTGGCAACTAATGGCCACGGGAAGTGTGACGTATGTGACCTTAAACTGGTGCCACTGAGAAAACAAGGTACAGACATACCCTTCACTTGGCCAGATTCCTTTTCAAACTCCACTTGGCCATCTACAGAGAAAAGCCTAGACCAGCTGATATTTGGTCATGAATTCAGGACAGAACTACTGCTGCTAGTGCTGCCTATAGCTCCAGCCACCATCCAAAATTATCAGACGCTTAAAAAAAGAGTCGCAGCTACAACAGAATTTTTTTGTTACAACCTATGGGAAAGGGCTTTGATTGATTCCTTTCACACTCCTTGAGAGGAAAGGCCTTCGTTCCTGGATAGTCCAGACGTCTACTGGACAGGTTCATAGACACCTAAACCGTTTATGCGTAAGAGTACCTGGACAAACAATCTTCTAAAGCAATGCCTCTATCTTTGAGCACAGGAGGATAGGTTGTGAATTATTTTGCTCTCGCACTACAAGCAGATAACCTCTGGTTGGCTTAGTCGATACAGTGACTTCCTTAGACAGGCAATGGTTTCGGCTTCGCGTACCATACCAGGACAAATCTTTCTTCAGCAGCACAGTTTTAGAGAAACTTAAATGTGAACAGTTCAAATTTGAAACAAAGAAGACACGTAAACGACATAGGAGCTGTTTCTTCGTGGTGATATAGCAGTGTCAGGTAGGATGTAAAATTTTCCTCCATCACATTTCAATTTAGCACGGACAGGTGTTCCTAACCCTTTGTGGTCTATTGCCGGGCCCTGTCCGAGAAAGCAAAACCACCGTAGCGGTCCACTGTCGGGCTATTCTCAACATGAATGTTCAAGTTTAAAGTTCACATTTTTCTGTAACTGCAGTGCTTCCTCATTCTTTGCATACATGATGCGCCATGTCTCGTGGGACAAAGTGCACTTTGTTGAAGTTTTTTTTCACAAGGGTGCAGCCCAATGTTCAGCATGGGCTCGCTGGATTCCAGAGCGCTTTCAAATGTGCAGTGTTTGCTGATAAGCATGCCTGCTTCCTCATCGTGTGCGCTCTACAGTGGTGCACTTAGTGAAAGTGATGCGACTTCAGTGAGGAAGAGAACTGCGTTCCTCCATCAGTTCGTGATGACAGTGATTCGACAGAAGTGAATGACGACAGAAATGAGTGACGAAGACCACAACTGTAGTGGAGACAGCACCACGTGGATAATTACTCTTTGATCTGCTCATTTTGTCGAAAGACAATGAAATGGTGGTGAAAGCTTCTGTTCTAGCATCTAGAGGTTACCTAGTCAATAGTGTTATTTAGAGGTACACACAGATGCAGAATCATGACGAAAAAGAGCAGGGAAACCTGCAGTACTGCCGCAACCTTATCCATCAGCTGGTGGGTGGGGGGTGGGCTTGAGTCAAGAAGCTGGGCCCGTCTGCACATATGGAGTGCGAGTAAAGGCTAGATGGGACAAGCCATTTCATCTACAAGCTCCCAGGCCAAAGCAACAAAAACTGTGCGGTTCGTAGCAACCGCAAAACAAAAGTCAGTTAAAACCCTGGCCTGCACCCAGGAGAATGCTTCAAGCAGTTTTCACACTGCTCAAATGATGGCAAAAAAAGTTGCAAACAGAATGCAAAAGAAAAAATAAATATCCTGCGAGTTTTTCTTGCTCTTTGCATTTTATTTGTGGTGCCAGAAACTGGCGAAATAGCTGCAGACCGGAATGGCCAGAAATTGGATAAAAGGACCAGACTGAAAAGGCTTAATTTTTTTGTAATGAAATGGCAGACTTGCTGCAATTATGCCGGCTCATGACCATGATGAGGTTTGGTGATTCTTGATTTCTCAGTCTACTTTATAGTTGTTTGGTATGTCACAAACATAGGATTGATGCTCCAGATCGACAAAAACACACTGAGCAGAAACATCCTCAGGAGAGTAGAGGCAGATGTTCCTACCTGGAGGCGGAAGCTTGCATTTCTGTATGTATGTAACGTTCCTAAACTCCGATTGTGAAGTCACTAATTCTTGGTAGACAAGAATGATCTTCTGGCAATTTAAGTAGAATGAACAAATGTCAGTAACCATGCAGTACAACCCATCATTCATTCTGACACATGTAGAGCAAGTCTTTGTAACCCGGCTATAGCGCGTGCTGTGAATCTCAGTGCCGTTAACTTCTGAGCGAGCATAGTGCGCCAAGGAGGGCACTTCGCCATACCGAGCAACGAAGAGCAGCACTGCGGCTTGCTCTAAAGACACAGACTTTAGCGGGGCTCCCAGAAGAGGCACACTGCCAGTTTCTCGAACACTGTGGAAGCCGATAATTCTATCCCTTAAATCGGCAAGACGTAAAGGAAGCTCCACAAACTTAGAAGCTGTCCTTAACCATGACTTCATTAACACCCTTTCAGCAATTTGAAATGGGACACCTTGTGCAGCTGTAACCAATTTAACAAGCATTCCATTTCCATTTTCAAATGGAAACGTGGACGTCCCCCACAACGGCTCGAGCATTTCAACACTTCTGTGAGGTGTGCAAGCTGGTGGACATTGAAGGTGGCAAGACTGTCATCATAAACTGCACGCACTCTACTCAAAAATAAGGACAAAAGCTGATCAGCTGTTTGAAGGTCAGCATCAGTAACAGTGGCCTGAAGAAGAAGAAAAAGTGCTTGACACAGCAATGCAGAATGATTATTGGCTCTTTCGTCGAGTATACCGCTCAGGCAAGGGAGTGAGTAATAAAGGAGCTAATAAAGGCACTCAGTGGCTTTCCAGTTCTTCCTCTCTTTGACTGGACGAGGGAGACGACAAAATGAATTCGGAGGTTTTATCTGCTTCATGCGCATCTCCACTTCTTTTAGATCCTTCTTAACTTTATATTTTTTGACAGCGACCCAAATATCTATAAGTTGCTGTGTCACACCCTCAAGAACACAATGCATGTAATCTGGTGGCAGGTACCAAACAAGGTTGAACCCTTTCAGAAGGATAAGCGGTGATTGACCTTTAAGGCCGCGAACCATCTCATTGCTGTCGTGGGCGTCATACATGTCCTTCAGGACATTCCTGTGAGTGCGTGGTGCTGCGGGACTCCCTCCAGTCTTGTACCGCACCGTTCCTGGGTTAGAAACGTTGTATTAATGCACACGCCAATCTGTCCATCCACTGCCATTTATTTCAGGCTGCATGAGCAAGTCCAACTAAGAGCAGTAATTGCATTTAACGTAAAATCCAGCATCACATTTGCTCAAATTACAGACAATTGTTGTGGTACCTACCACTGCAGCAACAACAGTATTACTCCCTGCTTCGACAAAACCAACAATGAGTGGTCTTTCAGCTACGTGTCAATTTCCCTTGACGAACTTACCACAAGCACCAAATCTGCAGCTCAAACAGACTGCAGTGTACTACAGAACTGGCTAGTCTACAAAGAACAAGCGAAATATGTGTGCCATTAAGAGCCCAAGTATGCTATGGTAGAAGTTTGCTTACGGAATTAAAAGATGCGGGTAATATCGTATTTCCTTTAATATAAAGTTGGTTCATTCCCAATAAAAGTTTCTATTTTCCTTGTGTAAGTGAAAACAACAAAATACAAATGACAAAACTTGCACACTGCCTGCCAAACAGCCACTAACGGTGCAAAGAGAGCAGGTGAATAGCGCAAGCCTAAGCATTCCACGAGAAAATTTTGAAATTTGCGTTTTTAGCGATGTGTTAAGTACTGGCACGAGCCTTCTCGTGAACAAAGACGGCGAGCACCCAAAGGAGTGTGATAAGCGGAGGAAACAATTTGGGGGTGTGCTTAACAACTTGAAGAGGCTAGAAGATGACAGCCGCCACAGCTAGTGCTGTGGCCACACATTGGCCGTGTTTGCTGTGCCACTCCGTCATAGGGTGGCTGATCAATTGCAAGGTCAACACTCCCATGATATTGACAAACAATTGGGCGGTGTACATCGTTACCTCGCAAAGCAAGCTGTGAATTAAACAATAGGCTGTATTCACAAATGCCTTGAAGGGCACCACATGTGCGGCCCTGCTACATCTGTCTGCTCAATACTGCAAAGCATATAACAAAACCTGCACGGTCCGCGTGTATTTTTTGGTATTTCTTCTGTATATAGTTCGCTTCCCAAACTCACCATCTACAGGGGCTCCATCCTGCAGGCACCATGGGCAGCTGAAATAGCCTCCGTGGTGGTTCATGTTGAGAAGGCTGGCTCTTGCTGGAGAGTCGACACAGCAGCAGGTGATATAAACACTCGACTTCACACACTCGTCTCCACAATGCCAAGTTATAGGTCCCATATTGTTCAGCGCCGTTACGAATGCCTTCACGAACAGGTGGGCAGGGGGGTGAGTCTTGGCAAACCACAGCGCTCCGACAATCACGTTCTGGAAGCGCACGTTAAATGGCAACTCGTTGACCATAAGCTGTATGGGCCATATACTTGTCTTGCTGCTGCTGAACACTGGAGAACCGTCGGTGTTCAAAGTTAACGCCAGGTCGCTCCATGCAGCGCCGACGTTCTTCCTAATGCTCTTGTGCAGCCGCCCGTCGCAAATGTCGCCGTACTCTCCGTGAAGGATGCTAGCTCCTCTTCTTAGGCGTTCGTATAAAAGTTCAGCGGACGCGGAAACAACATCGTAAATTTGCTTCCCAATGTCAAAAATAAGAAAAAAACATCCCTTTGTGAGCAGACTGTTCACTGACTTCCGGCCGGAGTCTTCGCAACTTGCACAGGAGAAGCAGTGTGCCCTGTCTTTTCGGTCCCTGGCGCCCAACTAAAGCATGTCTCGCAGAAGAATTGGGCGCTCAGGGAATCCTTATGGCGCTGCCACATCTTCCTAAAAAGAAACTTGCTTCTTGGAACGACTTCGGCACCGCAGAGCGTGTTGATGAGCTTCAACAAGCCATCCACCTGTGTCCAAGTTAAGCCAGCGAACACGACGTACGTCAATACCAACAATATGGCCTGCGCCTTGTTGATGGCTGAATTTGGAAGCACTTCATGGGCACACTTCTCAAAAAAGTGCCTAATGTCTTCGTCGCCACAATCAAAAGGTGTCGAGTCGTCAGCAGAATCTGTGCAGTCAAAGAAGTCGTCCAGTCAAAGAAGTCATCCGTGTCGCTGTCCTCCGACGCATTCTGTTCGCCAATCGAACCTTCATCTGGCTCCTCCACGAGATCACTGTGAGGCAAGTCCTGTCCTTCTGCACTTTCATCGGACGACAGCTGGGCGCCACTTCCACACTGTTCGACACTCCGTGGTTCGACACGATCAAGTTCGCGAGAGCGTTTCGCACGCTGATAACGCAACGTTGCCTCCGGGACATCTCTCGCTTCTCCGGGCTCGAGGTATCGGCGATACCGCTTTCCGGCCGGTGTACTCATTGTAACACCTTAATTAACCAAACAAAACAACGCAATAGCACTAAACCGCAAAAACAAGGGTGGGGATACAGCAACTCGCCTGTCCTCTGCACAGTGAACTAGACCCTGCCAGGCCCCGGCATTACATGGGTCACGCGATAGTTTTGCTTGTCACCGCTGCTAATGTGGCGGACCATACAAAACTAAAAATATACTTTCAACAAAATTACCGATACCGTTTTATCAATAGAAAAGATGGTACTTTTCAATAAAAACGACGCAAAAAACAGTTACAATCTACAGGATGCTGTTTTGCTGATAGAAAATGACGTAAGATTACATGATTTGAAGGAGAACTGTGCAAAACTTGGAAGGTGGTATCAGTAGACAATACAATGTAAAATTTTATTCACAAAACTCGTCAACTGTTACTAATATTTGTTTATATTAAAAAACAAAAATTAGCGAGTTTTGAAGTATTTTTGCGGCGCTTCAACATCTGTAGCGGGCCGACTGAAGCCACAGCCGTAGCCCACACTAGAGGCAGCGTTCATGGCAGCGTTGCCCAGCCATTTCTTTTATTGTATTGCACGAGCATCGTAGTGTTAAAAATGTATGCTCTCGTGCAATACGTTCTGAAGGGGAAAAGAGAAGTTGTAGAACACAAAGACGTGCGCGGATTTTTTCCTCAGGATGTCGATGATTACGAAAGGGACACTTTATATGAAGTGTTTTGGTCCGGGGACAGCGAGACGCGGGGTGGCTATTACGAAGCGACCGTCATTCATATGACCGGTAAGTGTACTTACCCATAAATTGTGCGTAATATTATCTGATCTGAGCGTGCTTTAACATTTTTAAACCCGACACTAATCGCAGAAAGTAAGGAAGAAATGTGTTCGTGGCAGCGGAGTCGTCGCAAGGCGCCGACGAGGCCTGCTACCTCGGAGATCGCACCGATTCCGAAAAAAAAGGTTCGTAAAAAAGCTTGCACAATTTTCACCTTTACACAGGATAGTGCTGGTTAGTGCAGTGCACAGGCCCGGGCCGGCCCGAAAGCCCGGTACGGCCCGCGGGCCGGGCTCGGGCCGGGAAGCACGCATTTTGTCGGGCCGTGCCGGTCCGATCCGGCTCGGGCAGTTCCTGAGGCCCGGCTATCCTGTGCCGCAAATTCTAAATTGTTGGCAAGAGAAAGTTTTCTTGTTGATATTTCAGGTAAAGTGAAAACAAAAAAAAGAAAGTGCTAATTCACTACGGCGCCGTTAAATGATACGATAAAATGACGATTGCACTTAGAAAGCCTTCACATCAATAAAAGAAACGTCTGGGTCCCATCAGCTTATTGGGTGAGAGCGGGCCAGAAAACGAGGGCACTCCAGCCACAGAATACGACATGATTGTATTTTCTCTCTCCTTTTCAAACTAAAACAAACAGAACAAACGTGACCTGGATTTTGCAGTGTGTGCAGAGTTTTAAGAACCAATTTTCTAAGCAGAGCCCATGATGTTTTCGCGCAAAGATTTTTTAGAGCCATGACTAAAGGCAAGAAAGAACAGAAGTGCAGATAAAATCATGCTGCCTACGTAACTAGAGGGAAAGACAAAAATCAAATGGTGAAACCGGACACATCGTCTGATCAAATTTCAGCAAGGAATGGAAGAACGAAAGGTGCCATATCTATTGAAGAATTGCAATAATAAAAAAACCACTTACTCGGAATCATTTAAGGTATCTTCGGGTGTGCCTTGATTTCGAGGACTGGCAAATGAAGTTACACGGCTACCGAAAATACAGCTTCTAAGTGAGGATAAGTTGTACAAAGTTCGGTCCAAGGAAATTTAAATCCAAAGTAGTCGTATTTGCTTTGTGTTTACGCTTTTTAGGTTAACAGCAAACTTCTTCAAGTTCATGTTAATATCCTGTCAGACTACGGATGGTATTTAACAACACTCCGGCGGGCTCGGGCTCATATTTTAGTAGTTTGTTGGGCTCGAGCCGTGCTCAGGCTCAGATTTTAAAATTCGTCGGGTCGGGCTCTGGCTCAATTTGTATAAATTTCTCGGGCCCGGGCTGGGCCTGGGCCGTGTCTCTTTCGGTCAGGGCCTAGAAATTGCGGCCCGTGCACTGCTCTTGTGCTGGTTACGAACGCTGTGTACGAAATGCAGTTTCTAGGAATTTTTCTGCGTAGTTCGTGTTGGCGTCGAATAGTCCCCAAGCCAAATACAGGGTGGTGGTGCGATAATTGGAACACTTTAAAAATGTTTCCTGGACGAACTGCCGCTCTGTTCGCACTCAAACTTCAAACGAAGTTCGCATTTTGTGATCTATTTTGTTTGACACCGGGAACAACCGTACTCACCTGGTTGGACTGAAAATAAATAAAAACAATTTTCGCCTATGGGAAAATGGCGGCTTATTTGGGCGTGCGAGCAAGCGCAAGATGATCTTGGAACAATGGCGCCACCCGGGGTATGCAGAGCGAAACCCACATTTCCGATTCACGGTAAGAAATCAAATGGTGTAGCAGACAGTAAGAAAATCTTTTTCGTCCCTAGTTTACGATGATCACAAATACTTGCATAACAGCTGATACCAATCATAATAAAATATTCCCACGAATCAGCTGTGACAGTGCCGTCGGAACCCACCCTCCCGCCAGATTCTGCACCAGACGATGACGCCGGGGGAATTTATTGCTCGTGTAGTCACAAAATTTGTATTTAATTTCGCCGGAAAATGCGTACATTGGCGGTTCACACGCCCGCCCAAATGAATAGCTGCCTTGTTGCTAAATACAAAAAACAACAGCTGCCCAGGGTCTGTCACGATTCACCTGAGTTCAAAGTGACTAAAGCTCAAACGACGCCCCTTGTTGTCGTCCGTCAGTCACTGGTGGACCTGTAGCTATTAAGGCTTGAAGCGTTTGACCTTCAAGGCACGACTGACTGTTGACGCTGACGTCCCGAACATTAGCCCCGCAGACCTGCACGATAAGCGCGGGTTGGCTTCGAACGCTCCTACAATGGCCTCGGCAAGTACCAACGCCGGCACCCTTTTTCTTTCCACACTTTAAGCTGCAAGTATCCGTTCGCTTCAAATGAGTCCCTCCACCGAAGCACAGAAGGGTAGCTCGGGGGTCGCTTGCTGAATCTTTTCTTGAAGAGGGTGCGTACTCGACGGTACGACTTTGTCGTTGCCAAGAAACATACCGCAGCTGCCTTTTCTTCCGCAGAAAAAGCTCGCATCTCAATGCTTCGCGATGACAGACAGACAGGCACATACAAACACACACACAAAACTTCACAAGTAAAACAAGAACGCAGGGCCGAATCACCTGGTAATGCTAGCAGACGATCAGAAAATGTAACAGTAGGGGAGGAAACAAATCCAATGTTTCTTGGCAACGATGAACCGTGGGCATATTTTGTTATGATTGGTATCAGCTGTTATGCAAGAATTTGTGATCATCGTAAACTAGGGACGAAAAAGATTTTCTTATCGTCTGCTACACCATTTTGCTTCTTCCTACTGGGAATCGGAAATGTGGGTTTTGCTCTGCATAACCCAGGTGGCTTCGTCGTTCCAAGATCAACTTGCGCTTGCTCACACATCCAAATAAGCCGCCACATTCCCACAGGCGAAAATCGTTTTTAATTATTTAAGTATAACCAGGTAAGTACCGTTGTTGTTTCGGTGTCAAACAAAATAGACCACAAAATGCGACCTTCGTGTGAAGTTTGAGTGCGAACAGAGCGGCGGTTCGTTAGGAAATTTTTTTAAAGTGTTCCAATTATCGCCACACGACCCTTATGTAAGTAAACAAGGCTTTAAGTAACTTCTCATGTCAGAGCTTCGAAATCGTGAATTGTCTGTGAAGGCCTTGTTTCTTTTAGCCACTATAGTAATGTTAATCGTAAATGTTCATATCGAACATAAGCACCCACTTAAACGCTATGGCAATAAATTAGCAACCACTTTTAGGGACTTTTTTTTGGAAGTCAACCAATATTTGTGCAAAAGTTGATCTCAAAACAACACTTAAATTTGTGTGTCAAATGACACTGCAGTATGTTTGTGGCTCTAAATAGGCGAGTCTTTTTGGTGGAAGAGATGCAGAACAAGTGACATTTGTTATCCTGTCTTCACCTTTCATTGCAGGCAAAGACTAACAAAAAGGCTGAGAAAGCCCAAAAAAGATCAGCTGAAGCCACCATGCTTCTTCAGGCTGCTGCGATGGAAGAAAGTACCGTAGCAGCATTGAAAATGAGAATTGCACAATTGGAGGCGGAAAACAGCCAACTGAAGGCTTCAAACAAGCAGCTCCAGGAAAGCCTTTGAAGCAGCGAGCTGCAGGAGCTGCGGTACATGAATAGGGAGCTTCAGAAAGCTCTGTGCCGGAAAGTTCTCTTCGCAGGTGCGTAAACCATCAGTGTGCATGGTGTATTATTACTGTTATGAGCTAAGTTATGTGGCAGATGCTGCAGTTACTGTCATGCTTAGTTGGCTGTAATCTCAACTGGTGCAGGGAAGGTAGCCCATCTGCTAACATGCGCCATTACATCTAAACAGCCTGCACCCTCATTGAACAGGGTCTTTTCTTTGTGCGGGTTAGAACAAAACTTAGCCCTGCAGCATGGCCTCGTTATATGGCTTGTTTGTAGGCATTTTGAGATATTGCTTTCCTATCTAGTTGTAAGCCTGTAGTGCCTATTGCAGGCACCACATAAATTACGCCTTGTGGAATAGAAGGCCGGGTTACAAATTCATAAAACGGCACTGCTATATAAAGTGGAGAAACATGTAAATGCTCCATACATTGTGTAGCAGACTTGCTAATGATGCGACTCATTGGGCAACGCAGCTTATTGGTCTACATTTTTCTTACAGGCCCAACTGCGAAAGTGGCTTGTTAGTCCCAAAAGAACAAACTGCAGCTATGTAGATTGGCTTGCTTGTTTTCGACGTTGTATGCATTGTGCATAGTGCATGGACTAAGCGAGGCAACCATTCGAGGTTGGAGGAAGTGTGATCGCACCTTTGAAGCCACACCGACTGGTAAAGCGTTCCGCGGACCCAAGAATGGCCACTACTGTACACTGAAAAATGACCTTGCAGAATTCGTCCGCAAACCTCGCGGCCAGTTGTGCCTGTAAACGCTAAGCTTGTTTAACTCAATGCCAGAGAGCTTGCACGTGAGGTTGGTGGGCCTCGTGACAGCTTTGCATTACCTCGTGTTATAATCGTAATATATATATTTTTCATTTTCGGAGCGACCAAAAGTGCCCCCGTTGCGTTATAGTTGAGGTCGCTTATTTACATGCAAACACGGTAACGTTGGCACCCCTCCATGCAGCGAAGAGAGTGGAGATGGCCTGCAGCACCACACCAACATGGAACCAGCTGTGGAACCAGCAGCACCCACCACAAGCTACACCAGCATGGGCCCTGCTGCAGCACCTGCCGTAAGCTGCGCCAGCACGGGCTGGGGGGGGGGGGGGCACTACTGCCACCAGCCATGAGCTGCGCCAGCACAAGCCCTGGGGCACTACCACCACCTGGCAGTAGCTGCACCAGCGCGGGCCCGGGGGCACTACCACCATCTGGCACTACCTGCGCCAGCACGGACTCCGGTGCACCATCACCAGGCACGAGTTGCGGCAACATGAGCCCTGGGTCGCTACCGCCACCAGCCGTTAGCTGCGCGAGCACAGGCCCTGTGGCACTGCCAACCACTAGCTGTGCCAGCGCAGGGCTGGCAGAACCACCACCACCTGCCCTAGACACTGGCTGTGAAGAAAGTAGGTGTTGAACGCTTTCTTGCTGTTGGCTCGGAATATTGACAGATGCGTATTTCCCGAGTTCGGCTATACTCGGGAACAAGTTAAGAAAGGCAATACCTCATGTACGGTATCACTCCGCTCAAGCGACAGACCCGGATGTTCTGAAAGGAGATTGCGCATTTTGAAAGGAGATTGCTGTGAATGAGTGATGTCGTCTGCCTTTTCTCACGTAGTTTGTTTGTCGTCGCTGCAGTAGTTTATAAGCATACTAACTCCGAAAAATGACGGAAACGGCTCGTGCAATGTTCAACAAAACACTCCCAGTAATGCACTACTTGCGCCGCGCGGAGTAACATCTGGCAGCGGTGATGAGGCACAGCGGCAACTTCCGTTGCCGTTAAGTTGTAACCGAGTATAGTGGAACCTATGATTTTGCCGCAGAGTTACATAGTAGGCCTGTGGCGGAGGCCTGTTTTGGTCATTGTGGCAGTTTTCAGTAGCAATGGCCGTGGAGCCATGTCGCATTATGAAGCCTGATGTGGGCAGTGGATTGATTCCTTGCTTGCATAAATAGGATGGCTTTGCATCCTACTTATGCAAGCCACTTCAACATACAAATTTCCTGGAAGCAAGTGAACCTGCGCTTTATTTACTTTTTATCGTGGCTTTACCATTAGAACTTCAGGTTGTCCTAACATTTTTTTTTTACTGCAGCAGGGACTGGAAGGGTCGAGGATGCGGCAAGACCACAGCCAAAAAAAGGTGTGTTTGTTTATGCCTGGGTTGGCTTTAGGAACAAGCAGGCTTACGTGCACTTCCTCATGATGTTCTTAAAATGCTAACCATGGCAACAATTTTTGCTGGTTACTTTTGTTGTTGAATGTTAGAATGCATATACAACATACTGCCAAGCCCACTTATAACTGCCGCAGTTATAACAAAGGCTTGGTTATAACGAACGATTGTATGCACTGGGCCGATGGCAATCAATTTCCGATACAACAAACGAGTGTGAGGGTGAAGCTTGGGTAAAATGAAGGACCCACCCTTGTGTGTCTACAACACCAGTCCCAGTCGCCACTTCGATGGCTGTTTTATGCCCGCATAGTGTCATATGCACTGCACATGATCACCCTTTTTCAACAGATAGCAGCCAGCAAAATAAACTGCCAGTGAACACAAATGTAAACAAAACAGGGCACCGCTCTTGGGAATTCCAGGTTTCCGACCCCCCTCCCCTTCTATCCATCCCTGTTTGCCGGGAGCGTGTCAAAAGGAGGAGCGCGAGACAGGGAGCATAATAGATTTATAGCGCAGAAACTTCGTGCTGGCACAGTAGCAACACCTGCGAAGCGTGGGTCGTGTCTTCCCCCACCTCCAGCCCGGGGTAGGAGAAAGTGGAAGAGCGATTTCAGTCATGGAGGAAGGAAAGCTGGGGGCCACTGAATTACCTAGGCTTGAGTGAACACACTCTTTGTTTCTCCTTACAAGAATTTCCATCGTGCACTGGGCACCGCCATTTTCTAACCATCCATAGTTCTGTTCTGGTGAGCGAGTAGTAAACTTTCCTAAGCACCTTCACTGCTACAGCCAACGCTGAGCAAGTGACGTCTGCCGCTGCGTCAGTGCACCTGCCGTATGCACACAGCGTTTTCTCATGCAGAAAAGGCTTATTATGAACTGCGGATATAACGAGCGAGTTCAGCATGATGATCGAGTTCATTATAAGTGGGCTCATATACAAATGCTCAAATGTTCCCAGCAATAATGTGTGCTGCATTGCAGAAGGGGTTGTTCCACAGCAGTACATGTAGTGGGTGACGAAATTTAAACATTTCAGCTGTAAAGGCAATTTTGGATGCCGGGGTTGCTGTTTGAGGAAGGGTTTATTCACGGTCAGGGTGTCAACACAGGCTGAGCACAGGATCGAGAAAGCTCGGGGCTCTGTTCACACATGAATCATCCTTCTTGGTCATGCTTCCTTCTCCACCTCACTTTTGACATTTGTCAACTATTGGTGCAAATTATATATGCATGGGTGAATACAGTCAAAAATCGCATGTCCCTTAAAAATCTGTTTTGCCTGGCCAGCTAATATTAACCAAGTTCTGCTGACTTCTTAGAAAGGAACAAAAGAGACCTCGTTATGGAAGTTAAGCAATTATAGGCAGTGCATAACATGTAGTCAAGATTTACAACTGAAGCCTATAATCTGATTTTTTACAGCCCTTCGCCAAGCTACTCTAATCCCAGACACCACTGCAGGGACCGTGAGCGATGGGCAGGTAGGCTGATGTAAAGCACACTTTATTAAGACGTTTAGCGCATGACTTGCAGTGTATCTTTGTAGAGAAATTCCCGTACAATTGCTTTCATTTCCGACTAATTTCTTTGTAGGTGCACCTTGGTAGGGGCATCTACATTGACCTGGGAACGTGGGAGCGGCTTCTCCTCCTGCCGAGTGACACCGCGTTCTGCAAGCAGCTGGCGGGGCGGATGTGGGGGAATGATGTTCTGAAAGTGCGAAGCTTGACCGGCACCCTCTCGAACAAAGCCATCTCGAAGGGTGGCCTGAAGGTCCACAAAGCGCTGAGCCCGGTCAAGGTGGCAGCAGTATCAGGTAAATTTATTAATGCGTGATGCCACTAGTTACTGCTCTAACTATGCCCTACAGCTATAAACTCCCTCTCACTGAAACAGCGCAATGACGTGGACACTAGGCGTCCAGATGCATTAAATTGCACAGGGAAAATGTAGGCGCCAGCTTGACACTTTTGTGCACAGCACTTCGGCCACCGCTGCTGTGGTCTCACGATGGCAATGGCTCGGCGTTGCAGTTGAGTGAACGATGGAAAGAAAGAAAACAAAGGAGTAGGAGAGTGTCGCGAAATTGTGAGGGAGACGGGCGTTTGTTGAGGTGGCGCGACACGCTCTGAGAGTGTGGGCGGGAGGGCACTTGCCAAGGCTGTTTCCAACACGTGTGTGAAAACTGCCCTCGGCGTGTAGTGGCACCCAAGAAAGCAAACGTAAAACCAGGCATCCATGAAAACAGGCGTCTTGTTCTTTCAAGTTCTGCGTGCTGCACGGTCATCGATTCTTCGGACCCTTCATCGTCGTCCTCGTCGCATCGCTCGTCGAGCCACGTGACATTTGTGTGGTAGTTCAAACACGATTTAGAAAACATGCTCCATTGTGCCGACGCACAGCAAGATGATCACACAATCATTTTCTGAGACACAGCAACTATGCGCCTCGACCAAGAAGACAGCAGTTCGTGCTGCGCAGAAATTTTGCATTGGGAGTATCAGCATTTTTTTCTTTTTAATTCATTTTTTAATTTGCTGAACTGTTATCGTTGCTGAACTTCACTTAGTTTTACGAGCTGGCTTATACTTTTGGGTGGGGAACTTTTATGAGTATGAGTCATGCTCTGTAGTAATTTAACTCATTCCTGCTGGAAAATTGACCGATTTATAGGGGTCCAAGAAAACATTTTTTTCTGCAAAAAAATTGGTTAGGCACTAATTACAGGAACACCAAATGCAGAATATTTATTGTCTTTTCCAATAACACCAGTTTTTACATGTTTTCACGCATCTTAGTTGCAAAAAAAATATCAGTCAAAATTTTTGTCAAATTATCAAAGAAAATGAGCGAAAAGAAAATGAGAAAACAAAGAAAATGAAAATCAAGTTGCTGAAGGTGTTGTGTACAACAAACTGTCGACAGTAGGAAAAATTTCGAATATACATTTTGAAGGGAACATTTCAGAAACACGTTCTAGAAAAAATGTTGGCTTGTGCGGAAAAGTTTGCAGATATAAAAAAAAACATTCACGCATCTCCACGAAGTGAATCACGACGAGTGTGCAAAGCACTGGGGATCGTTCTTACCATAAATCACCCGTGCATTGCCCACTCGCGCATCTAAATGAGTGACAACACGTGTGTACAGTATATACAATTGCAATCCAATCCAATACAATTAGATTTAATCCAATCCAATCCAAATCTATTTCAATCCAATCCAATGCTCCTCGCGCATGCGCAACACTGTGTTCTAGGACACCAAGCCCCGGACAAAGCGAGGTCCTAAGGTGCTTCGGAACTAAAAAATCTTAGCACGCGTGGTGCCTATGCCATGCGGTGAAGCCGAACCTTCGTTTCAAGATGTGCAATTTTGGGTGGTTTTCTGGAAGAATTCTGGCGGTTTGACATTATCAGAGGCACCAATTTGCCCCACATGACGTAAACACATCTTCTCAATGACTGATTTTGCATTTACAGCCAGCACAGTATTGGGGACAAGCAAACGATGCGGAAAAACATGCATGTTGAAAATGAAACTGCACGTGGTTGATGCTTTTGGCTTTCACTGTCAGTTATCTCTAAAAACATAAACTTGCGGTTTATTATCATTTTCTGACTTGCTATTTTAACCTTGCTTGCAGGAATGAGGTGAGATGAGTGAAAATTGTGGCCTGTAAATTTTGGCCGAGTAGCTGTTGCGCGATAAAAAAGATTAGCACTATGAGCCTCCTACATTGCAGTGCATTTAACATTTTTGAAAATGAAACAGTACCAAATGTATTGAAGACTCCGTCTGAATAGACGTTTCAACTATAAGGAGCAACACTAGACCTAGGCCGGTTTGAAGCGCTCTCCTTGTTGAAACTGATATCTGGTGACTGGGTGTTATCTTCTGACTTGCATCGGAAGTTGTTATCGCCGAAAACGGGTTAGGGTGGGGTGAAATCAGGAGTGGCATGCTTTTTTTGTGGATCTGTAGTGGACGCTGAACTCCATGGCAGGTAGGCTTGAAGTTGAGTAACCGTATAGTAGCAGCAAATATGCATTTCGCGATGCAGAAACGAAACCGAAACTGTTGCTAACTGTTTGAATGGTCCTGTAGTAAGTGGAACTACAACACAACTTAGAACAACATGCACAAAGGCAATAAGACTGCCTAAAATTGTGAAGTAATTTTGCAAACAGGCACTGCAGTGCCTGTTTGCAAAGTTACTTCACGAAATATCAAGCATGCTTGAAATTTTCAGCCGATTTCAGGGATTATTACTGTCTGACTGCAAACTTGACAATTAAAAATTATCTTTTGAATCACCATTCATGCTCTGATAACACAAACCAAACGCTGATGCAGATTTAGTACGAGCAGCATGCCTTGTGGGGTAGCAGTGACACGCGATGACCACGCCCCTCTTCTGCACCCACGTGATGCGTGTCGAAAATTGCACTTTTGTTGCAAAATGAAAACAAAACTGTTTTTGAAATGGCATTTTCTGATATAAGTCCAAATAGCTTTACTTGTTCCAGGAACGCTATGAAAAGGGGCTTTCAAGATATCATTTAAATTGAATGATTTTGAATAGCCACGGTAAAGTGAAAAGCACGTTATCAGCATATAGAGAGCACTTCTTATTGCTCAGCATTGCTCAGCATGCGGAGACGTGCTTAGTTTTATAAAATGGCGCAGTTTAAGGACAGAGTATTAGCAGTATGATTTTCAGTCTTTTTGTGCTGCTTGTCATTTTCTTGCACCATTTTTTTTTCTATCGATGCAGATTCCTTGTGGCATTACCTCCAGGTAAAGCTCTGTGATCCAGCAGAAATGCAGAAGCGTAACAAGCTTCTGGCCAGGTATCTTGCGCAGAAGTGCGCGGATCTGCGCCGATAAGAAGGTACATGGGCTTGTGTGCCAATTTGGTTGGTGTGAACGCCAGAGCCAGTGTCTGTACCATTTTAATTCTAAACAATCATTAAGAAAATGGTGGCATTTTTTATGGTTGATGTAATTTGCAATGTCATTTTTGTGCTTCACGAGGTCTGCATTGATAGTTTTTTAGTCTTTCCATGGCCTTCTGCAGCTATAATTAATTATTGACAGCTTCTAGCTATTGGTGGTTTTTCACTGGGAATTTAGTCATTTACTGTAAGCTTTTTGCATCTTCGGAAAACTTCGCAGCTTTAGAATGGCGCAGATCATCCATAATGCTTTTTAGTTAGGGATGGTGCACTTTTGGCCTTTGGCAAGCTGATTCTAATGGCACTTGTACTTGTTTTTTCCAGCCTGGAGCTGCGTTTGCATGAAGGAAACCAATAAATTTTTTGTATTCTCTTCAGTTTGTCTGTGCATGGGCTCATGGCATATTTGGGCTGCCTAGCTGTTTACGTACAGTGGATAGCCCGAATACTGTGCATGGCCAGATTCAAAAATACTGATATTTGCTGCAACAGAATTGTTATGAATGCGTTGTGCAACAGGTCACGAATGCGAGATGCCAGGAATACATAACACAGCATCAGGACTGTGACAAGACAGGCATGATTCTCGCAGAAGACCATCAGAACTGTGACATACTACAGGATTACTACAGGACTACGACATACTACAGGATTACTACAGGATTACTATAGGGCTACGACATACTACAGGATCACTACAGGACTATGACATACTACAGCATCCCTACAGGACTACAACACACGGTGAAACAACAAAATTGCTACAGGAATACTACACACGACAACTGTCAGAATAACGACACAACACGACGACTGTACGACAAGACGACTGTACAACACGCAAAAATACGACAAACGACATACTACAGAAATTTTCCTGTTGTCATTTTCGGCTGGGATGAGAGCCCTGCAAGGCTGTCGCTGCTATGGCAACTCTCCAGGTGCGCTTTGGAAGCCGCCCTGGGAGGTGCATTTTAGAGGATGTAGACGCGCTTATAGAGGAGAAAGCTTCCGCTTTTGTTGTCCTGGGCGGAAGGTGGCCCGGAAGCGGCAGGACCGGCGCCTCGCCCTCGTTCCTGCTGGTAGAGACCTGCCTGTTGTGTATACGGCAGCCGAGTTTGCTTTCGAAAGCCCTTGAGGCTGTCCTACCTGTTTTGCAGCAAAGGCAAAAATATTTCTTAGAAAGATTGGAATACCACGGCTGAAAGATGTGTGGAAAACTAAGCGCATACAAAGCGTAAGGAAGAAGCACTTTCGAGGACATGCGACTCTTACGAAGTGTAACAACAAACTGAGCTGAAAAAACTTTAATATGACTAGAAACTCGCCTAAATATCTTAGCAACTTCCCGGTGTCCTCAATGTGAAAGCGTAAATACTGCTGTTGCTCTGTGAGCAATCAAAACGAAGCTTTGCAAACTTTTAATGAGTTTGTGTGTCAAAAGAAGATCTTTGCACTGTGCGAATTCTTAGTGCCGTCCAATTATTATTGAGAAACATTTTTCCCGATTTTCCTCCGTGAAGTTCAGCGTACACTTAAAGGAAAACGGGATCTTCAGTTAATTTCAAAATCAGGAGCGCTGAATACTGTCTTGCATGCATCTATGCTGAGAGCTGTCGTCACAGTTGCCATAAAACATAAACCCCGAAAATTAATAAAGGCTGAGAATTACTGTGCAACTCTTCTTGTGGAGACGCGACAACAGCTAAATTGAGGAAACTTCCCCTCATGGGGAATTTAAAAGAATGCGTGGGTGCTTACTTCGTCCTTTAGCATCAAAATAATTCATGACTCAAAATAATTCCCTGTACCGCAATTCGCGGTAGGAGGATGCCTGTGGGGTTCCATGTTTTTCTTATCTCCCTCTCGTTTTCCTTATGGAGTTTTCCCCTATCAACACAGCAAACGATACATTAAGATTCTATCGCATCTATGAGCACGTGGCGAGCCGGGAAAAAAATAACACCGATCTATTTTTTGCCTCACAACTTCTCCAGGAAATGTGTGTCCCACTACGCGCTGAAGAATGGTCTAAGAGATCGTCTTTCCCGCACCTCCCTTTCTCTCCGCTACCTCGCCTGCTTTCAATACCCAGCTAACTTCTATGCCACCAAGTATTTTCTCTCCAGGCCTAGTTTATGTGTTTTTGAAAGACGGTATTTTTGCGATAAAAACAACGCTGTGCACACTAAAGTGGGCACGAAAAATTCACGCATCTCCACAAGTGAATCATGACGAGCGGGCGAAGCACTGGGGATTGTTCTTACCGTAAATGACCCGTGAGAGGGCTTACTGCTGCTAAAACGAATTCCAATACAATCCAATTTAATTCAATCTAATCCAATCCAACCTAATCCAAATCCAATCATATTTAATTCCATCCAATGCTTCTCGCGCATGCGGAGCACGGCTCTCCAAGAACACTCTCTCCCTCTATTTCTCTCTAGCCTTTTGTGAACCTTTTATTTTGTTCTTGTTAAACTTTCATGAAGATTTGTTCACAGATGTTTCAATTTAACGGTGCCGTGCGTCTCTGTTTCTCTCTAACCTTTTGTGGACCTTTTTATTTTGTTCTTGTTAACCTTTCGTGAACCTTTTGTTAACAGATGTTTCGATTTGCACGGTGCTGTGCCGTGCGCACGGATGCCGGACGGAGAAGCCTCGGCCTTAACGTGCTTCGCCCCTAAAATTTGCGTGCTGTTCTTCCTCACCCAGCATTGTTTCCAGAGTTCGGCGATTACGTCAGGCAAGGTACGCGAGCGGCTGTCGTAACTCATCCAGCATTTGGGGGCACTCGACCGTTCTCTATCTCCGCCCCGTCCATACGTTTTCACCAGGACTTCGCCTCGCAACTCAAGCGGACGCGTCGCAACCGCCATGTGTCTTTTTCTCTTGGGTGCGAGTAGTTCAGATTCAGGAGTTGGCAACAGACGCGGCCGCACAATGCATAGCCAGAGTGGGAGAAGTTGAGCACAATCGCAAATGGCTCAAACGGGAAAATCAAAACACGTTGCTCTGCTAGCGAGAGCGCCACGAGCATTCCATGTTGCAGGGAAGGAATGGCCGCAGAACGCAGCCCCTCCTAGCGTCCGCTTTCCTATAAAATTAAATTCGTCAAGGGCCAAACAGGTATGCCGAAAGCGACTCGTTTCGGGACGTGTTTTTCCCTCTCCAATAACCACTTCTGTAGCCTTCATGCGTGTTCCTGACGGCTGCCGGACAGGTTCCCAGAGAGGCAAAACCACGACCGCCTATATTTTGTACGACCTGCGCATGCCGCCGCCTCCAACTGCCTCCCGCATCCCCCGAAATATCACGTGGTCTCGCTCTGGCGCCGGGCGCCCCCGTCAGGTGGCACTGTAATTGATCCTCAGCATCGCTTGTTTACGCGCGGCCCGTTGTGGGTTCCATACGGTCTGCGAAGTTGCACGTTTGCAGATAACGTAAACATAGCGGCAGTGGCGCGCGATTTTTCGATGTTAATTAGATATGCATCTAAGTCTCGTGAAAATGTATTTGTATATATTCGTGCAAATGTATTTTTGCTTTGGTGCGCTGACAACAGCCTCACTCGTAACTGTGGCTATGATAGACTTCTACTCCGTTTTTTTTATTTTAAACTTATAAGGGAATATTCAGCTCAATTATAAGTTTACGTTCGGCTAGTTTCTTTACGGGAAAACGTTTTAGATATCAGTGAGCATAATTAAATCGTAAGTTTACGTTACGAAACGTAGAGCATTATGCTGTAAAATGTTGTCTTTTTGAGAATGTAGTAAAAAAACGACTAGGAACATTTACATTACAAAAATTAAAACGGTCTTCGGGAAAGTGGTCATTATTTGGTATTCGGTTGATAAATTGTTGGTCAACGGGAACTTGTGAAAGGAAATTCGATTGGCGGAACGGCAAAACGCAGGGGTCTCGACCTTTTGAGGTGGAAGGCCGAGTTGCATAAATCCGACACAGCGGAGGTCCCCACGGCAAATCGGAAAAGGGCGGGGGGGGGGGGGGGGTTGCAGACAAAGAGAAAAAACTCAGCAAATTGACAATACTACTTGACAATAATCTGGCTAAATGTGAAGATGGGGAAGCGATCAACTCGCATGCTGCTGTCTCCCACCTATCACCCGGTCCATTTGATGTCAAAACTGGCGCGTCGGCCTTCAGATAAGTATTAAGAACAGGGGGAGGGGCGTACGGTTCTAACAACCGGGCCGCATGCCAGGTGGCCGACCCCTGGCATAACGGAACGCAGCAGCAGTGTACCATTGTCGACAACAAGCGCGATGACACGCTGCGGTTTTTGTAAAAAACCGCAGCGTGTAAAGCATTGTAAAAAAAGTGGTCTAAAGGTGTTGTAAAAAAGGTGAAATATCACGACCACGCACAATTCATATAGAGCTGTGAACATGTGTTGCAATTGCAATTTCTAGGCCCGGAGTGACACGGGAGACACGGCCCGAGCCCGACAAATTTATAAAATGTGACCCTGGTCTGGCCGGAGCTTGACAGAATGTTATAAAATAAGCCTGAGCCAACCAGTCATTTTTTTTTAAATATCAGCCCTAGTCAAAAACATGAGCCCGAAAAAAATGTGTGGTCTTCAACATAGAAACATACGTAAGCATACTGCAAGTATATTGGATCTAAACGTCTATTAAACTTGGCCTGAGCTTCGTACAACCAAAATTTCCTGACTTAGAGTATGTATTTTCAAGAATCTGGGCGAATGCATGTGCTGCACTTAATTGCGACGCACAACGGGGGTCATTTAAAGGATTTTGAGAAAAGAGGATAATCTGCTTTATTTACACATTTATTGAACAGATATTCCACCTTCCGTTGATCCGTTCAATTCGTTTCACAGAAAAACTCTCCTTCAATATGCTTTTGTGGATTTTGTGGAACAGAAAAAGTTGTCCAAAAAGCTCTCTAATTGTTCAGACAGGCCGGCCTTGCTTGCATTACGTAGCCCTCCGCGGTGAAGTTCCGTTCGTTTTTGTTTTCATTCGCTTTTCTATGTGTTCACTTAACCTAAAGGGTAAATTAGCAAACTTTTTGTTATCAACAATTTAAAATCTGCAGCACGCGACTGCCGGGCCTCAGGCCCTGCGGGCCGGCGCGGGCCGGCGCGTGCCGGCAGGACCAGAAAAAAATTTTGTTCAAGCTCGAGCCCGGCCCGAGCCCGACAAAATGCGTGCTACAACGCCCGAACCCGGCATGCGGTCAGAGCCGGGCTCGGGCTTTCGGTAGTCCCGGTCCCGCGCAGTTTCCTAGCACAATCCCTATGCAAGTCAATGCGACTGTGCCGCGACTTGAGGATCAAACGCAGCGCCGTGGCTTGCAGTAGCGCTCCGGCGAACTAAAAAGAACAAGACAAGCAAAAACAAATAGCGCGCGCTGGGGAGCGGCGGCGTACGCAGGTCGTACAAAATATAGCCGGTCGTGGGCAAAACGTGTGCAGAAACGCGTCGCTTTCCGCATGTCTGCTCGGCCCTTCGGAGCACTTCAAACTACTTGTAAGAATGCAAACGCCTTGCACTAGGCGGGGTAAAATGCCTTTGAGTAATGTTCGTACAGTGCGCAACACCCTTGTCTATTACACCGAGTTCAACGTCAACTAGTTACCCCTCAAAACGGCGGACTCAAACTTTTCACAAAAAACGTTGAGATAAAGATATATGGTTAAGACTTCAGAATGAGAAAATAGTTTTCTTCAAATGCTTTTAGGCCGAGGCAAGATAAGGCTATAAGTACGAAACCTGTGTTATAGACAAGTGTGTTGCCCTTTGTACATGCATTACCGGCAGAGTGGGCTACCAGTGTGGCATCGTGAGCAATTGTCTACCCAATAATTTTGTTGATTAGCATTGCTCACGTCATGACGTGGGGAGGATACTTGCTTTTCTTGGTTTTCCGGTTTTCCGTACTGTTTCTCTTACCATGCTGTGGTTATTCTAAAACGTTTGAATGCAACAAGCATACCATACCACCCTTTCATTTCTTTTTCTGCTCGTTACATTGTACACCCAGTCCTGCCGAGGGAACTGTATACAGATGGCACTGTTCTTGACACAAAAATAAAATAAGGAGTACAGTGCGCAACACCCTTGTATAAAACACTGAGTTCGATTTGAACTGGTTATCTCTCAAAACTGCGTACTTAAATTTGTCACAAAAAACGTTGAGGTCAAATTATATGGTCAATACTTCAGAATGACACAATAGTTTTCTTCAAATGTTTTTCGGCCGACGCAAGGTAAGGCTACAAGTACGAAACCGGTGTTATAGACAAGGGTGTTGCCCTCTGTACGTTCTAAACTCGCTCTATGGTATGTTCGGAGCACTTTGTAGTGTGTGAATCCAACGAGGTACGCGCCAGGAAAAAGTAAATGGAAATTTTATTGGTTGATCCTAAAGAATAAGTGAACCTCTCATTCCGTTTCCTCGTGGAGTTGAGACTGGGGTCGATAAGCACACGTTTGTGCGGCTGTGTTGTACGCAACACTGCTTTTCCCGTCTTCCCTGCGCTCGGCGTGCCAACAATGACTTGCGTTGAACTCGTAACGTTCGCTCCCTTCAGTAGCCCCGTCGCCTCCCTGCCGCTCCCTTAGTCCACCGGTGTCGACACTTTGTGGCCGTCAATCCTGTTCCAGTCTCTTGTTCCTCCTACTCGGCCCTGTACTCTCTTCACACTCCAGTCTGCGCTGGAACACCGGGGGACGGGTGCGCCAAGCAGCGAAAAACCGCCGCTTCCACAGCAGGGCCGGCAACTGCGCGGAGTCATCTCCCACCGCTGCTAGCTCGGCGTGACGTCACCTGCCTCTGCGCAAGCGCTGTAGTTCTACGCTCCTCCGGAGATCTCTGTATACGACCGATCGTACAAGTTTTTGACGACGCAGGCCACATGTTGCTGCCGCAATAAAAATTAAACGCCATTCCTGTAAGATGAACGGGAGAGGGGATGCTGGAGTGGGAACGGAACGCCGTTTGGGTGCTTTGACTTGTTATGCTTTCATTCTAAATTTTGCTTTATTTATCATTTGCATAACTATGTTGCATTATTTTTACATCACTGCCTACACGCTGCCTGCGATCTTAGTTGACCGACCGTGCGCATGTGTATAAACGCACGTTGAGCTCGTCGTCGTTTACGCTGCTGTTAACGCCGCGAGTGCGACGCTGAGCACCGAAATCGCTCTATTCACTTGGCCCGCCCGTTCTCCCAAACTCCACGAGAAGAGACAATAGAGAGTTATAGCAGAGCGGAGAACCGGTCCCGGTACGGTAACCGGTACGCCACCGGGGCTACTGCGCATGCGCAGAGGCGGGAAAACTTGCATTACGCATGCGCAGATGCACCGGGTACCCTAGCGAGACCGGTTTTCCGCTCATCTATAACTCTCTGATAAAGGAAATAGCGGCGATACGCTGCACAAATACTAGCGGCAGGACAACGTGAGCACAAACCCATAGTTTGTATGCTATCAACCTTCGCTTTTCCGTGCATTAAGTGCATTTCCCGCGCTCTCAACTGGCACAAAAACAGACGCTGCGCCTGCAATTGTCGATGCGCCGCCTCATCAACACGTCGTCTAAGAACGAACTAACGCGGCTATCTGGGCGTGCTGGGCCTGTACATGCGTGCTCGACGTCTCCACTCGGCCCTGGCCAACACTGCCCAAGTGTTGTGTTCAGCGCTCGTGTGTGTCAAGTACTCTCCCCTGTGTCCGTGTGTAAACCGCGCTGTCTTCTCCTAGTCTGAGAACGCTCCTTTCTGCTATAGCACGAAATTCTTCCCTTTGCGACATTGGTCGGCAGGCTTCAGAGTTCAAGGACCGGATGCCGCAAACGAAAGATGTGAAGCATCAGATCAGTCGCGCTAAAATGTAACTATGCTATATCTTAAAGATTTATTTGTTCTAAGCACACGTATGCAAATTTTACCGAAACATCAAAACATTGCTCAAAATAAAAGTAAATGCAGCTGAAGTAGAGGGTACTTAGCAGAGTCTTTTCCGTTTACCTTTTTTGATGCCCCATTTAGTATGCCCCATTTGTTGTCGGAAACAAGAATAACTAGTGCCAACGCATGTCCCTGTGCCGTGGTAGTGGGGCGTTTAGTTTGGTTTTCAGATCTACAAGGTGTACCAACAGGGAGCAAAAGGACCAACAGGGATGAAAGCAGAGTAAGACCAACAGAGGGTAAAAGGAACCCTGCAGGACTGCCGGTAAATGCTGTAAATTGTTGCTTCGTGCCTGGATGTACAGCAAAACAACAGTTGTCGCTAGCGAAGATCGGCCTTCGGGTATTTGCTGCTCGCACCAGGTAAGTTTAGCAGGTTCGACTTTGCGTTTATTGTATTTTCTTTAAAAAGGCTTCTGAACCCGCCTATTGCTACCACTGAAAGGAAGCTAGCCTTTGGGCGCGGCATGGCCTGAATGACGAAATTTCAGCGCTCGAAGAACTCCAAGACAAGGAAAGAGAACAATGCTTTGTGAGGTATTCTGTAAGTTATCTCAAGGCGTAGAATCACAGTTGGCCGGCGTACTTTTAGGTCCCCTATTTTGAGGCAGTGGATGGGTTTGTTACTATGTTCAGGAAGAATACGTTGTTTAAAATGTGTTCAAGATGCCCCAACATCTCTTTACCACAATGATAACTGTATTTGATGTGGTTTCGCTAACGTAATAGCTGACGTTGCCTGGAGCAAGATTTGAACGTTGGTTCCACATTTATTGTGTATATTTTTGTTTGTGGGATCTGCGTCATTTGTAAGGAAAGCACTGTCGTGAGTTAGCAAGGCTGGTTCTTTCAAATAAAGGAAGTTTGTATTGTATATTCAGGGTATCTTTATGTACAGAATGCAACGAAAGTGTATGTTTATTCACCTTAATGCTACCGTCTCAAAGAATGAACCCTCTGCGCATGAGAGGCAGCAGTTATGCAACTTGCATGCTTGCTGCCACCAGGAAGTAGCTCTGCTATGTGGAATGCTTCTTTCTCTTACATGTTTGCGTAATTAGGCCTCTCCACAATTTCTCAATCAGTTAATGAGGCACAGGTTTACTATCTAGCAGTGCGCACTGAAGCCTATAATGTTGTTTCGTACAACGTTTGTAGCCGCGTAATTCACAGCAGATACGAAATAAGGATGGTATCAAAATTATAATATCCGACTTTCACCAGCAAAACAATGTACTTCCGTTTGCTGACCACCGCAGACAGCACCACTTCATCTTCGTAGAATACAAACTTCTTCTTGTGCTTGCTTCATTCCAGCGTCAGAAACCTCTGACCAATGAAACAGCTGTCTCAATAAGTGCGAACCTCAGGTTTAAAGAAGTTTCCACTTTTAGCTGCTGGTTTACATCCTGCCCGTGCCACTAAATAGGTCTTGCTGGCCTATACAGCCCAGCTGTGAGCGGAGTTAGGGCGTGGAACGGCAAAAACCAGGGTACATGCCTCATAAGTAAAGTCATCACTATTTCATATTTGCCGCGCTTTCGAGGCGCTTTTTCAAAGAAAGTGCTACGAGTTGTGCCGCGCCTCCGCCAGATGGCGCCACGGGTCCCGCGACCGAGAGAAGACGCAGTGAAACATCCCCCTCACGAGGGGCACGATCAAATGCAGAGCATTTCCGGTGTTGGGAATGACTATCCCACCGCTGGTACCGCTTTTGGGAATGAGCATCCCAGGTCGGTCGCCAAGGTTGTGACTCGCATCCAGCTCGTCACCGATGTTGAGAATCAGTCATCCCGACGCTGTCACCGCTGTTGGGACTGGGCCCTCTCACCGCAGCCTCCAACTGTTGCGACTGGCCACCCGAGCGCAGTTACCGGTGAGGCGATGTTGCCTTGCTCCGTCCGCTATCGACGCGGCGCGGCGCAGAGCAGAGCGAAGAAGTTCTCGAGCCGACGAAAACTTGAAGTAACATTTATATACAGTATTTACAGGGTAAGCAAACGTTACATAACTCGCACAAAGGCGACAGCACCCTTTTCACTTGGTGCTTCCGAAGAGACTGGTGCCGGAGAGAAGCCGCCGAGGAAAGCCGACGATGAGAGCCTCCGGGCTTCTTTTATAGCCCGGGAAGTTCGTTGTGGCCCCAAGAAGTTCGAAAAGCTCCAATCAGGGCTCTCGCTGCCTGAAGTTTGAATTCCGACGAATGGTAGCGAAGCGGTGAGTCAGCTGCGCCGCCAATGGGGAAAGGGAGAGCGATGCCGCCGCCGTCTCCGTGACCTCGCCTCCGGGCGTAGCGACATGCCCTTGTTTGGGTCGTTCTCCGCTGAGGGATTCGGCCGCGCCGCAGCGTTTCGAGATGCAGGAGTCGGCCGCGCCGCAGCGTTCTGAGATGCGGGATTCGGCCGCGCCGCAGCGACGAAAGGGAGAGGCGTGACTCAGCCTCGCTGTCGGCGCGTCGCCTCGTGCAACGCCTTTGGGCCAGGCGCTCTGGCACAACAGCACCCCCGCCGCCAGACAATGTGCCGTGAAGACGAGCTGCCTCCACGTGGCTCGGATGCTGGGCGCGCTCGTTCGCCAGGCTCATCCAGGTACACCTCCAGTGCCCCAGGAAAAGGGCGACTCCACCAGGTCCCTCTCCATGAACGGGTACCGCCTGCCAGGTCCGGATCGCAGGTACCTCGCCGTGCTGCCCAGGTGTCTCGACCAGCTTCGTCCGGCTCTTCCGGTCTGTCCTCAGCACCGGTTGCTCATCGTTCTGGAGCTTGCAAAGAACCGACCGACAACAGGCAACACCCAGCGCAAGCAACCACCGTCTGTCCTCTGTCAGAACACCAGACTCTAAAACGTGACAAACTGTCCTAGCTAAGTGTCTATCCCCAAATTTAGACCCTCTACACCAAGAGACCCATGCGGGACGTAAAACTCTTAAAAGAAGAACTCACATTAAGTGTCAAACGTAACACACGAACTTAAATGATAACTAAGGTGGATTGCTTGAAATCACGCGGTGCGGAAATAATCAACTGAGGCAGCAAATGAGGGCAATAATTTTGCTCCCATCTACCTGCTACGCTAAAATCTGCTCACGAAAGAACGAAACGAAAGACGCGGGGAGGACGAACGCAGCCTTACCTAGAACGCACGGCTTAGTGCGTCTG
The DNA here is from genome assembly GCF_048455015.1 of Haemaphysalis longicornis. Classification (NCBI taxonomy): domain Eukaryota; kingdom Metazoa; phylum Arthropoda; class Arachnida; order Ixodida; family Ixodidae; genus Haemaphysalis; species Haemaphysalis longicornis. The sequence goes on along the minus strand of NW_027526434.1, from coordinate 1,053,497 downwards.
AGTTAGCGTTTCCGGCTACATAGCACGCAAACTTCTGCACTGCCGTCACGACGCAGCCACATTCCTTTTCAGATGTACGGTTAGCCTCTTTCCTGCAAGTTAGCTTGCGGCTGAAGTACAACACTGGTCGTTCGCGGCCATTCGTATCCTCTTGGCATAGTAAAGCTTCCATGCCACGATCGCTCGATCGCACTGAATAACGAACCTTTCGAAAAGTCGGGGACCGTTAGAACTGGCTCCTCGCTCCAGGCTCGTTTCAGCGCTCAAAACGCGTCCTCCTACTTTGTGTCCCATTCCACCTTAAAGGGGCACTGACACAAAATTTTGAAGGCGAGATAACTTCGGGTATAGATTGGTGGGAACACACATACATAATCTGCAAAATATCAGCGGCGAATACAGCCTAGAACATATTTAAAATCAGTTTTGAAGTGTGCGAAACGCAACCGAGCAGCCAGCAGAGGACCACGCGCAATTGTAAATAAACAACATCCAAACACGTCACGAGTTTGTGTTTGCCGCTTCCGCACTACCGGCATTTTGCGCCGGCTCGCGCGGCTCGCCGCTCCAATCGGAGGGCCGGAGGGCGGAGCTTCTGCTCTCGAGAACGAACGACCCGATCGTTGGCGGCGGAGGCGCCGTGATTTCGTCAGCTAATCGAGCAGCTGGCCGCGACCAAAGTTCTACAGCGATTCCAGGCACTCTGTTTCTATTACTGTTTACTACCATTGGATGCGAAAACGCGCCGGAGGCACGAAAAGCTCACTGAGCTAGCCGCACGGTCGCTGTGCAGGCGGCGGCCACGGCCGCGAAGTGGCCCAGGCCGGCGCAGGTAGCTCGAGTGATAGCTTGTTACCGCTGCACGAAATTGTCCCCAAGTCCCGACCATGGTGGCTTACGTGAGAAAGGAGTTAATGATGCGATGGCGGGTTGCATTAAAAATTGTCATCTGCACCGTTTACGAGAGCGGCACTCGAATATCCGCCGCAGTGCTGAGCCGAACACATCTGTAGGCGGACCTGTAGGCAGACCGGCCGGCTGCTCCCAGCGCGCGTCTTGTCACCCACCGTCTCGAGCGTCGCGCGTCGTTCTTTAGCCGCGGTAGCATTTGCACTCGCAGCGCCTGCGTCACATCCACGGTCACTTTTTAATTAGGCGCTTCACGAGATCAGTACGTGGGGGCATTCGCAGAAACTGCCGTCGATGCGGATTCGACAGTGCTACGGCGGCTCTGCTCTGTGATATCCCTCCGACGGTCACGTGGTCAGCTTTGTTCACACAAAATCCACAAAATCCATCGTTTCGCGGCACTCGCTGAAACCGAAACTGCGACTGGCCGCATTGAAAATGCCTCTAATTAAACAACCGTCGTACGCTGAAGCAAATGAGGTTTCTACAGGTTATAAGTAGGTCACTAGCTACTTACGCAACAAAAAAAAACAAGATGCAAAATTTTTGTGTCAGTGCCCCTTTAACTGGCTCCGTCGTTCTAAGAGTATCACTACCGGGCTAGCCAGTGTGGAGTAATCTTTCAAATAGGGCTAGCCATATCTAGTCAAACCCGAAAAGTCCTTATCTCTGACTTAGTCGTTGGTCGGTGATAGTTTACGACTGCGGCTACTTCGATTTCCGACGGTCTGCGTCGGCCGCGCTACCACCGCCACATGCGCTAGATACGTCACTTCGGCGTATCCTATGTGACACTTCGACTGTTTGATTAGTAGGCCTGCTTCTTTGAGCCTGCTCAGCACGACTCGTAATTGCTGTACTTGCTCCTACCCAGAGCGTAATCTGACAGGCCACGAAACACCCGATGCGTTAGTTTCAAAAAGCAATACGGCTCGTGTTTAGTCCAAAACTGAACATGACCGGACGGACTGTCCGATCGGGGAAACGAAGAACGCAGCGTTACAACTAGCTCTTCCCCACAGGCTAGTTTCGTCATTCGAAACGCGTTCTCTTTCCCCGGTCATATACAAGCCTCGCAAAGCTGACGCCCGTAATGTCGCGCGGAGCTGACTTCAAGGCCAACATTGCGGCCGGCACGCATGCTTCCCTATCGCGTTTCTGCTCATAGCAGAAAGCTCTGAACGTTCGCTTTCGCCCTGAGCGCCTTCGTTCCTCTGGCTTGGAATGCGGGTGAAAGTGCCCCACCTTGCTTTCAAGCAAGCCATTGCGAACTGGGGACAACATCGAGTTCGCCGCGCAACACTCGGCCACATGGGTTTCCCTGCCGATGGGGATGACGCAACCCGCTTCGACCGTCGGCGGCTCCACTAAGCTACTGCCAGACCTTTCGGTCCGCTCGCCGCTCGGCCTTCGTTGCTCGCGCGTCTCTCGTGTCCAGCTCGCAGGCTTAGCCACCACATCGCCCGCGTTAGAGCTCGCACCCGAAGGAACACCTTCTGTTTCCGGGGGCTCTAGCGGCTTCGTCCGGCTAGCCTCGCTGTCCAAAGTTTCCCGCGAAACCTCGCTCTCTCGCGCACTGTGCGCGATCCTGTTGGGAGCCGTCTCTGAGGTCTCCTCTGATTCTGAGCGTTCTGCCGAGATCGTTGAACCCGAGACCGACACATGAACACGATCAGCGGACCCGCACGGCCCTCTATCGGACGTCTCAGAAAGTGCGTTATCTACTTTGGGTACGCCATTGCTCTCCGAGACGGCGGTACAGTCTCTGTCAACTTCATTCGCTACGAGCTCACCGGATTCCTCTGTCGGCCCTGTCGGCAGCACTTCGACCTTGAGCTCGTCTTCGCGTAACCGCTCATCAGAAACCGGTGACAACGTTTCGTTCGTCTGGCCCGGCTGCGTTTCTCCACTGGAGGATTTCGCGCAACCCCGTTCTGCTGCTGGCGGTTCTACTAACCTACCGCGAGAGTTTTCGGTCGGCTCGTAGTTCGGGCTACGCTGCTCGGCGTCCTTTCGCGTCTCGCTCGCTGGGGAAGAGTCAAATCTCTGCGGGAGCTTCCCCGCTTGTGAACTCGTAAGTGGCATGCACTGGCCACTGCTCGCGGACTGTGCGCGGGTTTCGAAATCTTTATTTCGAAGCGGCTTCTCTGCCTCCGCGCCGTTCTCGCCTTTTGGCTCGCTTCTCTGGCCAAGAATACGATAGCGGTCGCTTCGCGTTTGCCCTGAGACGCTCCGTCTTCCGGCTCTGACCTCTCAACAACGAACGGCGGCCGTTGGTCCTGACTTCTCGGACCGCTCGCCTGACCATTGGACAAGTCACGCTAGGCGCCGGCGAGCCCTGCCGGAACTCTAACCGCTTCAACTCGAGCTGCCTTACGGCTTCCCGTTCCTGCCTTTCGGCTTTTTCCCTGCGTTCCTGTCTTTCGGCTTCCTCCCTGCGTTCCCGTCTTTCGGCTTCCTCCCTGCGTTCCCGACTTTCCGCCTCCTCGCGCTCACGGCGCTCCTTCTTTTCGGCTTCCTCGCGCTCGCGGAGCTCTTTCTTTTCGGCTTCCTCGCGTTCGCTGAGCTCTTTCTTTTCGGCTTCCTCGCGCTCACGGCGCTCTTTGATTTCAGCCTGGCCTCATTGACTTCCTCAGCCGTTGCTTTCTCCTTCCGCATGATCTCAAGGATCGCATGCTTCCGTTTCGCACGGCCTAAGTCAAGGCCCAGCTCCTCGCCAATTTCGATGAGTTCCTTCACTTTAAGGTCCTCCATCGTTTGCACTGGCCTCTTGCTGCTTACCCACGCTAGAATTCCCTTGGCGTACCTATACTATCGAGCTACTAGTAAGGCACGCGCAAGTAATTCTGTACGCTCTTTTGTTTACCTCTCGCCACTAGCTTTGGTTTCAAAACACTTTCTCTAGGCTTGAAACACGCAAAGCTACACACAGTGCTTCACACAGCCCTTCTCTAAACTACCATAACCTGTGCTAGAGAAGTCTGGTGAACTCAGAGAAAACGTCGAGCGCTTACCACATCAGGTAGTAGCCGTTGCCGGTCGATCCCGCAGCTGCCATCCACTGTTGGGAATGACTATCCCACCGCTGGTACCGCTTTTGGGAATGAGCATCCCAGGTCGGTCGCCAAGGTTGTGACTCGCATCCAGCTCGTCACCGATGTTGAGAATCAGCCATCCCGACGCTGTCACCGCTGTTGGGACTGGGCCCTCTCACCGCAGCCTCCAACTGTTGCGACTGGGCACCCGAGCGCAGTTACCGGTGTAGCGATGTTGCCTTGCTCCGTCCGCTATCGACGCGGCGCGGCGCAGAGCACAGCGAAGAAGTTCTCGAGTCGACGAAAACTTGAAGTAACATTTATATACAATTTACAGGGGAAGCAAACGTTACATAACTCGCACAAAGGCGACAGCACCCTTTTCACTTGGTGCTTCCGAAGAGACTGGTGCCGGAGAGAAGCCGCCGAGGAAAGCCGACGATGAGAGCCTCCGGTCTTCTTTTGTAGCCCGGGAAGTTCGTTGTGGCCCCAAGAAGTTCGAAAAGCTCCAATCAGGGCTCTCGCTGCCTGAAGTTTGAATTCTGACGAATGGTAGCGAAGCGGTGAGTCAGCTGCGCCGCCAATGGGGAAAGGGAGAGCGATACCGCCGCCGTCTCCGTGACCTCGCCTCCGGGCGTAGCGACATGCCCTTGTTTGGGTCGTTCTCCGCTGAGGGATTCGGCCGCGCCGCAGCGTTTCGAGATGCAGGAGTCGGCCGCGCCGCAGCGTTCTGAGATGCGGGATTCGGCCGCGCCGCAGCGACGAAAGGGAGAGGCGTGACTCAGCCTCGCTGTCGGCGCGTCGCCTCGTGCAACGCCTTTGGGCCAGGCGCTCTGGCACAACACCAGGGGCGCACGACGTTAAGTAGTTTGCGTTACGTTAATGTTGTTGGACTTGTGGCAACTGCTGACGAGAGAGCGCTCGTCAGCAGTAATTTGAATGAGTCAACGATATAAGGCGCGTTCGTAGCGTCCCGTTTGTGTCGGCTTTGTGGCGCAGTGGGTAGAGCACCATGTACATTGCGTTCCGCCCGCAGGGTCGAGGGATCGAAACCGGGCGCCAGATAGGATTTTTTTTCATATAGTAGGGAGGGGTGCGGTGCGGACTACGCACGTCAACGCGGGTGACATCGTGAGTTACTGAAATGTTCTGTATTTAAAACGAATTGCTTCGCATAGCAACCCACACACTCAAGGAAAACCCTCCATTATATTCGAAATAAAGATACAAGTCACACGAGAGGTCGCTGATTTTCGAAACGATTTACTTTTCCCCAGACCCTGCCACGTCCTACCGCGCTACTCTCTACAAAAGTGGCAGCGAAATGTGGTGACAATGAATCTGTTACCTGAACAATGGGAAATGTGGGCTCTGTGTTTCTCTTATTCGCTACTAAGCCATTCGATGTGCCCATTGTTCCAGGTTCACACTGCGCCGTCTGTGCCACCATTCAGGGCTATTGTTTACATATTTTTTTTTCGTCTATTTAGATAAACGACTATAGGCAGAATGATTGCAGCTTTTGTTCCGTGATACAATGTCGTGCAGTTATCAGGGAAAAAGTGCTGCTTCTCCTTTTCGCCACAACAATGACTTCGTAAACTGCGGCTCGCCCGTTTTGAACGTGAACGAGTGTATAATATCGACAATGGCTGTCTAATAGCAGCTATTCCGGGCGTACTATAGGAACTAAAGTGGCTTTTTCCACCTTTCTCCAAATTCCAAAGTTCTGATCTATATATAACAAAAAACGATCTAATATTGCAACAGTAAATTACAAATTCAATCATACACCGACATACGAGGAACCGCCAATGGAATGACCACATTTATGCCATATTTTTTCGCCACTGTACTTCTTGCCGGCACCCAAAAAAGTGCACCCGCATTAATTCCAACTCTAGATGAGTAGAGAATGTGTTCAAAGAACTAATTAGTTCCGCTGCAATATTATCCAAGCTCAATTATGTAGATCTCCCATTGCCTATATCATCCCGTGTCGCAGCTTCGTTTCCACGATCGCTCGCCCACAGTGCAAGAAAAGACAGGCTGCCCAAGGACGCAAAGGACCGCAGTATTAAGTTGCGCATTCGTTAGGCCGCTGCCGCATCTTCAATTACCCTAGCCGCTCAAGATGACGTGTAATCATAAACTCTTAATACAAAGTGGACCGGTTTAGTCTGTTTGCTCCCACTAAACTTATTAAAAAGTCGACGTCATTCTTCTACGCTTTCCTTCATACCTGAAGTCAGATGTCAGCACGAAGCCCTCACTTCATCAGCGATTTTTGTTACAGACGTTTTTTTTTTTCCTCCAGCAAAAAATCACTAGCGCCCTTTATGTGCGTTCTGTAAGCCTGTAGTACGTCTCACACTTATATTTTGAGAAATCTTTGCAAAAAAAATTATCGGGGCACTTAAGTCTGCTTGTGTGCTTTGAAGGACAAAGCCTGAACATGCCTATTTACGATTTATTTGCTGTAACATCGTATTAACGTCTGTTTCTTCACTTTCGTTTCTTTATAGTGCGGCGTGAATTACGCCAGCAAGCGCTCTGGCGCTCGTCACAGCTTGTTCCGAGCCAGAATTCTGTGCTGATGGGTTGCACCTGTTCTACTCACGTGCATCACGTCCAGGTGACGCCCGACATGCCCTACTCTACAACCTTTACGTTTCCGATAGGCAGTTTCGTGAACTTTGTAAAACGGCCAGATAAGCTCCGCAAAGCTGCCGCTCGTGGCCACCCCCCAAAGTGGGTAGGAGTCAACAATATCGGTAAAACACGGACAACTTTACTTCTGCCGGTTGGAACGTGCTGTGATAGCAAAGCCGTGCCGCATCAGGCTACTACTGTCGAGTCACGTACACTCGGTTCGAATTAACTTATTGTTTTCCGCACTTTACTCCGCTCTATGTAACATTTGTCCACAGCTAGGTACCCTCCAGCATATAATTGTGGAATGCGCTCACAACCACAACCAAGCCGTACCACCCCTATCCACCCGTTCCTTCCCTGAGCTTTGAGAGACATTGTTCAGCAGCTGCCAACCGGAAGACCAGGCTCTCCTGGTGACAAGGGCAAAGACGGCTAGGGCAACGCATGGATTCACAGAGTAGGGTACTACTCTTAATTTTGAGCTCATTAAAATGTTTATCTCTCTCTCGCGACTTCAAATCCCATCAACCCACACATGTGTTTTTTATGTACCCTTCAGAGTTGCGGCCAATTTCTTGAGCGTGCAACAATAACGGCGGTTCTGTGTATAACGGGGTACTTGAGGATTTCGCCTTAATAAATGAGACGGGGTATGTGCCCTAAAAAACCGATTACATTTACCAATCCACCCTCTCCTTTAAGTGGAGTACTTTATACAATCCTCAATTTTGGTTTTAGTATCTACACGCGCAGCATTAACGTGCATAATTTTATAGAATCACTCAGGCAGCCCCGCTGATTTTGCGATAGTTCTTAGCGCTTAAAAGAAAGGAAAATTGGCGCAGGTTACACTAGGGGTGCAAGGCTGGAGAAACAGCAGAGCTGGCGGCCCCTCTCTCTTCGTCGGTGCCCCGGCTGTTGTACCTCACATAGATTTCCTAACTTGCCGCTGAAAGTTCTCGATGACTGGCAGGCCCGGATTGTTTTGTGTGCGGGGTTTAATATCTGTCGACCGCATAATCACGCGCTAGACCCGGCGGCAACCGGCTTCACGACCTCCGCGTCTGTAGCGCGAGCTGTTCCGTGCTCCCACTTCGGGCGCGAACGCACGTAAACTGGCGAGGAAAAGAGCACGAGAGATCAAGCCACAAACGCTGGGCAGAGTGTTCGGGAAAGTCGAGTGGTGCAGGCGCGAGGGATGACGTCATAGCTAGGCGAGGCTTCGCTACGCCTGCGCGGCTGGGCGAAGGTCGTGCCTGACGCCTCCCGCCGGAGGAGGTTTTCTATTTTTTTCTTTGTTTTTGCCAACTCCAACGTACCAAGCTCAAGCTTAAATAGCTTTGCTTTTAAACACATGTTTTTCGATTACGCCCGCCGTAAGTCAAACCAGAGTCCTTCAATGCTCTGGTCAAACGTATGAGGATTGTACAATTCCCTTTTTTGTGTTTTGTACCGGTATAAAACAGCATAAAAATAGGCATAAAACAGTTCATTTTTTTTTAGAGTGAACTACTTTAATATATTTTAGAAAGCACCGTCAGACCTCCTTTATACTAAGGCTTCCAGAAACCTTGCTTTACTCGTGATTTTTCCAGAAGTAATTGCACAAGTAGAACTTAAATATTTTGTGCTAAGCGGGCATGGCTAGGTAAACACGAGCCAGCTAGCCAACTAGACCAAGCAGGCAGTGCGTTAGTCTTAAACTTTGTGATAGCTATTTTACACTCTAAATATATAAAAAACAAGTGGTTAACAAGTCGACATTTCCTTACTACTTCTTAGTTTAACAAATCAGGCTATCAAAACACTTTCCATATCCCAATAATTAGCGTTTGCCTTGGAACCACGAACTAATTTCACAGATCTAGAAGCTGGAGAAATGCAGTTAACTTCGACGTGGACAAGCGTTACGTGTCAGAAGAGGGCGCGCTACAAACCACCACCGTCATCAGCCTCCGGGAAGCAATCGGCGCCATCGCGCCCCGTCCCTCGAAGCTGGTCGATGCGAGAGCTCGGGATGGTCCCAGAACAGCGCCGATCGCGTTCCAGGGGCCGTTTAGGAGCCGCAGAGTGTGTAGCCCGGCCCACCACAGAGGAAAGCTCCCTCACAAGCAACTGTTGTTCCGCCCCCTTCGCTACTCCGTGTGGGTCATCGGCCACGAGTGCGGTCTGTTTGAAGGCCTCGGCTGATTGCGGCCTTCGGTCAGTCGGGCGCCTTGATTCCGAGAATGTCGCCCGCAGCATAGCCGGCCGCATGAAAAGTGCTTGCGTTACGCAACAAAGCGTCGTGCGAACACACCTTCCCCAGTTCTTTGTCCCAGGAGGAGATATTTGTAAAGCGAAAGCTTTTTTAGAGGGGCCGATAGCGTTCTGTCAAAACAATAAGGCATTTCTCCATAGACGGGTTCATCGACCGAAAAGCTCTGTTAAGGTCTCTGTACGCACGGCGCGTGCGTGAAACCGGCCTTCCATTGTGTCAGAACGGTTATTGAAAATCACAAAAAAGGGACGGCTCTGGACAAGACATACACGCACCGATCGTGAAGGAGGACAATAGACCTCATGCAAAAGTGCTGCCAACTGTCGGAGCCGCCGCGAACCCTCCCTTCGACGACATTCGACATGGCGCCGGTCGCCCGCACGTGTGTTACGCATGCGTTTATTCGCGTCTAACTGACTTGCTGCACGTCTCGTACTGTTTGGTCGCACGTAATAACTTGTGAGTGGTGTGTGGACTTGTCCGTATTGCTCCGGTACCCAAACGGCTTCGCGGCCGCAGTAGCGCAGTTACAAGATTGCCACCGAATCATATGTTTGCCTGGCGAGCATGAAGACGAAGCGGTGCAATGGTAAGTACGCTTGCTTCGTTGTTATTTGTATGTGCTTTTGAGTTTGCGTAAAAATTCTTAAATGGTGCCTAGAATTAATTACATCATCTGCTGGCCTAAAACGTACCGAGCATGCGAGCGATCAACGGCGCTGCATGCAAATCGAAGAAAAATCAGTCGCCTGGGCAGCCACAACACGCGCGTTTCGTTTCACTTTATGTGCGTTTCTTATTTAACGCAATAAATATTTGGCTGATGGCTCTTGAGTGTTCAAGTCGTGCTGGGGGTATGTATTGCAACAAACAGTGCGCTGCATCTCCCGTATAAAAGCCAAAAAATTCTTTCACGATTCAACTTTGCGTTTTTTCTTCTTTTGACTGGAATATTGGGTCGTTCGCAAAAAAAAAAAAAAACTTAACCTGTGTTGCCCAAGAAGCAAAATACCGCTGCAATGCTGCACCCCGGTGCAGAGTGAATTAGCAATTGCAAATCGTTCTGCAAGAAAAAAAAACGAAGGGATTCTTTCCGTCGTACTAAGTGAATGACCTAGGCGATCGAGCGAGCACAATTGGTGAGGAATTGAAACAAAGTTTCATGGAAATAACGGGACGGACAACGTGTTGGCTCTGTCGCACGAGAACATATATTTGTACGCCTTATGCACAGACGCATTGTTTGTGCCAGGGACATTAAAAACGTTGTCATATTTTCATCACCTTTGCTTGTGGCATTCATTGAATTTATTTTGCCTGTGTGCAACTCTGTTAACTTACTTTACAACACTTGTGAAAGTGTATACTAATTACCGAATGTTTAAGGGCTGTGTTGTCATGCAAAGCTGTTACTGGAGTTCTGACTACGGTGCTCTACTTCCACATTCTATATACCATCATGAATTCAGTTTTATAGTCGTCACAAATGATTAAACCACCAGCTACCCTGCTTATTCCCAAGGGATTGCATTAAAGGCCATGTCACACTGTAGTAAAAATGAGAAACTCTGAATGCGCGTTCTCCCTCGTGCGCTCAATTTTAAGCGGTAGTGTAGTTTTTAAGCAGGAAATGCAGCTATGTCTGTATTTAACTTCACGGGTTTCCTGTTTGGTTTTAGGGGCTCTGGTCCTGCTGTTGCTGTGCTTTGTGCCCGTTACCGGAGCCGGAAAGAGGATGCAGACCTGTAGACTGTGAACATAGCCTTCACAATGACCTGCCAAGTGAAGCAAGCTTCTTTGAAAAGCGCTTTTTTTTGCGCTCGTAGCGTTTTCTGCGCTCTTCTAGTCTGACTGCGGCAGATAATCGTCATTCGTGGCAAGAACAATCACACATGAAGCTATGGGTTGGGTCGGGCAGAAACTTCGTTCACGCGAACGCTCGAACGTAATTTGCATTGCATTTGGTGCGAACAGAGAGTGCAAAACTTACCGTGCGAAATCTTTTTCGTCATGGGCACGTAAAACACGGCTTCTTGCGAACAGTACAGAAAATACATTCAGCCATTAAATGTAGCAACTAAGTTTGCCTTGAAGTCACAAAGCATGTAAACACAGGAGTTTCAGCCTCTATGTTCGGACGCCTGTTGACACTTTTGCCGCCCGAAGGACAAAATAGTTTTAAACATCAAACAAGCAAGAACTAGCGCTAACGTGTCAGTATTAGACACGCGTGCGTTAGCCGTTCGATTTAGTAATCGGGGTAAATAGAGCCTCCATCGCGTTCGCACCGATCACCGCCGTAGTATCCAGCAATCCCGATTCGTTAGCGCGAAGTAAATGGCTGATTTAAGGCAAGCGGGCAGTTCTTTGGTAACACCTTACGTATCACACAGATTGTTCTTGTCGTATCTATATGACGGAAACTAACACCGATACGATTCGCAGCTCGCGCGACACGCATACATGAGAAACAAGCAATACCCATGTTTTTTGCAGCACATGCGATGACACCATAAACGATATTACTTTAACTTCTAGAGTTGTTACCTTTACCCCTTGAGCATATCTGTTCCCACTTTTTGTGCACCATGGCACACAACAGCATGTGGGCATCCTGGAGAACTGAAAACACCAGATCGCCTAAAACTTTCTTTTTTACCAATCCTACCGGCAACGCCAAAAGGCTGGAAGAGGACTTGATCCTGTTTTTAATTAGTGGTCAGTCTACTTCCTTTTGGACAATTCAACCTTTAGTGGGGAATACGTGGCATGACCTGCGATGAATCAAGCGGGCGTCACATCTGCTCACCGTGCTGCGTCAACACGAAGCGCGGTACGCAGAAGTGCCACGTCTCGCATTTGTAGGAGTTCAGTTAGGGGGCAAGTAAGTAGTCGCCATCTGGCACCGGTCGTAAAGCAGGAAGAAACCAACCCACCGCGGTGGCGCATTGTCTAAGGCCAAGGACCCGGGTTTGAATCCGCCCACGGTGGCCGCTCTTCAGATGAAGGAGAAGAGCGAAAAACTTTGTGCGGCGAGCGTTCGGCGCGCCTTAAAGATGCCCGTGTGGTCAAAATAATCAGGAGCTCTGCTCTACGGCGTACCTCATACCGCAGGGGTAGCTTGAGTGCGTAATGAAGATGCGTGAATTTTAATGGCGCTAGGCCGACTGATGGAAAGCGTGCTAAAGGGAAGTTATTCCGTGAGAGTAAAAGGAAAGCAAAAGAGAAACATTTCAGTAAAAACAATAGTGAAACACAAGGCAATGAAGATCTAACTGGAGTAAATGTCAGGTTGTGAAGGTGCATGATGAGAAATGAGATGTAAAAATCAAAATGCGTGATAAGAAATGAGATTTAAAAATTTTACGTCGATGAGGGACTCAAAAACAAGTTGTACATGAAACATTGATTGATATCGTAAAAGTAAGACGTGTGGTGTGGATTATATTGTGTTTATATTTTGGGAAATGTTTGCGTCGTGTGGTGTCAAGTGATTTCATTGAATGAGTATAATGAGTATGGGGATTTAGGATAGGCCCTCTCTACACGGGCTGCACATCGGTAGCTTCCACGCGTTAAACATCACACCCAATCAAGTAGGAAGCAGAAGATTAGTCCTAGTTTGCACGCGGAAAGTGTCGAATTGAGCGACACCTGGAAACCGTTCGCATAGTACAAAATAGAAACACATCAACTGATCCCCACGTTCCTCTTGTAGATGTCGAGTTTTGCAGGATATTAACGCTTGATCCACAAACCGAATAAATGTGCCGACCTTTTCTGCCGCCGCGCGACAGCAAAAACTGGACCGCACTTTGTCTCAGCTCTCATCCAGGCGCCGTGGTAACGAGAGCTGGAAGGTTGGGAAAATATGGCGATAATTTAATCTTAGCAGCGCTGACTTGCTTGCTCAGCTGGGATCGATGCGATGCTCTTGATGGGCGGCGACATAACGAGGAATCGGCGGCTGATGTCGTCGGAGGGCGCGGTGCTGGCGGTGACAAGGCGGGAGCAACGACCCTGCTGACATGTCGTTGCCGAAACTTTCGACTCCGCCGTAACTGGTAGAGTACCTCGGCGTTACGTCAAACTTTCGAGTGGAAAAAGGCATTGGCTTCTTGGTGCTCGTCGTGTTTTGTTTATCCTACGCGATGACCTGTGGTCGTGTTTAGCCTAAGGCTTCGTTGTGCGAAGGCGAATGCTTGTCGTACACCGCTTAGAACGTTTTAGGCAAGCACCTGCAGCTAAAGTGCGGGAGAAGGGGAATATTGATTAACGCGGGCGAAATGAAATTATCTAAACATTTATTAGCAGGAAGTTATATTCTAGGCATACATGTTTTCAAAACGGGCATTTCAGTAACTTTGATTAGACCGTATCTAAACTAAGAAAGGGTTTTATAAATGCGGTCCATAATAGCGGCTCCGTAATATATAGCTTGCCGTTGTTTACCTGCGCGATCATCGCATAAAGGCGCGCGGTATTTCACGCGTTGTCGTGTTAAGCAAACGGAGATTTCGACATTGCTCTTAATTTTTGCTTCTTTATATAAACATTTATTTATTTGTTGAATCGGGCAAATTTGGCTAATAAATAAATGAAATATGATGAATATCTACTTAAATATAAACAAAAAAATCTGTTTTTATTTGTTTTAAAAATAAATACCACATTAACAAAAAATAAATAGATAATACACAAAAAATACCAATTAACAACAATGTTTTTTTTACATATCAGTTAAAACTAACATATACGTATTGTCTAGACTTACGTCCGACGTAACCCAAAATCTAAAACTAAAGTTACGTGCGACGCAACTTTAAATTAAACCAGCCTCTACAGCTACGTCCGACGGAACCCAGAATTGAAAGCTAAAGTTACGTCTGGTGGAACTTTAGGCCAGTGTCCCGAGTTACGCCCGGCTTAACCTGTCAATGATTGAAGTTACGTCCAACGTAAGTAAAAATAAAACAAAGGGACGTCGGACGATCGCCGACTTCCAAAATCTTAAGGTACGTAGCAACAAAGTCCCTTCTCCGATTGAAAGACGTTACGTCGGACGTACCCGATGCCCAGAGGCTAAAGAAAGGCACGGCGGACTTAGCCGGTGGATGACTGTACAAGCTCGTCGGATGCGCCCGCAGTTGTATCCTGAGGTTGTGCCATGTGTTTCCCTCTGGAAATTTAAATCCGGTGCCACAAAGAAAGAGCCTCCCGTTTGATCTCATACGATGTACATCGGACGAGATTACCGCTGGGATATTGGTCGCTCGGGTGGTCGTCTTGTTAAGCCTCTGTTCAAGATGTTACCAGTCTGACTCCGTGGCCATAGAGTTTCATACTAATGTTTGTATGGAACTCTTATGTTCGTGGTGACTAGGTACCGCCCCGCGCTCATGAACAGAAGTCCTAGGTTCGAATCCCCCAGTCCCATAACCTTCTTTCATTTCCTTTTTTTTGAGACAATGACCATTGCCATGCATTTCTGCATCATGTATAGAAGATGGACGGCAGTGGTACGTATTGCGCTGCTTTCATTACACGAGGAACTGAAATGATCGCTCGCTGAGCACACGGTCGCGGGTTCAATTCCCGGCCGCGGCGGCCGCTTTCCTGAAAGAGGCGAAAAGCAAAAACGCCCGTGTGCACGAGATTTCGGCGCACGTTAAAGATCCCCAGGTGGTCAAAATTAATCCGGAGCCCTCCACTACGGCGCGCCTCATCGCCTGCGCTGCGTCGGCGCGTTAAACCCTACAATCAATCAATGCAATGATCACTCGATTTTTGGAAGCTGATGTGGAGCGGTACCGTTTAGTTTACGGTCCACACAGCGTAAAAAAAAACACGATTTAAATTTCGTGAACTTAGGACAGGCTCACCATAAACCCTTTACGAAAGATGAACAAAAGTTAAATTTGTTACACTGCACACAGAGTGAATGTTTCACAGTTGTGGGTTGTCGTTGAAACACTGTTGCGGGTGGTCAAGGAAGGACAAAATTGATTAAAGCAACACAGACATAGACACAAGCTACAGATGGCTCCTCTTTTTTTAGCGCCGCGTGCGCGGGAAAACTTATGAGTGGGGGCTGGCACAGGAAGGTTCATCTTATAAAATAGAAAGAAGAATGCATAGCAATGGTGATTGTCTAAAAAAAATGAAAGGAAACTAGGGGGATTCGTAGCGGCGAGGCGGTTCCTCGCCACTACGAAGCCAGGGGGAATCGCACCAACGGACCCCCAACAAGACGAACAATCGAGTGACCAAGGCAACCACATAGCACAACCTCAGGATACACCTGCGGCTGTGTCGGACGGGCCTGCATTGTCAGTCTGCCGTGCCTTTCTTTAGCCTCTGGGCATTGAGTATGTCCGTCGTAAAGTCCCTTCAACGGAGGAGGGACTTCATATTGACGTACCGTAAGATTTTCTGGGTTGGCGTACGTCCGACATATCTTTAAGCGCTGGGGTCGTGATACGTCCGGCGTACCTTTAATTTCCGTCGGACGTAATTTCAATATCCTTCACAGGTTAAGCCGGACGTAACTCTAGACACTGGCTTTAAGTTCCGTCGCGTGTAACCTTAGTTTTCAATACTGGACACTGTCTGAAAGTTCAGTCGGCCGTAACTTTAGTTTTTGATTTTGGGTAAACGTCATACGTAACTCTAGACACTGCGTAAAATATAGCGACGGCTCTCCCGATGTACAGAATTTGCAACCACACACAAAAGATTCAATAAAGAAAATGAAAAAGTGAGCAGACAAAGCTAGCTATTGCTCGAAGAGATAACCCAATCACACACATCCACGTATATAAACTGCGGAACCCTGCTGTCTCGACAGAACATCGATGTGAGCGACATCATTGAATTATTCAATAGTTGCTTGTTCGATGATTGTATGATCTAACTAATTCCAATCTCTGGTGGCACGGGCAAAGGAGAAAAAAGTAGAACGAGTTATCATTACAAGCATATTCTTCAAATGTGTGTGACGTTTATTTCGGGTATGACGGGTTTCATTAGTCCAAATGTAAGTACCGGAATTTTTGTTCAATGCATTTTGATGCAGTAAATACAAGAGCTTATCGGAGTTCACTTCAGCACACCGTTCAACTTCACCAAAGCACACACTCTGCAGCATACATATCATTTGGACAGTCATTTCATCTGTAACGGTTAAAGCTGAAGCGCACAGCCTTTTGTCGGACTTTTGAAGATTTTCGCCTTTCAAAACGGGAATAAGGTTATGCTTGCATGCTGCAGGTCAGGGCGTATGAAAGTAATATAACAAACACACACACACACATACACAGAGAGAGAGAGAGAGAGATGAGCATAAGTTTTTATTCGCAAGCATAACGGCTGATGACAGGGCACTCGCCCAGAGTAAGGACTCTGTAGTCCGGGATACTGAGACTGTGGCTGGCTGTACAGGCCATTTTCGCCAAGGTTAGCTGAGACACGTGGTCCGGTTTGGCCAGGCGTGTCATCCACTGCTCGTAGGAGTGGGAGGGAATGTAGGCAGTTCTAGAGGGGTTTGTTGGTACTGCCATATGTTATGGTACAGCGCGCCATGCGTGGGACAGAAATTGCAATGTGACGAATATTGAGTCGGGTAGATAGCAGGGTAGAGGGTGCTTGAGTTGAAAGGCATTTGTCCGCCGTCTCCCGAGAGCGGTGTCTTCTTTCCTGGGTAGCCCAGAATGATTCATCGTAAGTAGCGCTTGAAACGGGACACAGAAAAGAAGACACACACGATGGCGCTAACTCGCAACTGACGTTATTAGGCGTAAACATACATATATACTCAGAAAGAAAGAACACGTGCCCAGGTCAACCCCGAAAGTGCAGTCTGGTAATGCAGCCCAGAATGAGGCGGCGGAAGTTTTCGTCTGCTATGCTCTAAGTGTTCCAGGATGTCTCTGTTTTGACAAAGCGGTTCTGGTTTCATGGTGGCAGTGACCGTGGACTGTCCCTCTCGGGTAATTGCATGGCGTATCTACGCGTGGGCTGCTGCGTACACCGCCTGATTGCCGTCGAGGCATTAATGTCCAGGTACCAAAACGACGTACAACTCGGGTAGCTCTTCGAAAGCTCGAACGACTTTCAGTACTGATGCAGTGGTACACACATACACATACACAAACAAAAAAACTCTATTCTCCTGAATGCAAAATTTGTGCGCAGCCTTCTCGGTCACGACGCATAGCTGCTTCGTCTCAGGAAGCGATCGCGTGACCAGCGAACGCACGGCGACGCGCTCTGCTCTGCCGTTATCTTGCAGCGCGTCGCCGAGGAGCATGTTGTTGGAAATCGGGTTTGAACCTCCCGCGCAAATGTCACGTGGTTCGGATGGGCCACGCAATGCGGACGACGGCGAAGGACCCGAAGGACCGATGAACGTACAGCGCGCAGAACTTAAAAGAACAAGACGCTTGATTGATTGATTGATTGATTGATTGATTGATTGATTGATTGATTGATTGATTGATTGATTGATTGATTGATTGATTTATTTATTTATTTATTTATTTAACGCGCCCAGATTGATTTAACGCGCCCACGCAACGCAGGTGATGAGGCGCGCCGTAGTAAAGGGCTCCGGAATTATTTTGACCAACTGGGATCTTCAACGTGCACCGAAATCTCGTACACACGGGCGTTTTAGGGGCGAAGCTCCTCTTGCTCGGGCCCTGTCCCGGCCGTACACCGTGTACAGCCGGTACGTCATCAATGTGCGAGTACAATGTGCCGTGTAACACGGCACATTGTACTCGCACATTGATGGTGATTGTGGCAGGATCCCCCGAGGGATTGGCCAACCAAAGATTTCCCGAAGAGGCCAAAACGTTCAACGCGTTCGTTGCTACCCGACAAGGGGGAGAGGAAGGAGAAGAGGTTGTCGTTCGTCGCGTGCGAGCTCAAGACTCATGCTCGGGCCCTGTCCCGTCTCTCGTTGCTGCCATACACGACGGAATGATGATGATTGTGGCAGGATCCCCCTAGGGATTGGCCAAGAAAAGATTGGCCGAATACGTCAAAACGTTCACCGCGTTTGTTGCTACCAAACAAGGAGGAGAGGAAGAAGAAGAGGTTGTCGTTCGTCGCCTGCGAGCTGAAGACACGTACCGGGGGTACGCGACACAAGACGCTCTGTAGAAGGCGGCGGCCAAGGTGGCTACAATGTCACACACCGAATTCGCCAACTAACCCATGGAGATTCTTATCGTCCCAAACAAGCCCTACATAATCACCACAAACATCGACGTCGTCGACAAGCTTGTCAACGGAGCGGTGGAAAGCTTGACGTGTCGAGTCTTTATGTGATGTGTGGGCGAATGTTTCACGGTTTTACTGATAAGCATTTTAGCTTCGCCCCTCTCATCATCATTCACTTCGTGTAGATGGCGGGATTTTTTTTGCTTTTCGCCTCCATCAGAAAAGCGGCCGCCGCGCTCAGGAATCAAACCCGCGTACTCGTTGTCAGCAGCGCAACGCCTTAGGAACAAGACGCTTGCTTTCATGGAAGCCGGGTTTTGCGTTTCCCTTTTCGGGCGTCACTAGGCTATGGTCCTTAGAACGATTTCCTAGGTAGCCGTCGGCCGCCCGCAAAGGGGGCTCCTCCGTGATGCCTGCATCGGCGGCGCTTGCGGCAATCGGAGCGCGGCCGGCCAGGCGCAGAGAGCTGTGCGGCGGACGGTGCCCTGCCGTGTGTGAAGACGCGGAGGTGGTTTTCTCACACGTGCCCGGCGCGGGCTCGGCAACTGCCCTCCCCCACACATTTCGGAGGAGCGTCTTGCACCGCCTTTGCAAACGGACATCCACTTCGCAATTTCGCGACACTCTCCCTCTTCGTTTCCATTCAGTGTTTTTTCTACCCATCGTTCGTCGGTTACAATGCATGCCGCCCCGAAACCCCAGTATCGGCCGCCGAAGTACTTGTCAACTAAAACTTTTTTCTTACGTGACTTCCTTCCGAGTCCGCCTAACAATAACAAGCTTGTTGAAGGTTTTAGCTGCTACGTACTTCATATGCGCAGTTCAGATAGGAATAATATAGACGAAATTATCATCCCGAATATTTATATTCATCGAGTGATCAAAGAACCGCGGTATTTATTTGACGGCAAAATGTTACATTTTTCCTCTCCTGCGTCGCGATCACAGGAACTGTCATATCGGTGTTTTTGCAATGCTCCTGACTGTGATACGTAGGCTAATATTTAAGGGGTCCGTACACAAATAATCTGTCGGCGTCGGGGATAGTCTGGGCATGCAGCTTGCAGCCACTGCAAAAATAAAGGGCCCGTGTTTCTTACTCACGAGCTCATGTGTTATTGGGCATCGGTTACGAAGGCGAATTGTTTCCTTGCCTTCATGGTGCCAATGCAAAGCCTTCAACTGCTCTACAAACGCTGTGGGTTCGAGTCCCGTGTCTTTCAAGCTATATGTTTTGCAATGGCCGTCTTTCACTGCAGTTGTTTGTCTTTTTTTCAAATGGCTGCCTTTTTCTAAAGCAATTCTAAAGCCTTATCTCTCTTCCCTGAGTGGCACGTTTTAGGCTGCCTTCGGCACAGGCCACCTAAGGGTACACTACGCTGCCCTACGCTGCACTACAGTGCAGCTTCCTTTGTTTGCCAATTTTATCGGTGAACGGCGTTAGCTTTGTGCATTTTCTTGTTTTGTGGGCGTTCTGTGTACTGCCTTTGTAGTTGCCATGGCCACGTCTTCTGTTTTTCTAATTTTGTTCCTCTTCTTTTCTCTGTTATTATATACCACGGTCGTTTATTTCGCTTTCATTTCCATATCTCTTATCACCTGACTAGGGTAGCCAACCGGGTTAACCTCCTGGTAGCCTGGTTAACCTCCCTCCCATTCCTGTTGTACTGTTCCCTCCTTCCTAAACCACTGCTCTGAAACCCACGAACTCCCCTATTCAAGCAACCGCCTCATTTATTACACTTACAACGGCAGCATTTTTGAGAAGCTGGGTTGGGGTAGTCCCTTCTAGATCGCTGCCAAAATTCGTACATGAACACACTCTTTAAATGACCGAAAATAACGAAATCGTGCGTGTAGCCATGCTGGCAGAATTGGACGATGTAGGGCGTTTATCCATAGCCTTAAAAGTTTTCATTCGTTAACGGTCACTGCATCTATACAAATCCAAAAAAATTGGCGTTGTCTTTCAAAAACGTTTCCCAAATATTTTTTCTGCTCCTATACATTATGTATAAAAATAAACCCAGTTTTAGAAGTTTCAGGCGTGCAGGTGCACTTAAAGAGTGAGGGACGCCGTAGTGAAGGCATGTGGTACACTTTAGACTAGTTACCTCGGGAATTTCGCAAGCACTAGGAAATCTCGACGTACCCGCCACGGTGGCTCAGTGGCCAAGGCGTTGCGCTGCTGTGCACGAGGTCGCGGGTTCGATTCCCGGCCGCGGCGGCCGCTTTTCTGATGGAGGCGAAAAGCAAAAACGCCCGTGCGTGCGAGATTTCGGCACACGTAAAAGGTCCCCAGGTGGTCAAAATCAATCCGGAGCCCTCCACTACGGCGCGCCTCATTGCCTGCGTTGCATCGGCGCGCTAACCCTACAATCAATCAATCAATCAATCAATCAATCATTCAATAGATAGATATCTCGACGCATTGGAGTTTTATATTCGCCTTCATCCGGAAAGCGGCTGCCGCAGCCGGGGTAACCCGCGTACTCTGGCTAAGCGCGGCAGGCCTATTTTAGCTCCTTTCTACGAGACCCACCGTGGTGGCATAACAGATGAGGTGTTGTTCCCCTGTTCCCAAGGAAGCGGGTTGAATCCCGGCCGTGGTGGCTGCGGTTCTGATGTAGGCGAAAGCGAGATCGCCCGTGTGTCGAGATTTCGGATCCGAAGGTGGTCAGAATTAATCCGGAGCCTTTCATTACGGCGCTCATGATAGCCCTGTTGTAGCCCTAATGGGTTGAACCAAACATCAATGAACCGAAACAATCGATTCCACAATATCTACATTTTTACTGCAAACAACGGAAATGTTAGTTCTAATTTGCATAACTCCACAGATTTCATTTCTAATGTTTTCATTTCGGATGTCCGTCCGTCCGTCCGTCCGTCCGTCCATCCGTCCGTCCGTCCGTCCGTCCGTCCGTCCGTCCGTCCGTCTGTCTGTCTGTCTGTCTGTCTGTCTGTCTGTCTGTCTGTCTGTCTGTCTGTCTGTCCTAGATTCAGCTGCCAAACCGAAGGTGAAAGAGTTCTAAAACAGGACATTTATATACGGAAAAAATGGTGAATCTACTGAATGCGCAACCTGCTGCCTTTGTCACCATTGTTCAACAAAAAGGAAACATTAGGCATATTTGAAGAAAAACATCATTACATAACTGTTAGGTACCGTGTTATTTGAATTACAAATAGATAAGTGCTCGATTTTTGCGGTAGAACACTGAACAAACTCATTGAAAACAATGTCTGTGCCACAACAAACAAAGCAGGTTTGTGCCTCGAGAGCGAAGTTCCAGCAGTCCAAACGTATGGCGTGGAAGCAGTGCGAGAGAGGGAAAACAGAATTCAGGAAACGTTTAACGGGTGGACCGAGACAGGAATGGAACAGCATGAGAGGTGGGCGGATGGAACAGGAAAGACAGTTACGTGGGAGGAGTTTCAAAAGACTATTGTCTTTCGACGACATTTGCAGCGACGCGAGCAGACATGCGGGCTACCTTTCATCAGTTGGCTTTACTGCGCAATACATAGGATGGCAGAGAAACCTTACACAAAACAAACTTTACACCCAACTCTTAAGGCAGGCTTTTCCTCTTAACGCAAATGCACTGCTGGGGGTAACATTTTTCAGGAGAAATGTAAGATATATAAAATCAAATTATATGAAGTCCGTGTGCCGTTATCGGTGTAAGCTTCGTTTTGGCAGGACACTGGCCAATGTTAAAACAAAAGTGACGTTTCGGGATCCGAATCAACCCCTTCTTCACAATGGAATGACGGGTAAGCATTAGGGTCTTAAGCAGCGTTGAGCGCATGACGTCATTTATTTTATTTTTTTTATTCAAAATACCTTACAGGCCCGGGGGCATTGGGTAAGGGGGGCAAAAACAGCAGATAAACAAAAAATAACAAGAGAAGTTATACAAAAACTAGATATATAATACAGCAACACGTCAGTGAAACAAGAAAAAAAGAACATAATAACAGCTAGCAAGAGTGGCAAGACAATAAGAACAAGCAATAATAACATCTAGTGTAGCAGCCGCAACCGCAAAAACAAAAATAGAAAGAAAAAGGAAAACATCATGGTGCTAACAAAAAGGAATGCCAGCGTTCCTGTTTGGTGGTTTCACATGTAAAAATGCTTGTGCAGCTGATGGCGGAATGTTTCTGGGTTAGTCAGCGATACGATATTATCAGGCAGATCGTTCCACAACCGGATAGCACGTAGGAGAGCAGATGAATTGAAAGAGTTTGTGGTGCCGTAGATTCTGGTGAAGCTGCGTTGATTAAATAATCTGCGTGATGTGGAAAGAGGGATTACAGTGGATAATGGGGAGGGTCTGGCAGGATTAATGTATTTGTGGAACATGCATAGAAGCGCGATTTGCCGTCGGATATGCAATGGTTCTAGTGAAAGATTATGTTTTATTTTTGTTATGCTTGAACTGAAGTCATATGATTTGGATATAAACCGGGCTGCGCGATTTTGTACGGCTTCTAGTTTGTCAACTAAATAATTTTGATAGGGGGACCAAACTGAGGACGTGAATTGTAGTTGTGGTAATACAAATGTTTTATAGGCTAGTTGACGAATGTTAGACGGAGAAGACGGAGAAATTTCGGCGTAAGTATCCTAATGATTGTGAGGCTTTAGCACATATGGCGTTAATGTGGGTGGACCATGAAAGATTTGCCGTTAGGAGCACGCCTAGGTATTTATATGTTAGTGCCTCAGAAACTAAATGGTTGTTCAGGAAATACGAAAAGTTAGAGTTATTGTGTTTTCGGCTAATGGATATTTTCTGGCATTTAGTTAAGTTTAAAGACATTTGCCATGTGTTACACCAATCGCAGATAAGGTTTAGGTCTTTTGGAAGCGTTACGTGGTCAGTGGGGTCATTTATTTTCCGGTAAATTATGCAGTCGTCAGCAAAAAGGCGCATGCAAGATGTGACGCGTGAAGGCAAATCATTAATAAATATTAAGAAGAGTAGGGGACCGAGAACGCTGCCTTGAGGCACACCCGAAGTGACTGGGGACAGCGGCGAGGTATAATCATTCACTACCATGAACTGTTCCCGCATAAAAAGAAAGTTACGAAGCCAAGATAATGCTAAAAAATCTAGTCGAAGGGCGGACAATTTAGAGATTAAACGGCAATGGGCGACACGATCAAAAGCTTTAGAAAAATCAAGAAAAATACAGTCAGTGTCAAGTTATTGTCCATGTTATTGTGCAAGTCAGTGGTAAATTCAAATAACTGCGTGTCACAAGAAAAACCTTTTCTGAAGCCGTGCTGGTTATCAAAGAAAAAGTTATTGGTTTCGAGGTGAGAGTAAATGTTAGAAGCGATAATATGTTCAAGCAATTTGCAACATATGCACGTTAGTGAAATAGGTTAGTTAAATAGGAATAAGTTCGGGAACACACGTGGTTTAAATTGCTAGATAATCTATTGACTGTGTTGCTTGTTGTCTGACTTATCAGTCATTCAATATTGAGCCTCGTTCGGCTAAATTTATTTCTGTGGCTATGATGCGCGCGTTGTCCCAGTTTATCTGGTGGTCCATCTTCTCGGCTTGCTCTGCAAGTGCATTTCTCATTGTGTGGCCCTTGGCGACGTCATTCCTGTACTGTTTAATACGCCTGAAAGGAAAACCACCGGAAAGCAACCGGACACTCCCAAGGTCGTTTGTGCTGCGGAAAACGCTATTTTCCTATTTGATGAGAACGAACGAGACGAAGTTCGCACGAGAGCAGTAGGCATACTATCGAGGATTCGCACTTGTGACGGCCGGCAGATTTTCTGGGAAGACAAGAAAAAAATCGGTCAAATCTTTGCACGAAAACAAGAATATTGCCTCCTTACTGCCGGCAAGGGCAACGTGACAGTAGTGCTTGACCGTTCGGCGAATTGTTCGAAGATGGAGGAGACAGTGGAGGACTGCACGACGGACGCCAAGATTGACTAGGATCCGACCTAGAAAGTCCAAACGTGCCTACAAAAGACGCTTTCTGCTATTTTCCAGACGCTGCTTGCGTCAGCAAGAAGGCTGTACTTCCAACTGCTCTGCACCAATGGTTCTGCTCCAGCAATATACGGCTTACCGAAGATCTATAAAACCGGGACGCCTCACGGGCCCACAGTAGATACCACAATGTCACCTCTATACAGTCTCTCTAGGTATCTTCATAGCATCCTGGCTCCCCCTGGCAGGCAAAACTCCCCTCCGTAACACGAATGACTTCATAAACAAGATGACGAGTATCACTGTGGACACAGAAGAAGTACCTTTGGGCGTCTGCTCCCTTTTCACAAGTGTTCCCGTCGAGGTTGGGGTAGAAACTTCAGACAGTTGCTTCACAAAGACTCGACATTAGTGTATCGCACGCTTTTCGAAGTCAATTAGCCCTGAACCGTGTTCGGTTTTGCCTCTTCAACACTTCTCGTACAAGTGCGAATTCTATAGGCAAGTTTTCGGTACCGCTATGCGAGCATCTATATCAGTCACGGCTGCAAATCTAAACATCGAAGCAATTGAAAGCAAGGCACTGCAATTATTTCAGCTGAGACCCAAGGTGTTTCTCAGATACGTTGGCGACTGCTTCTGCGTTATAAAGCATAAGGGCGTGCAACCTTTCCTTGACTACCTGAACGGCATCAAGCCTTCCATCAAGCTCACTTTGGAACAACAGAAAGACGGTTGCCTCCCTTTCTTGGAAGGAGCTGTAAAGCAGGCTTCCACAATCCTCACCTTTTGGCGGGTACCGAACACCAAGCCACTCCGGTAGATACCTTCACTACGAATCAGCTCATACGAAAGCTCACAAGCGCTCAGTAATTTGTTCTTTGGTTCAACAAGCTATTCGCAACTGTTCCTATGCAAGCTGCCTTGAGGAGGAGCTCCAGACCATTGAAGACGACCTCCTCAAGAATGGGTACCCCAAACATTTTATTAGGAGGACAACTAATTTCATCATGCATGACCAGCAGCCGAACAGTCAAGCCACGGATAACCCAGCGTCAACATGCAATCGTGCTGCGGTTGCGTACATTCGAGGTGCAAGTGAAGGCCTATCTCGTGTCCTCAGAAAACGTGGAATGCAGATCGCGCATGTGCCAGCAAGCAAGCTCAAGGGTGGCTTGCTTAACGTGAAGGATCCTCTCCCTCGGCAACGTTTCCTGGTGTGGTCCATAGGATCCCATGCGCCAACTGCGTTTCGGTATACATTGGCGAAAGCAGAAATTTCGGCTGGCACCTAAGCCGCACAAGAATGACGTCGCCAAGGCCCACACAATGTCAAATGCACTTGCAAAGCACGCTGAGAAGATGGACTACAAGATAAACTTGCGCAATGCGTGCATCATAGCCATTTGAAAAAATATTTGCAGTGAGGCTCAATCTCCAAGATTGCTTAGTCATCAAGCAATACAATCAATAAATCATCTGGCACTCTAAACCACGTGTACTCCCGAACTTTACGTCATTCTTTCAGCACAACTTAAGAACCTGCTGCTTAGCCCTCATTCTATTGTGCACGGATCCGCACGAATCGTGAAATATCAATTTTGTTTTAACAATGGTCAGTGTCGTCCCTTTTTTGATACAAATGTCTTTACCTGACCAGATGGTATTCCGTCGACCTCTCGACCAAGCTTCGTGTTATAAACTGACCAAGTTTCCAACGATCCTCTGATAGTTGGCTTCACTTCTATGGGGACGATATAAGTCGTCCTATACCAAAATATGAAGGGCCATCCCTTAGCGGTGAAAGCTTTTAAAGATGATAGTCTTTCTCGGCTACCTCAGCGGGAAAATTTTGGTCTGTCTGTCTGTCTGTCTGTCTGTCTGTCTGTCTGTCTGTATGTATGTATGTATGTATGTATGTATGTATGTATGTATGTATGTATGTATGTATGTATGTATGTATGTATGTATGTATGTATGTATGTATGTATGTATGTATGTATGTATGTATGTATGTATGTATGTATGTATGTATGTATGTATGTATGTATGTATGTATGTATGTATGTATGTATGTATGTATGTATGTATGTATGTATGTATGTATGTATGTATGTATGTATGTATGTATGTATGTATGTATGTATGTATGTATGTATGTATGTATGTATGTATGTATGTATGTATGTATGTATGTATGTATGTATGTATGTATGTATGTATGTATGTATGTATGTATGTATGTATGTATGTATGTATGTATGTATGTATGTATGTATGTATGTATGTATGTATGTATGTATGTATGTATGTATGTATGTA
Organism: Haemaphysalis longicornis; assembly: GCF_048455015.1. Taxonomy (NCBI): domain Eukaryota; kingdom Metazoa; phylum Arthropoda; class Arachnida; order Ixodida; family Ixodidae; genus Haemaphysalis; species Haemaphysalis longicornis. The sequence goes on along the minus strand of NW_027526434.1, from coordinate 1,027,119 downwards.
TGTATGTATGTATGTATGTATGTATGTATGTATGTATGTATGTATGTATGTCACTCGATTCAGGCAGCCGGCCAAACTGCACACTTGCCCCGCAATATTTTTATATACTCACATTCAAATATGAATGTCAAAGTCCGGTTTTCATGTTTTTACTTGTCAACATTGTTGAACTAGAGCAAAACATTACGCAAATATAAGATTATAAATCAATACATGAGTGATATTTGCAGTGTTCCGAGATTTAAAAAAATTGCAGATGCTTGCTTTTTGCCATAGCAAATAAAATACTACATCAACTGCCGAAAACAGTCGCCTGCTGTTGGCCACGCAACCTGTAGGAATCCTGAAAAAATCAAACGGGAAAAGAAACGAAAGGTTCCACTAGATAGGTTTCACGTTCCGCTTGGAACAATCGTGAATTGGGCCAATGTGGTTCTATAAACGTTATAATCGGGTGCCTCGATTCACGCGCGTCTCCGCCGTGTGGAAGCGCTGGCATCGAGGCATGCGGCTGGGAGGAGTGGAACGCGGTAAATTTAAATTGACTGAGAAAACCTCCAGCGTGCTATCTTGAAAGAAACGAGACGGGAGAGGAACAGGATAAGTAATGAGATGGATTTACTTGGCAGTGGTGCCAGCCGACTGTTGTCTTGTGTCGACATTTTCAATGAAAGTAGCAGATACACGTCCAATTTTTTCCCTTGTAAGCTGGCTCTCGTGCATTACGTTTTTCGCGTGGATTCTGCGAAATCCCACATTTTATCCATAGACATATCCTCTCTAAAACACTATCTATCTAACTTTTTTGCGACAGCAATGTTCAAGCCGCTGGCACTTCTAGTCACTGATTTTTCTGAAAGGAAAGGTCGCTTTTCATATTAAAACTTAACGAGCGCTTGCAAACTGAATAATGAGTAAACGGTGAATTTTGACCTCACGATAGCAAGGTAACGCAAAACCAATTTCTGTTTGTAATAAATTGAAAGTTCAAAGATGAAATTTAAAGAATATTAAAAAGTAAACGTAGTATTCGCGCAAAACGAATCGACAGCCTGGTCTGACACATGATCTGGACATTTGCCGTTCTCTTTCTAGTGGGAGGTCGATTTCTTAGAGGGGCCATGAAGAACAAACGCAAGTCTGATTCATTGAAGCTACCCTGCAATACTTTTTTCAACTGTTTTCGAAATCGTGAATGCTTGCAGAACGCAGTCAACCAGCATGTACAGTACTTAGATTATGGGGTCACAAAGCACCTCAGCCAAAATTTATTGCTCCATGCCAAGCAGATAACTAAGAAACTTGTTCAAATGATTTGTCTCTTTTTCTCGGTCTTGGCCTGCTTCGATTGCTCGAATTGCGTTATTACAGTGGTGTAGCGGCTGTTGGCCGACTTTGCTTCAGTTGCAGCAATGAAGCATTCAATAATCCCTTTACAAAAAAAGCTACAAAAGCAAGTCAGAAACGGAAACTGTATCTGCCGCGACGAGCAAATCACGCAGTGCTGCTCCGCGCTGTCGATAACTGTAGCTTTTCAGTGCTTCCAGATGCGAAGGAAAGAGTGAAAGTGTTTACCGGAAGTGTTGCAGGGTCCCTTTGAGAAAAAGTACTTTCTTGCTTTAAAAATTCGAACAATCTTGTCGCAAGCTCCAAAAAAGTAATCGAGATGCTAAAGAAGACATGCGAAGCTGCGGCAACTCCCCAGTCGTTTTGCGGCGATTGTTCTATGACGTCATCAAACCTGGTTTGTGCGATTGGCGGCCACACACCAAAGCCACCGCCGAGAAACCGACGTGGAAATTATGTTCGGGCTTCTTGTTCCATTTGACCGCATCACTTCAATGTGAACCTACAGTTAGAACTGTAATAACTCTGTATATATTCCTGTACCATAATAGGTTACACTAGCGCATATTAGGCCACTGTAGGGCAAACTGAAAATTTTCTCAATAGTTCTTGCGTTTTTTTTTTGGTCATACAAACGCCCTTTGTGGAAGGAGTGAAACTAAGGGAGTTTCTTGAAGCCTGTTTTTTCAACTTCAACACACATGTATTTTGACAGGGAAGCTGTTGTTGCTGGCCCTTATATAAGTGTGCAGTGTGCGACGTTGTCAATAAATTGGGTCATAGTTACTCACGACGTCTACCGCAAGCATAAGAGGGCTTTTCACGAGGAGCGCGAGGCGTCATCCAGGCGTGCGCGTGGCGCTCACAAAAATACCAGGAAAACAGTTCATGTGCGTTCGCACCTCAAGTTGGGAGCACAAGACAGCTCGCACTACAGACGCCCAGTTCGCGAAGCCGATTGCCGCGGAGTGTAGAGCGTGCCGACGCGCTCCACTTTGTGAGAAATGTGAATGCCTCCAGACAAAACGATCCGGGCCCTCCATTCGTGTATGAGGAAGACGACGATATAGACGGATATGGTAATTTCTACTTCTACCACTGTCAAAGGCGACGACGGAACATCAGAAGAAACAATTTAAAACCTAATTCGATGTGTGGTGGTGTGTCCGTCAGTGCTTACGTAGACAGAAATTCTCTAGCTTCGTTACGGTTGAAGCTTTGTGCGACTTATGCAAGCTTCGCAAATTTTTTTACCTTCATTGCCCCTGTAAGTACTATTTTAGTCTCATCTTTTTAATGAGTAAATTATGAACGAACCACTTGCCCGGTCATTCTTGTGAGCCTCTCACTGTGAGCCTCTTGGGTACGATGCATGTGTGAAATCTGACATGAGCGTCGCATTAATGCCGCTAACTGATGAGCGTCGTCGAGTGCTGTGCAATTAGAAACACAGGCATTGGAGCAGCGCTTCCCAGGGGAAGCCAGCACAAAGGCACCAAGGTTAAACATCACCTGCGACCCGCACTTTCGGAGGGATAGGAAAGGTTGGCAAAGGTGGCCGGGGAGAAATGTGGGCGCTCGTATGCGCTGGAAACGCCCGTGCGCACTCCGTAACGACATTAGGCCGAGGCTTGGTTCGCGGTCGCGGTGTTAGAGCACTGGGCCCGCACACCCGCGGGGCCCCAAGCACTGGTCGCGCTAATCACGCCGCCGAGGACCGAGTTAGTTCCCCTCGAATCCTCCAACCACGAACGACCAGGGTGTGAGGGGACCGAGGCTTCAGGCACTTCACTTACGCAAGTACGAACCAAAACACGAGAACAGAAAGAAATTTTGCAAAAGCCTTGATGACTGTTTCCTTCGGAACGGGAAAAGATCTAATTTGCGTGCTTTTATGCGGGTGTTTTATAATTTTAGATGTTTGCATCAGAACTGCGTTTGGTTGTCGCCTAACAAGCTAGCGGATGCCCCACCCTGATGAAAAAAAAAAATGTTTTCAAAGGTTTTGGAGATCACCCTCGTTTCACCTCGAAACACAGAGAAATCATTCCAAAGGAGGAGAGTGGTCTAAATAGCTTTAAACCCTTTGATGATTGGAAATGTCGTAGCATGCCACGCTACCTAGAACTATCCATACCCTTGGCTGGACGCAAAAGTAGCGAAGGAAATACGAAACAGGTAAAACAAGTCCTCTCCCGCCTTATCTCATATCCGCGTCGAAATAGTGCATTACTGCACCGGGGTGCGTATAGGCGTTTCCTAGTCAGCACAGTCAAGCGACGCATGGCGCCATGTAGGGGCATGATTAAAGCTTGTGCTTGTGCCACGTGCTTGTGGCACTGAATTTAACCGGTCTAAATCACTTGCTTTAGTAGTGTAGTAGTTCCGCTCCTCCGAACCGAACATCCTAACCCGGGTTCAAACCCCGTTACAGCTTTTTTTCATTTTCAAGGGTTTGTCATATTTGAATATTAACATTTGTTATCATGAATATGATCTATTTATGACATCTTTAATCGTTATAAATGGGATTTCGGTTATTTTGGTTGCCCTTTGATCAGTTTTAGCTGATGTGGCGTTGTTGTTGTTGTTGTGGCTTTGCCTCTTTAAGGTCGGTTTCTGCTATTTCTGTTGAATATTTTTCAACACCGTGGTTTCTAACCAATGGAGGTCCGTTTTGGCTCGTATTTATTTCTGTTCGGGTGGTTTTGTATGCTTGATGTACGTTTATGCTGTGATTATAACCCCCACAGTAAGCTCAGATGGCGGCTGGCTGTACTGACTATGAATCGCATATACGAACCACTCGCACTCACTCGCACTTACACTCATACGCCCCTTCGCCTAAAGCCCCATCGCCGTGACGATCACTACGCTCGCCGTGACAACTCGCATTCACTTGCGCCCGTGCTCACCTATTGCCTTCCCCACTCGCACTCACTCGCGCTCACCGTTCGCCGTGACCACTCGCACTCACTCGCTCTTGCGCTCACTACTCGTCTTCTAGAGGACGACGGAGAACGTCGCCATCTCTCCAAACGAACGGATGTGCCAACGCTACTTCAGGCTGCCTCCGACAATAAACGGCAGAGGACCCTGCAAGCGGCGCTGTTTGAGAGCAGGAGGCTGCGTGGTGAACGAGAAAGTTTTCAGAGACAACTGGCGAGAGTCGGTGGCACGTTTCCCACGGCGCCTGGATTGCACGAGATCCGGACACAGGCAGAATGCACGACGGCACGCACACGAACGAGACGACGCATGCAAAACTGTGATTGCGTGGTAACCGGACTTCTCCCAGGTAATAGCCACGATTACGGAAACGCATCGAAGGTCAGTGCATTTCTTGCGAGATCACGAACACACGTTGCTCTGCTACATCGCCCACGAGCTACATCGCCCACGCGCAGGTCATTCCAGCAACGAGCAACGAGACGCGCAACGTACGCAACGTGCACGAGCCAGAAGGCACCACGTTCCTGGCACCCGTTCTTCCGGTACAGACGTACACAAACGGAACGCTGAGAGCACGGAACGCAACGAAGCCAGTAAGTACATTTCTCGCACGTGCTGTCCCGGCGCCAGTCCACTCAACCAACCACATCACATCCGCATTGGTGGATATGGCGACGACAAGCGAACAAAACGCACGCCGGCCGAAATTCACCATACGTGGCGAACGACCACACACCAATTATAGGGGAGTTTCCTAGATAAAACGAGGCGAACAGCGCACGAAACACACCAGAGGCGACGAACAACATCCAAGTTGAACCAGTGGAGCTGACCACGGCGAACGAAATGTACAACGCACGGAACGCCACCAAGCCAGCTCACACGGAAGAAACTGCTATTCCGACATCCTCCGCTCCCACTACTGCTATCCGGACTTGGCCAGCGAATGTTACAACCGCAGAAATCACCTGGCCACAAGCAACAAAAGACCCAGCGCAAGCGCTTCAACCCTACCGGAACGTACGAGCTCTCCGACACCCGCTGCTCCAGCCCGAGTCCAGCGGACGAACGACATAACACTCGTGGAGGTAGGTCCGTCAGCGAGCAATGACACGGCCAGCGCATGCGGCATGTCCGAGACAGAACGAACAAGATCCGGCACCCGCGCTCCGACCGAGACTCACACGACAAACACCATTTAGTACAAGAGGACGCAACCGCGAGCAAACGGACTCGGGACGAACGGAGCCTGCTTGTATGGGAGACATAGCGATTATAGCATTCTCGAAACAACGGCCAAATACGAGGGCTTGAGCGACGACACGCACACGGCACGAACGGCAACGAATGAACCCGATCCAGACGAAGGCATCGAATGCCCTAACGATGAAGTCACGCTTGCGACGCCATGGAATGTGAAGCCTAACGGACGGCACGAACTACGCCCGCTTCCCCACCACAACGGTTTCACTTCCGAAACAACCACGGCGACTGCGAGCACGGAGCCGCAACGACTTTGACCGATCAGCCATGCCACCTTACGAAAACGCCACGCTACCGCACACTAAACGAAAAGCCAAACGGCTCCCGCGCCATACGCAACGCACACGTCAATTCAAGCAACGTCCTCAACGCGCCGATCTGTGCCATTCCTACACAGCGCAGCTCGCCACCGGACAAACCGGATGTCTACGCCCCCACATGCATCAAGCACGCGACGAGCTACACGAACACAATCGCCGACGAAGCGGCGCGACTAACGCAACGCCGTAAACACTGTCAAGTTCAGGTCTGACGAAGTGAATCCCACGGCACACACGCAATCATATTAGGCAGATTTGAAATTCACCGAAACTAACGAGACGAACACCCTCTTAACGAAGTTTCTAGTATCCGGAACAACAAAAAACAAACGCCAGCATCGAGCATCTGTGAATAAGCGGACAGTGATACGAAGGGACGTCAATCTACGCGAACGCTTCATTGTGCCCGGGAGCAGGCGCTATTCGGATTTAGCACGATTACGAGAGTATCACCGCGCAGTGAAACGAAAATGGAAGACAAAAGCTGCCACCCGAAGACATGCAGAAAACCGCAGTTTACGGCCACGGCCGCACCGACAAGACCCGAGCTCCCCTGAGCCCGACCCGGCCCAGACTTTGTTCTTTTATTTCTGAGAACAAGAGCAGACGCCAGACTCAACGCGAGTGCTTACGTTCCGTTTCGCTCTTTCACATGTACAGGCGGCCACAGTATAAACCGGACCGAGCGAGCGGTGCGCGAAAACTATCGGTGCGACACCTTCCGGCCCAGCATAACGACCAGCACTAGTTCAGTCACGTGGGAATCTTTATCGTAGCCTTTCTTCAACGCCAGTTTGCGTTCCAGTCAATAAAGTGATAAAAAGAGAGCCGAACAAATATTCTCAGATGAACTCACAGTTACGCGGCATCAGCAAATAGAGCACGCTGCCGGCTGCTGCCAAGCATCACGCCGCTCGGTAGGCCCGCCTGTTAAGGCGCCGCCGCGCGTCGCATTCGAGAGAAACGAAGTGCTGCAGCCGCAACCAAGAAAACCGACATGCACAAACTATAGGGAGGGACACGCATGCGCCCTCCACTATCTCGACAGCAGGCGCTGGGCCGTAAGGCGTCGCGCCGATAGTTTTCTCGCACCGCTCGCTTGGTCCGGTTTATTCTGCGGCCGCCTGTACGTGCCTTCGCGCAGTAAGTTGCCCTACGACAGTGCACCGCGTCAGACGTTTTCTTCCTCTGTCCTGATCTATTTGTAACCTGTGTTTTTCTAATCAATAAAACATTTTATTTTTGTCTATTTAGTCTTCCATTCGAGATACGACCTAGCTAACAGTGCAGATACGTTGATTATTCGTGAGTAATAAAAATTGAGTACTCATGAGTGCAGAATGAATAGTACTCGTGAGTGAAGAATGAGTATTACTCATGAGTTCAGAAGATTGAGTACTCATGAATACAGAGTGGGTACTCATGAGTACAGATTCAGTTCTCATGAGTACAGATTGAGTACGAATACTCGTGAGGACAAATGAGTTTGAGTACAAGTGAGTATGATTACAAATGAGTATTTGATGAGTGAGTACGAGTGATTTTGTGAACAGACGAGCTTTTTGAGTGAGTTTGATTGAGTACAGCGTGAATAAAAAAAATTGTGATTGAGTTTCAGCGAGTTCTTTCTGTTTTGCCGACCTATGACTACTACTACTACGCATCTGCGCTCGCGCCCTCCTCCATTCCTCACTCTATCTCCCTCATCCCTCGGCGGCATGAAGGAGGGAAGAGGTTCGGCTCTCGAGGGGCGGTGACAGTAGCCGCGGCGGAGAGTCACGTGGTATCACCACATGGTAAAACTCTCACGCTCAGCGAAACTTGCAGGGCTAAGCAAATATCGCTTTCGCAATAAAAAGGTTACGAAATAACTCATCATGCAACATCCGCCGCACCATACATACTACACCTAAGCAATCGTCGCAGGTTGGCTTCCCCACAGGACCTCAGAACAGCCAATCAACGTGACCGAATGTGTGAATTTGCAGATTCAAGAGGCCCAGCATACGATTAGAGCCAAAAGTAGACCCTGCACTGGGACCACAACCCATTCACGCGCATGTGTGATGTTACCGCAGCGCAGATTCTATTTTTTACTACAATCCCATCCTAACCCTCGTAGTACTCTGAATTCGCACATTTAAAGTTTTTATTTAGGAATAGGCCAAATCCAGAAACCGAGACTTAATCACGTAAAGCTGTAGTGCCGAGAAAAATCGACAACTTTCCCTAGAAAACAAGGTGCAGCAAAATGGGTCTGATAACGCGCGGCGAACGTGTACGCAGATCTTATTTTGGATCGAAAATGAGCGAGATCCTGTAGTAGCAAGGATAAAAATGATCCAAGCTTATTTTCTAGATGGGAATTTCCTTTGGGTTTGAGGTCATATAACCAACATGGCAACATACTGGTGAGTTCCCGCCTGACAGCTCGGACTGTCAGGCGCGATGAATTAATTGAGAGACTACTGAAACTGAAATTTTATGTTCCTTTTTCATTGCTTTTATCTATGCCTAATGATCTGGCGAATCCTAAACAAGAATTTAAATACTTGAGCGCGAGATAATTAATCAAAATGAACCGGCTGAAAATCGTTTATATTAGTTTCCCGCGCTTTCAGCACGCTTGGCGGGTGACGCACAAGCACGGTATGACCTCATCATTCTGTGCAGACGTCAAAGTAGGCGCAGGCAGGTGGGGGCGTGTTTCGACCGCTCCGCCGCCGGGGCTCTGCGGCTCAGCTCCTTGATGGCGGTAGGCCTACCATTCCGGCGGATATTTCATGACCCCTTTCAATAAAAGTCCTGATGGCGACTTCTTTTGTGACTTTGAGCTATATTAGCGGCTGATTTCCTGTGTTTGGAACTTCATTTTTTCAGCACGAGGGCCTGTATGGGCAGCAGTTATGCGTGTAACTCTGGGTGCGGGCATCAGTTCAACTCGCCAGCGCCCAGTCGGCGCTCGGGGGCCGCACGTGTGAAGTGACATCACGAGTTTATGGCGAGCATTGGAGGCACACGGCTACGTCAGTTTTTTTAACACGAAATTGTTCTATGCTGGGGTACACCAAGATCTAACTGTCGTCATACCCATTACGGAAAAGACATCACCAGAAAAACTACGATTGAAGCGGCTGCGCCAGGAGTCGAGCCACGAACTTTTTGCCGCAGCGGTAGGTATGAAACACGCTCCCTACTGCGCTATGGATAGACGCGCGAATACGACGACTACTACTGCTAAGTGGTTCGGTAAGAAAAAGGAAGGAAATGCACTGGTGATATTATTGAGCCCATCTGGGGGCTCACCTGCATACAACCCAATGCGGGGACAGGGGGAGGAGAGTAAGGAGGGGGGTGTAAGAGTAGAGAGGAGAAAGGGGTGGTAAAATAGGTAGGGTAGGTAGAAAGTGAAAAAGTGGTCCCTCTAAGCAAAACGAAGCAAAGCAGCAGAAGCAGCAACGGCGCGGACAGCAGTCTGCCGTCTACAGCCGCTTGATCAGTCCGGCGGCCTCAACCTAGCCCAGGAGGTGGTGGAATACGTCGCGGCGGGTGCCGTCAGGGCCCACCGAAAAGAGGAGGTCTTCCAGGCGCTGGTTGGGCAGCCCAAGCCTCTGGAGCGAAGAATGCCGAACTCCTCTCTGTGCTGCACACTGGGGGCAGGAGCAGATCACGTGAATACGACGACAAACGCGTGTTATATCCTTTCTTTCAGATGGTGCTACAATCTAGGAGAGGCGAATCGCAGTACTGCATGAGGACGCTAATAAGCGCCGACTATTGGCGCCTCGATGCCAGTGCCTACTTGTACGGGGGACGCGCAGCGTAAGCTGCTGAAAAGCCGACTTGCCGATGTCGCTCTCGCGACACGCTCCACTGCTCCATTCGCTGCAGCGGACCATGTTCACCAAACAATTCTCTGGCAATCCGTGTGGTTTCGTGCACCCCGACGGTTTGCGAGCGTCTGTAGTTTCAGTCGGATTTACGCAATGCTCCGGCGTCCGCAATCCAGTGTCTAATGTTGATGCGTATAGCGGTGCCATACCGACGAAATATAAATAGCGGTGTTCATGTTCATATCGGTGCACACTAAAAATTCAACTGCTCCTGTGAAGGCAAATTGAGCTTTCGTGTTTTACCGGTTTCTGTGGAAGAGGTAACAACCACATTATTTTAAATGCAGAGCATTTCAGTAACTCACGATGTCACCCGCGTTGGCGTCCGTAATCCGCGTCCGCATCGCTCCCCCTACACTATATAAAAAAATTAATACTTGCCGGCGCCAGGTTTCGATCCTAAGACTCTGCGGGCGGAACGCAAGGTGCACGGTACTCTACCAACTGAGCCACAAAGCCGACACAGAACGGAAGGTTACGAACGTGCCTTATATCCTTGACTCATTCAACCGTCGGCCAGAGGTGCGCCCTCTCCCCCGCGTCCCCATCGCCTTCTCTCCGCTGGCAACGCCCTCTCTCGCCGCGTTCGGTTCGGGCGCACAACAGGTGGGGACGTGCGCAACACCCTCTCTCGCCGCGTTAGGTTTGCGCGCAAGAACAGGTGGGGCGCTCGCATCGCGCTCTCTCGCCGCGGTCGGTTCGCGCTTAAACCACATATGTCGTTCGCGCGCGCTGCGGTCGCTAACATCTGTGGCGTGATCGTGACGTCAGCATCACGCGTTCGCGTGGTGGCGATTTCGGCGCTATAACACTCTCTCGCGAGGGGCATTGGATTGGATTCGATTGGATTGGCTTGGATTGGCTTGGATTTGGATTGGATTGGATTAAAGTGGATTTTGTTGGATTGTGTTGCGTCATAGCCGCGCCACGTTGCGTCATAGCCGCTCCACGTTGCGTCATAGCCGCGGCAGGGGGTTCACGGCACGTTTCACCATCGACTTCATCGACAATGTCTACGCTGGAAGACAACAATTACAACAACAACAACCAATACGTAATCCATACGACTTGCAGGCGCCCCCCCCCCCCCCCGCAGAAATGCTCTGCATTTGATCGTGCCCCTCGCGAGGGGGATGTTTTTTTTTCCTACCACCGGGTGATGTCACGCCGGTGTCGATTTGCTCCGCGTGCTGTTGAGGTCAAATCGGCATCAAATTGAGGTCAGATTGAGGTCAAATATTGAGATCAAATTGAGGCATGTTTCACGCGCCGCAGGCAACTCATATTTCAGCGAGGGTATTCTGTTGAGCAAAGGAAGCGAATTGTGTAATAATAATAACACTGAAAATTGGTGTCCGTGCTACTTTAAAGGATTACTGGCACGAATTTTTGGTAATAGTGAGTAATTATTTAAAAATTACCCCACCTTTCCGCGAGGGGAACCCTGTGGAGATGCGACGCATCTCGGGGGTTCACTTGGTGTTTCCGTTGGGTTGATTCTCTAATTGCGTGAAACGTGTGAGGAACGCGTATGATGTATTCTTTATTTAACACGCCGCGTAACGTTAACGATGACGGCCTTGTGGTCGCTGAAGTGTACGGGTAGTGGATGGTGAAGTAACGGGACCACCGTGCAATTTGCAGCGAAGGTCAAGTCTATGCACGTGCCCAAAATCGGAACGCCGGTGCTGGAACGACCGCGGCTATGACGCAACGTGGCGCGGCTATGACGCAACACAATCCAACACAATCAACTTTAATCCAATCCAATCCAATCAAAGCCCAGCCAAGCCAACCCAATCGAATCCAATCCAATGCCCCTCGCGAGAGAGTGTTCGCTATCGGAGAGGAGAGGAGTAGAGCGGCGGAGAGCGCAGCTCGCGTGGCAAGGAGAATGGGGGAGGGGTGTGGACGGACAACTACAACGCCGTATGGAGGGACAAGGCGAGTGAATGAGATGCATCCGCATGTAAAATTAACAACCGTTTATTTCCCAATGATTTCTCAATTACTTGTGGCCTCGCATTTAGGTCCCGCAATGAAGTTTTGCAGTTTGTTCAAAATTCTGTTTCGGTGGATTTGACTCATTTCGAGAAAAAAAAACTGATCATTTGACCACCATTTCGGCTATTACCGGTTTGTTCTCTCTCTCTCTATCTCATTTGGACACACCATTGTTCATTGAGAAACACCGTGGCGAAGCCCACCAGTGGTGATTTCCTAGAAAGTATTCACGATACTTACTGCGCTACCATAGATTTTGCCCCAACACTGCTGCAAAACTGTTTAATGCCTTCAACGATAGCTATGTGAAAAATCATTTTAAAGGCACAAGTTGTTATTCTTCTCTAATGTATATGCAAGAAATTGCAGCTCTGCCAAAAGAGCATGCTCGTTTCTATACGAAAGCTTTAAAACATAGAGATGAATGAAGAGTAGACCAGATGAACCGAAAGGATGCCGAAACGACCGACAAAAGGTGACCAAAGCTAAAAAGGGACCGACTACAGATTTCTGTAGCGTCCATGTACTCTCGCTGATACAAAAACCAGTGTCATAGTGTGGAGTGACCACAAATAATTTATGAATAAACTTACAAATTATTTCAACTTTGCTCCGGCTTTTTCGAAAGCTGAGAGGGTATACTGTCTAAACATGAGACAACAATACGTATGCAAACAACTCTACCGGTTTCAATGCGTGAATTAAAACCACATAGAAAGTGCGCAAGACGGCATTTTATTGTTGCTTTCATACCTCGGCAAAGTTGGCGCGGCTCACTCAAACTCAGACTCAATGCTGAGCAGCACATCTGCGCTCACTCAAACTCAAACTCACATTGAGCGCAAAACTCAGAACTCACTCGGACTCAAAACTCCAAATGTACTCAGAACTCAAAATGTACTCAAACTCAATATGGACTCAAAATTCAAAATGTACTCAAAACTCAAAATGTACTCAAACTCAAAGTGTACTCAAACTCAAAATGGACTCAACTCAAAATGTACTCAAAACTTAAAATGTACTCAAACTCAAAGTGAACTCAAAGCTCAAAATGTACTCAAAACTCAAAATGTGCTCAAACTCAAAATGTACTCAAAACTCAAATTGAACTCAGAACTCAAAATGGGCTGAGAACTCAAAATGAATTCAGAACTCAAATGGCCTCACTCAAATGTGAGAGTGAGAGTGTGAGAAAGTGTGTGAGATGAGAGAGAGTGTGAGAGAGAGTGTGAGAGTGTGAGTGTGAGAGTGAGAGAGTGTGAGTGAGAATGAGAGAGTGAGTGAGGACAGAGTGTGTGAGAGAGAGTGAGTAAGATTGTGAGAGAGTGAGAGTGTGAGAGAGTGAGAGAGTGTGAGAGTGTGAGATTGAGAGAGTGAGAGTGAGAGTGAGAGATTCAGACAGGGAGAGTGAGAGTGTGAGAGTGTGAGTGTGAGTGTGAGAGTGAGAGTGTGAGTGTGAGTGTGAGTGTGAGTGAGAGTGAGAGTGTGAGTGTGAGTGTGAGTGTGAGTGCGAGTGCGAGTGCGAGTGTGAGTGAGAGTGTCAGCGTGAGTGTGAGTGAGAGTGAGAGTGAGAGTGAGAGTGTGAGAGTGAGAGTGAGAGTGAGAGCGAAAGTGAGAGTGAGAGTGTGAGTGTGAGTGTGAGTGAGAGTGAGAGTGAGAGTGAGAGTGTGGATGTGAGTGTGAGTGAGAGTGAGAGTGAGAGTGAGAGTGAGAGTGTGAGTGAGAGTGAGAGTGAGAGTGAGAGTGTGAGTGTGAGTGTGAGAGTGTGAGAGTGTGAGAGTGTGAGAGTGTGAGAGTGAGAGAGTGAGAGGGTGAGAGAGTGTGAGAGTGAGAGAGTGAGAGAGTGAGAGAGTGAGAGAGTGTGTGAGTGTGAGTGTGAGTGTGAGTGAGTGTGTGAGTGTGAGTGTGAGTGAGTGTGTGAGAGTGAGTGTTAGAGTGAGTGTGTGAGTGTGAGTGTGAGTGTGAAAGTGTGAGAGTGTGAGAGTGTGAGAGTGAGAGAGTGAGAGAGTGAGAGAGTGAGAGTGAGAGTGTGAGAGAGTGAGAGAGTGAGAGTGAGAGTGTGAGTGAGTGAGTGAGTGAGAGTGTGAGTGAGTGAGTGAGTGAGTGAGTGTGTGTGTGAGTGTGTGAGTGTGTGTGTGAGTGTGTGAGTGTGAGTGTGTGTGTGAGTGTGTGAGTGTGTGTGTGAGTGTGTGAGTGTGAGTGAGAGTGAGAGTGAGAGTGTACCTTTTGTTATATCCTCATAGTTATAACCAGAAAGCATTTTTATATTTGTCCCACGTGATCCCCCTCGACGAGACCTTTAATTTGATACCTCACACTCCCTGCAGGGTCATATGGAATTCATACCAGTCAACATGACTAGCCAGGGTGCATTATTTAAGTGTCCGACGTGATTCCCCTAACTGGAACCTTCAATCGACGCCCCATATGCTTCAGCGGCCTCACCTTGAATTTAACCCAATCTATGACTCAATGACTATCTCATGATTCGAACTACGAAGCTTTTTTTATTTGTACCACGTGATTCCCCTCGTCAAGACCGTAAATTTGATACCATACACGCCCTAGCGGGGTCACTTCGAATTTTACCCCAATATAAGACTCGCCATGGCAATCTCATGGTTATAACCAGGAAGCATTTTTGTATTTCTCCCAAGTGATTCCGCTCATCAAGACCATTAATTTGATACCCATCACATCCTAGCGGAATCAATTTGAATGTTAAACCAATCAATGACTAACCATGACTATCTCATGATATAGCCCTGCCACATTTTTGTCCCGCGTGATTTCCCTTATCGGAACCTTCAATTTGATGCCCCGGACACCCAGTGGCATGATTGTGAATTTTAACCTAATTTATGACCCATTTTGACTATGTCATGATAATAATCAGGAAGCACGTGATTACCCTCATCGAGACCTTTAATTTGATACGCTACACGCCCTAGTGCCATGAACTTGAACTTTAACCGTATCTATGACTTACCATGACTATGTCATGATATAGCCATAACGCATTTTCGTCCCGAATGATTCCCCACATCGAGACCTTGAATTTGATTCCCCACATGCCCTCGCAGCGTCATTTTGAATTTTAACCAAATCTATGACTCATTATGACTGCCTGATGACTACAATCAGGAAGCATTTTTTATTTACCCCGCGTGATTCCGTTAATCTGGACCTTTCATTTGATACCTTACACGCCTTAGCCTCATCAGTTTCACTTTTCACCCAATCTAATGTGGTCATTATTCTGTCTTAAGGGGCGCTGCCCAGTCAATTCAGCTAATTCATTTGAAACAGTAGAAAGGACAGCCCCCACCCCTATTTCCCCCCGGCTCTCACCTCTTCCTTTGTGACCCCTAGTATATCAAGCCGTTAACAGTAGCAGGCAAACAACCAGCACGCCAGCGCCGCCGTGTGCTTTCCCACCACCCTTTCCCACGCACCTAGTGGATCCGTCAGGAGGAAAAGTTAAGACAACCCTTTTTTATGACCTCACCAGTCAATTATCACTCACGCGCCCAGCCGCGAAAATTAAGTATACAGCAAGTGCTTATGGCCATGAAAATTCAACAAGAAACTAAAAAAAATCAGACACCCCCTCCCTCCCATCCGATCATGCAGATCGCGATGAGTGCCGTACCCGCAGGTAACCTGAATTCCGAGCCCACAGTGACGCATGAAACTTAACAGCCAACCATAGCTGCCTGCTAGGCTACTCATATGTACTCAAACTCAAAATGGACTCAAAACTCATATGTACTCAGAACTCAAAATGTACTCAAAACTCAATATGTACTCAAACTCAAAATGTACTCAAACTCAAAATGTACTCAAACTCAAAATGTATACTCAGAACTCAAAATGGACTCAAACCCAAAATTTACTCAGAACTCAAAATCGACTCAAACTCAAAATGTATTCAGAACTCAAAATGGACTCAAACTCAACTCAGAACTCAAAATGGACTCAAACTCATAATGGACTCAAACTCAAAATGGACTCAAACTCAAAGTGTACTCAGAACTCAAAATGGACTCAAACTCAAAATGTACTTAGAACTCAAAATGGACTCAAACTCAAAATATACTCAGAACTCAAAATGGACTCAAACTCAAAATGTACTCACAACTCAAAATGGACTCAGAGTTCACTAGGTCTCAGGCGTACTCAAACTCAATCGGACTCAAACTCAGTCGGGATCACTCGGCTCAAACTCACTCAAGCTCAAACTCACCATGCCACACTAGCCTCGCGCTCACTCAAACTCAAACTCACGCGTGAGTTTGAGTCCAAATGAGTCCGAGTGAGTGGACTCATGAGTGAGTTCGCCGACCTCTGGTTGCTTTTGGTGGGGACAAGTTTCTATTTCCTCTTTTGATCTCACGTACTGGTAAAAGCAGAAGTTCTAACGTTGGTTTAAAAAACGTTGTCGCCACGCCCACTGTGATAATTGCCAGAGTTCATTTTGGCAGCACGCGTGAGGGCGCTAGATGTAAAAATTCCGCTTTCAAACGTTCTGCCGTCCTAACAGGAAAACAATTTCGGTTCAAGGTATTTCAAGTGATGCGCTTTCATTTGGTATAGAACGCGTGTACTCCACGACAATCAGTTGTCTGTCCCGTCAACAAAGCTATAAAATAAATAAATAAATAAATAAATAAAAATAAATAAATAAAAATGCCCGCATATGTGCTCCTTTCGTTAGCAAGTGTCGACAAAAGACGACAGTCTTTAGCGACATTTGCCAAGTAAATGCCTCCCTTTGCTTTCACGCTCACCTCTCGTGATGTTCCTCTTCCGTCGCGCCCCTCCCAAGGTAAACACAGTAAAGGTTTGCTCAGGTTATTTAAATTTACCGCGTTCCACTACTACAGGCCGGGTTCCTCGATGCCAGCTGTGCAGTACGGCGCAGAGGCGCAATGAATCGAGGCGCCCCACTTCAACGTTTATAAAACGGCAGTGCCCCAGCTCAACGTGCGTTCCAAGCAGAACGTGTAACCTACCTAGTTGAACCTTTCGTAACTGTTGGCGTTTCATTTTATAATATGCCGCCAGAAGCTATAGTGGCGCGGGTGACAGGAGGTGACAGTGTGATTTTTTAAAGACGATAGTCATTCTTGGGCTACTTAAACCCAGAAATTTCGGTCTGTCTGTATGTCTGTCTGTCTGTCTGTGACTCGATTCAGCCTCCCGGCCAAAGCAAAGTAGATATCGCGCAATAGTCTTATATACTCACAGCCAAAGGTAAACGTCTAAGCCCGGTTGATATGTTCATAGTTGTCAACTTTTTTGAACAAGAACAAGACATTACGCAAATATAAGACAGGAGATTAGTACACAAGGGATATTTCCAGTGTTCCGGCATTAAAAAATTCATGGATGATTCGTTTTTCGATTTCGAATGATATTCTACATCTACTGCAGAAAACCGCCGCCTGGTGTTGCCCGCGCCACTTCCAGGCGGAATATGAAAAATCACGCGACAACAGCAACAAAAGATGATGATGATGATGCCCTCAAAAGTTTTGGCACGCACCCACAAGGGAGGATTGGCCAGGGCTAAATCGGTTGTTCCACTAGCTAGGTTCCATGTTCTGCTTGGAACGCACGTGGAGCACGGCAACGCGGTTCTATAAACCTTGAAGTCGGCCGCCTCGATTCACGTGCGTCACTGCCGTACTGCAGCGCTGGCATCGAGGAACCCGGCCTGTAGTAGTGGAACGCGGTAAATTCAAATCGCCTTGAGCAAACCCTTGGTGTGTTTACCTAGGGATGCGCGCGACGCTACAGGAACAGCATGAGAAGTGAGCGGGACAGCAAAAGGGGGCATTTCCTTGGCAAATGTCTACAAAGACTATCGTCTTTCTTTTTTTCTGAAGTGGATGTACTATTTCAATTCGCGGAAATCAAGCATCTATAAATTTTTTTATAAGGGATAACTGAATATATCCCTTGTGTAATATTTTCTCTCTTATATTTGCGCAATGTCTTGTTCTTGTTCATGAATGTTGACGAGTATGAACATATAAACCGGACTTAGACGTTAAGATTTGGATGTGAGCATATAAGACTATTGCGCAGATTCTCTTTCGCTTTGGCCGGGTGGCTGAATCGAGTCACAGGCAGACAGACAGACAGACGTGCAGGCAGACCAAAATTTCTGTGTTTAGGTAGCCCAAGAAAGACTATCATCTTTAAAAAAATGCTAAGGGCTTGCTTCCCGTTTAGGATATAAATCGTGCTGACCGGTCGCCCGCGGGCTTCCGACGGGATCCTTGCAATCAAGGCTCGGTTTAGCGGGTAGCAATTGCCCCGAGCCAGTTGGAGCTTGCTTCGTAGGCGGCCCAGCATCTGTAGACTCCAAGGAGCAGCTCAATGGCCGAATCCGCAGGGAGGCTTATTCGCGTCTCGGTAACCCTCGAGGCGGTTTCTGACGTACTCTTCCCGGTTAGTTTGTGGTGCGAACGAAGACTTGTCTCGGCTCTTCACCCTTCGTCCGGTAATCCGAACCTTGTCAGTGGTAAATCCCAGGAGCGGCTGCTTTCACCGCCTCCGGAGGAACGTCACTAATGAGGCCGAGCTGCAAAGAACCGAACATCTGCCGAGCTCTATGCTGAGAAGCGGCAGCGCCTGATGGTGACACGAGAATTTGAGCCTCGCGAAGCAGAGTTACCTAGTTTTCTTTAATGTTATCAAATAGAGTGCCTTGCGTTCGCGAAACACATTGGACGAAAAGAACAGGTGATCCGGGGTTTCGATTATTATTTCGGTTTGCTGGCGCGCTTACTGCGTATATATATTTATATTCCTTTGTTAAACTTTTTTGTGTTATTTATTCATTTATTTATTTTATTCCCGTTGCTGCTAGTGTCTATTGACACGAGAGCAGCGGGGCACAATGTGCGATACAAAGAACGCGAAGCACGTTACGACAGTTACGTAAAAACGCAGGGATATCGAATTTGCACTTCGTACGGATGCAATTTGTATCATGAGTATATTACAGTTGTCGCTTTCAAGATTAAAGAAAACAATGTCCTTCAGTCATCCTCAATTTGCTTGCTGTGGTGCGGTCAAGTATGACTGCTCCGACCACACCCCGAAGGGACCTGGGTCACATTTTGTAGATAGGTTAGCTTATCAAAATCAGACGCACCACCGAAGTCAGTTTCCGGGGCGTAATCTGGCTAGTAAACCACAAAACATCAGTGGGATCACTCTGGGGGTGTTTCAGCACACGCAAGCGAAGTACGGCTATGGCTTCAAATCCGCCCGAAGGGAAGTTAAGCCAGCGCGTTTCGTTTAGGCCGGAGCTGCACCATTACGGGCCGACATTGTGGAGCACGTGCACAACCTCCTTCGCGGTCTTTCCACAAACAAATTCGGCTTCGAAACGATGAGGAGGGGACCAAGGGCTGATGGAACCTGCTCAACAGAGTAGCCCGGTATTCTCTGATAGTGAAAGCCGGGGACCTCATTACTCGACTCCGAAAAGGCCTCACGGGTTACACGAAAAGAAGAGTTAATGAAAAGGAGGAAAAAGGCAAGATGCGCCTTTTTTGTTTTCGAAGCGACAGCGGGAAATTTGAAAACCCTAGCGACTTTCCCCGCGAGGATTCCGTGCCCACGTTCATTCAGCGGCTCCATCGACCGGCGACGCCATTTGAACGAGACGCAGTTGCGGGAAGCAGTGTTTTGCGTTTTTGTGTGTAAGGAGAAGGAGGGCTAGGAATTCGTGTAATTAGACTTTTTTTGTTTGGTTTTTTACGGGTACAGCGCTTAAGATACGGCAGCACGGTAGAAATTTCGACTACCGGGTTTTGATAAATCATACAAAAAAGCGTGGAAGAGAGGGCTACACTGAATAATAAAAAGAAAACAGCACTACTGGCTACTAGAAAATGCAACTTTAGCAGCGATTCGTCCTGCTTCTTCTGATAGTGGGTAGTAACATTGTTCGCCCCTTTTTTTGTGTGTGATGCACAAAAAGCAGACAAAAGCAGGAAGAGTTTCAACAGCTGCTCATGCAAGAACTCTACTGCTGGAACTTAGGCACAAAGACTACTCACCAAAGTAGAGTTTGCGCTGTTATAGTGGGGAAGCCAAACAAAAAACAACAAACTCGGGAAAGCCGAGTTCCCGCCCCTAAACATCCGGGCTTCACGGGGAGATGTTGCGTTGGCAAGCCCCCTCAGGTGGAGCGAATGGGGTTCTCCTTTTTTTTTTTCAGATCCGTCCAGTTGGAGAACGATAAAGGTTATCGCTAGCGCGGACTATTCCAAACCTACCTCTTTCTGTACTCTGTTATGCTATAGCGACACCCTTGAATACAGGCGATTGTTGTTTTCACGGGATTGCATGGACAAGCATGCCCGCTTTGTGCCGTTGCTGCTCGTGGCTGCCCCTGTAGGGTTGTTCACTTAAACTGGCCATGAAGATAAAATGAAAGCTGGGTTTAATAAAAAACACTGAATAAAGCGAAAGCTTGGACAGCTGGTTCTCCATTAAACAAATGCTTACAGCGCGAAGTGAAGTGCAGTGAAAGAGACTTTAATGATCGCCGGCAACAGGTGTAATGTCTCCACTACGCCCGGACGTAGCCACTCGTCGATCCTGGTGGCATTCTACTAAGCAACACTTTCGCTACTCACTGCGGGGGTGGACACCCTTGTCCCCGAAGGGAGGGCGTCGGCCCGCAGCTTTCTCTCCGGTGCTGCCATTCGAGAGCCGTTAGAACCTGCTTTACAGCGCGAAAAAAAAAATAGAGCGGAGGACAAATAGTGGTGACACGGACAAGTGTTACTTTCAACTGAACTATATCTCAGAAAAAACGCAGGGAAGTAGCGTTTATGCGTGTCACCACTCTTTTCGCGCTGTAAGCATTTATACACAGGTTGCTTTGTCGCAATACCAATGATACCAGTTTTATCTCAACCTAAAAAAAGATGATGGATATATTAAGGAAAAAAACAGTGGTTGATTCCTCTCTAATAGGAATCAGAAAAACACGAAAGGGAGGGGTGCAGCGAAATCTGCAACTGAGCATGATTTGCAGGCCGGCGGCTGTCTTGGGGGTGTGCTTGGCGAGCGACGTACTGCTGGCGGACCGCTTCGGCAAAGGTGTACGGCGCCATTTCCGGGACGGATATGACGTCAGTGAAATCTCGGTGCATCCCGGCATAAAACCGTTTCGTGTTAAAATATAAAACCCGAAAACGAACAATCATAAGTGTAACGTACTGCTGATGATGATGATTGCTATTGGTTTTCCCTTTGTAGCGGGTGATGACATGTCATCTTACCAAAAAGGGCTAATATACCTATGTTATATACTCTTGGTTTAATACTAGCGCTGCTTAGGGCAGGCACAAAAAGCTTATTAGGCACAAAATACTTTTTTTCCCTGTTACAGGTGGTAACTGTCCTAGGCAATATTCCCCTCTCTGCTTTTCGTCCTCCAGCAGTCTAATCTTCTTTTTGTCCCCTCGACCGCCTTGAGGTTAACGTCCTTGTGCTACCCTTAAACCCTAGGGCTTCTGGAAGCCGAATATTTCCCTCATGTAGATTTGGATGGATACCCTCACATTCTAACACTATGTGCCGCATAGTTTCTGTTTCTTTTCCGCAGATCACGCATACCCCATCATTTTGTGAATACTTTCCCACAAAGCTCTTAGTTCGCAGGCAACCTGCTCTAGCTTCAAAAAGCAAAGCACTGCCCGGGGAATTCTCATAGAAATTTTGCGTTCTGGTGTCCAATTTCTGAGCCCTGCACATCTCTAGCGACGTTTCAGCTTCCATTTTTTCTCTCCATTTATTCGTTTCTATCAGCCTAGTATCTTTCATGGTTACCTTGGCTGTTTTGGATTCTCCGCTGTTGTTTCCGTATTTCATCTTCAGCCTTCCAGTCTTCCTTAACCACTACGTGTCCACGCTTTTCAAGTATAGGTACCTAAAAACCTTAGCTGCCCACCTTGGTTGATTCATTGCTCTCAACCTCATCTCAATAGATATTTTACTCTGTGCTTCTCTAACTTCAAAGGACGCCCAGCCCATATCTCCCTGTACTGCTTTGATTGTTGTTTTTCCATGCGCTCCTAAGGCCAAACGTAATACCGCTTTTTAGTTCACTTCAAGGCCTGATAAAAAGTCTGATTTTAAGCAGAGTACAGCATTCACAAGTGTGTGACCCGGAACCATTACTCCTTTCCACATTCCTCTTACTACTTCATATTTGTTATACGCGTTAGCACTCGTTAGTACTAAAAGTTGCTTCCCCGCTGGAAGAATGCGTGTGCAGGGGTGCACCCTTTACAGGTCGCTTGCCTCGTTGTACTGGCATCATTTCTGTGGCGGATATGACGTAAGTAAAATCTTGGCGTATCCCGGCATAAGACATTGTCGTTTTAAAATGTAATAGCCTAAAACGAACAACCCCAAGTATAATACTAAAGTTTGCTTCCCCGCAAGAAGACTGCGTGTGCCGGGGTGCACCCTATGCAGGCCGCCTGCTTCGTTGTACTGGCGTCATTTCCGTGATGGATATGACTTCAGTGAAATCTTGGTGTACCCCAGAATAAGACACTTTCGTTATAAAAATATCAGACACTTTCTGGCGACCCCTCTGTGACGGAACATAACCTTATCAGTGCGATTGTGAGGCCGCCTGCTTCAGGCACCACCGTGAAAAGTGACTGGTGGATTGTATTGAGTTCTCTAGTTCCGTTTGACTTTATAACTTGAATACAAACGTGCGATCAACACCATAAAAACTGCTTTTAGGGCTGGCTGATATTACGTCACTCCTCCTCACAACGAGTCACTTAGCACGAAATTTGAGATTTTTCTATACTTTTCTATACTTCTGACGTTTTCTCGGTTAATAAATGTCTTTCGTGTTTTCTGAGGGAGGCGAAAAGCAAAAACGCCCGTGTGTACGAGATTTCGGCGCACGTTGAACATCCCCAGGTGGTCAAAATTAATCCGGAACCCTCCACTACGGCGCGCCTCGTCGCCTGCGTTGCGTCGGCACGTTATACCCACCAATCAATCAAATGTTTTTCGTGGCTGTGATAGGGCTAAGTGAGTTGCCAAAAGCTAGTTCTTTCAAATTAAAAAGAAAGCTTTTTTGGTAGCATGATCCTTTTAGCAGCGTGCCTGCTAAGTAAGGGTGAACTGGCTGTGTTTGTGCCCTTTTTTCGCCGGGACACCTTGACGGCGTGCCGGAGACGAGGCGCTTGTAGCAAGTGGCTCGCTGATTACCCAGAAAGAAATTCCTGACGATGTGTTGTCAATCTATGTGTATGTAGGTAGGGCGTTTACGTACCTAGAGCAGTGGGAGACCGTGCTGCTCAGTTCCGAACAGGATGTCCAGCTCCAGGCAGTTCAAACGGCAGGAGACGCCGGCAAAACCGCCGTCTAACGGGGGAGGGTTGAAGTGGACTCCCACCTCCCGCCTTCCATAACACAATCTCGGGCAAAATAAAGTTGTTCGTACATTCATTGGTAATGGAGAAAAAGCCCGTGCGCAGAGAGAAAAATCGCTACAAGGGGAAGTCCTCAGCCCTTGGGTGCTTATCCGCACCGACTCTGCAAAAGCGCGGGACTACTTTTTCCTACTATGAACCATTTTACTTATTCCGCTTCCCTCCTATATCTCCAACCGTTTTCCCTTCAGCGCCTTTTCTCCTCAATCTACCAACGTGCCGTGTTCCTTCCCTTTCCAAGACAATAATGTTTCCTTGGCTATTTAAACAAGAAAATCTTGGTCTGTCTGTCTGTCTGTCTGTCTGTCTGTCTGTCTGTCTGTCTGTCTGTCTGTCTGTCTGTCTGTCTGTCTGTCTGTCTGTCTGTCTGTCTGTCTGTTCAGCTACACGGTCAAAAGTTGGAAAAATTCTTGAAAGTATTTTTAAATGACTCAATGTGATGCATTGCTTCATACTTGTCAACAATCTTCAGCCAAAAGAAGACATCTGGCATATTTGAGGCGAAGCATCTATACATAACTGATACTACCAGTGTTTTTAAGGGGAAAATACACGTGAGTGAAATTATTGCGACGCCAACAAAAGCGCGTCAAGGAGTATATATTAACTGGACAACACATAAACTTGTCGCACTGGAGCCTCGAGTTCCTGGCTAGAGTGACGTGATCAACAGTAGCAAGGTGGTCCCAGAATATGGCGTGAGAAGTGCGAACTCGGGAAACTTTAATTGATTTCATCAGAACCCCATTGCTTTTATCGTGTGATTGCCGGGGGCGAGTGCGGTGGGCAGCGGAGGCACGAGAGCCGGTTACGTGGCAGCGGCGGAAGAAGGCAATCGTAATTGATACGACGTTTCACTCCTGATATATATATGGTTGGTGTGCACGTAGAAAGAGAAATAAAAATGCCGTCAAACAGCTGTGAAACGCGGGAACAGGGACTCTCCAATCTTGCCACACTAAAGCGTCTGTATTTTTCAATGCATTTTTTTCTGTGCAGCATAACTGAAAGCGATTCACGTCGGCATGTTTTCTTGAGCAGCCTAATTTTTTTTCTAAGTGATAACAAAAAAAAGAACGCCTTCTTTGTCGGCTAAGGAAAGATGGGAGCGCAACGCCTACAAACAGTTCTGTTGCCGTGAAGTCGGGTGGGTAGATTGCGGAAAGTGGTTCCCTAGAAAGAGGTCCCTTTGTAGTAGCTTTCAAGGTAATGAGTTTTCTTATCTCCGGCACACATTTGTTGCTGGCATTCTCGCACCAGTCTTCAAGCGTGCCAAAAGCGCTAAATTCAGTTATATTTCATACGCTAGACTCGTCACCTTTTATCAGCTGTCTGGGTCCTTATTTCTGCTGTAGTAGGTCCGAGATGCAGAGTCGGTTTGTTCAGTTTCTTTCCATGCTTTAGCAGGTGTTTCCGTTGTTACCAAGGGGTTAGGTCTAACCTCTATTTTTCTATAGGCGTAGAACTCCAATTTTGTAGCTGCATTTTAACTATGTTTCCCAGCGAAAGGCATTAACGGAGGGGTAGCAGCAGGTTTCTAGACGCGCCGGTTCCCTCGCAGAAACCAGTTCGTAGACCCACCTATAGATGGGTCAGTGGTCTCTCAGGGCTGGTTGTCGCAGTCTCGTAGGGCGCAAAGCAAGGCAAGACCATAGCAACTGGTGTAAGTCGGCTATTGCATCGCTGCAGGGGCGAACTTGGCAACCGTGGCTTGTAAAACAATCTCTGAAGTGAGGCCATTGGCTGGTCACGGTGGGAGTTAATGCTACACCCCACCCCCCCCCCCTCACCCCAAGATCCTCCTAAGCGCAAACTCCTCGGTGCGGGTAAGACCCGGGGTGAGGGTGGCAGCTCACGGTGGAATTAGAGCACGTGAGCGGTGCCGGAGGTGTTCCTTTTTAGTGCGCAGGATATTCGCATCATCCAACTCTATCGGGGAAGTCGGAGATGGAATGGAGCGTGCTAGCCGGGCTGCTACGTCTGCCTTGCAGTGGGCCGTCAGTAGGTCACGCGGAACCCATTCAATCAGAATCTTGTGAGTGATTCGTGCCGCAAGGAGGTGAATACTCCGGGACAGCATAAGGCTACGGCTCACTAACTGTAGTAAGCGGACTGCTTTCTCGACGTGATTTGGTCTCAGTCGCTATTGACGTGATCGAATACATAGCAACTCCTTTTCTAGAGTGATGGGGGGCTTTTGCTTTGTTTATCTTTGCGAAAACGCATTGACACCGCAAAAGTAAACAGAAATATTTCAAGAGGAGCATGTCGATCCTGGGGATTTCTAATATCACAAAAGAGTTAGTAACAACTTTTTTTCCGGTTTAGTGGGATTACGTTCCTGTGTAGAGTAAGCTTGTGCTTACAGTGAACAACAACAGGAAGAATGAAAAGCAAAATGGTATGCACCGTCACAGAATTTTCTAAATTCTCAGTACATTGCCCCTTTCATTACTTTTAGCGTTACGGCATTCAGTAACGTAACATGTATGACTTCGTTTCAGAGGCACGCTTTTATAATGATGCCGGCCTTATGCGGGGGAAATATTCGTGGAAATTTCTCCATAGACTTCTTGCTTGGACCACGAACATTGAGGCCTTCACTGCAGATGTTGACTGCATTCTGTACAAAGTGCAGCCATCCTCCAAATCGGCTAGTTTGGCCGGGCTGAAACTTCGTCGCGTCCACCGACGTTCTTCCTGCTTCGCTTCTAATCGTTCCTTTAAATATGCAATGAAGACAGAATAGAAGTTCGGTTTACCAAAAAGCTGCTTTTTCCAAATAACAATCGTACAAATCTTATCGCAAACTTGAAAAAAAATAATTGAGATGTTAGGAAAAACACATGACGCAGTTGAGACTCGGCAGGCATTTTCCGGGGATTTCGCTATGACGTCACAGGATCTTGTTTGTGCGAATGGAGGACGCCGACCGAACCATCGGTAATACACATGACTGGGATTGACAGATTTAGTGATTAATTAAGAAGTTTAACACGCCCAAGTCAGACAGATGATGAAGCGCGCAATAGTGAAGGGCTCCGGATTGATTTTGATCACCTGGGGATCTTTAACGTGCGCCGATACGCATGACTGGCGAATAGGTTTAGGTTTGATCATATCACTTGAATGCTAACGTGCAGTTAACGCACTGGTAACTGCATTATTATAGCTTGGCCCTATTGCGCCAGTCCTTCTCATATTACGTTACTGTAGCTCAAGATTTGAATGCCTTGCGTATGTCCTGTGTTTTCTGGGTTAAAATAAAAGTACCGCCCATCTCCACTAACCTGAAACGTGGGGAGGGGCGAAGCGTGCAGTGTAGAAGTCTATTCAAAGATTGTACTTAGCCTTTCTCTTGCCAGACGGAGAGCGCGGAACCGGCACCGGAGAAGCCCCGATGAGAGGACCAATAGCGCTGTTTGAGGCGGTGGTGCCCTCTCGTGCGTTGAACCAGATTTAAGCAATTTCCAAGCCCCATCTGCCCCAGTTTGGGTTGTGGCAGAGGTAACGCGGGCGCAGTGCAATGCCCGCGCTTCGCCTTCGGGATGAGAAGAGAATTTATTATAAAACCACATATCAGCACGCAGCGACTAGTGGTAACAGCGCTGCCCGAAAACGAGAAAAAATGCAATCATTCATAAGGAGGATTTATTAAAAACTGGTTACAGCTAGGACCCGCTGTAGCTAGCTACTACACGGGTAGACAGGGCACAGGATTTACGCTATGTGCCACAGAGGAAAAGAAGTGAACATCACACAAGTTCACAAAACAACTAGTACACCGCACCGAAGGTTCTTTACAATAATGTACGTGGCAGAGGCTCAGACACCAGTTCACACGTGGGAGTGAGCACCAAAACCACAACAGTTTACACACATCAGTTCTATGTCCGTACAGAGATGCATGCTCAGCCAGGCGGCCTAAACTGCGCCTAGGCCTTAAGCATAAAACTCCCTTCAGCACGCAAGTTTCACCTTATTAATAAGGCACGATGCACCATTGCACGGTGTTATTGGCAACCTTGATAAAGCGAGTAGACCAACGCATCCGGAAAGATTCTTCAACCAGCGCCACCAGCTCATGCTGCAGATGCTCTATGGCCATTTTCAGAACACGCCACAGCAGTGGATACATGGCACGCTGTGGTCGTGCCTGCAAGGCGGCTACACCTCGCCGGCGCCACACAACAAATGCACCCACACATGGCAGAAAGCTGACAAATGGGTCTTTCGATTTCGTGTGGGCTCCCAGCCTAAGCTCAAACATTCTGCTGAGTAAAACCAAGAATGTGGCGGCCACACGACACTCAAAAAGTGCATGCTCTAGCGTCTCAGTGCGTCTGCATTGCGGGCACCGGGCAAAGCTAACCACACCAAATGCTGCAAGGCGGTCACACGTCGGCAGGGCTCTCCAACCACGCAGCCACCCGAAATCACGCACGTCTGCAGGAAGCACCGCTGACGTTAAGTGTTGCCAGCGGGCCCCGCGAGACTTCTCTTTTTGCCGATCATTCAGTTGTCCAATAGCCAATTTCTCGCATATATCAGTCGCAAATGAGGCTCTAATATCCAAATCTGAGTTGGCCGATTGAAAGCCTCTAAGTGTTTTAGCAACATACCTATAGAAAGCCGGTGGCTGTAGGTCAGGTAATGGGCTCATCATAAAACAACAAGCGAGCAGTACTCAAGAAGTTGCGAAGCAGAGCCTGCCCCGGGTACTCATCATCATCTACTAGTTCCCAAACACCGCGTAATGCTAGTACACTTGACATCGTGTTCAGGCATGGCAAGCTAAAGCCCCCCATGCTGCGGGGCAGACGCAGCAAAACGCGTGCAACTGACTCGGTCTTGCTAGCCCAGAAAAATGACCCGAATTTTGTGGCCAGCCGACGGGTTACGTCACGAGGTGGCCGAGCTACCCTCGCCACGTAAAAGAACGCCGCTCACACGCACGACTTTCTTCAATAAAATTTATTAATAGCCGATACAAAGACCCGCTGTGCTCAATACTACACGGGTCGCCTAAACCATACACACTGCATGTATCACTTCACTAACTACACCACTCACTACACACACAGTTCACTGCACAGTTCTCCACAGTTCACTAGTACACACACTATTAGAAGCACAATTACTCTGAAAGATCACTGTAGATCACATCCTCGAAAGTTCACGACAATACGTCAAGATCAATACAACAGTCAATAGGGTAGAATAGACACTTCTATTTGTTTGTTTACCACACGGATAAACCGAGTGGACCACCGCTGAAGGAACTGCTCTTCCCCCAGCGAGGCGAGCTCAGCGTCCAGGTGATCGAATAGACGCGAGCGCATTTTTCGAAGCATTGGAAACATGCACTTTTGCGGCCGTGCTCTGATAGCCGCAAAGCCGCGCCTTTTCCAGATGATCTGGGCACGAACGCACAGTAAAAACAGAACAAATGCGTCACGCGACTTTGTGCGTGCGTTGAGTTTGTGTCCAAACACCCGAGATAACAATTTCCAGTAGGTCTTTGCAACCTGGCAATTGAACATCGCATGCTGCAGGGTTTCACGCTGCCCGCACTGTGGGCACCTGTTGGAGGGTGCCACACTCCATGCTGCGATGCGGTCTGCCGTGGGCAGGACCCCCCAGCCGCGTTGCCAGCTGAAATCTCTGACGTCGGCCGGTAAAAATGAGGCCGTCAGCTGCTTCCACCTTACCGCCCTGCTCTTTCGGAGCTGTTCCTGAGTGAGCTGCGTCACTGCGAGGTTTTCGCAAATTTTACTCGGCGGTGTGTTTAGGACGTCAATGTCAGGGAGTTGCGTTCTCAAATTTCTGAACGACTTTATGACGTGCTTATAAAACGGGGGTGGCTGCTCAGCTGACGGTCCTACCCGCACACCATCAAAAAACAATGCTCGGTCAGTGCCAAGGAAGAACTCACAGAGCTTTCCCCCGGGTATTCCTCGTCACTCGCTAGGTTGAACAAGTTCCTTATTGCGAGGAGACTACTCATGGTTTCTAAACAGGGGATACTGAAACCGCCCATGCTGCTTGGAAGTCGCAAGCATGTGCGGGCCACTTTTTCAGTTTTCCCACCCCAGAAAAAGGAGCCGAGCATAGTTCCCAGTTTCCTGAGTACATGCCGTGGTGGCCGCGCCAACCTCGCTACGTAGTTGTAGACTGCCGACACACAGGCTTTTGTCACATAGCTGCGCTCCTACAAACAAAGGTCGAAGGATGCAGCTACCGCTAGCTGCGCCTCCGCCTTTCCTTTCAACTGCCTCCAGGTCTCATTCGCCACTTCGCCCGACGCGCGAAAGACAACCCCCAACACTTTCACTCGTGCAACCCATTCAATGCCGCCAGGCAGGTCCGAAGCGAACGCGCCAAAGCGGAGCGCCTTGCTTTTCCGTCTGTTCAGCTGAGCACCAGACAACTTTCTGTACTCCGTGAAAAGCCGTAAAAACGCCGCGTAACTGTCTTCGTCTCTTAAGAACAGGGAAACGTCGTCCGCGTACGCCGAGACCTTGACCTGGCCCTGGCCAGGCAACGGGAAGCCGCGTATCGCAGGGGGGTCAATTATTCGACGCAAAAGCGGATCAAGGCATAGGGCGAAGAGGAGGGGCGACAGTGGGCAACCCTATCTTATTCCACGAGTGACGGGGAAGGGTTCAGTGAGCTGCCCGTTCACAAAAAGCTGCGATGTCACGTCCGTGTACAGTGCCCCCAACCTTGCCACGCAGTC
This sequence comes from Haemaphysalis longicornis, assembly GCF_048455015.1. Lineage (NCBI taxonomy): Eukaryota > Metazoa > Arthropoda > Arachnida > Ixodida > Ixodidae > Haemaphysalis > Haemaphysalis longicornis. The sequence goes on along the minus strand of NW_027526434.1, from coordinate 997,103 downwards.
CCGAGGAAAGCCGAAGTTTTCCAGAACGGCGAGCAAGTACTGGTGCTCGACCCGATCGAAGGCTTTCGCCTGATCGACCGAGACAAAACATCCGGAGATGCTCGTCCGCGTGGCGAAGGTGAAAAGGTCTCTAGTTAGTGTCAGCACCAAGAATATAGTGCGGCCGGGGACGCTGCACGTCTGTGCTAAGCTAACTATTTCTGGGAGCGCCATGCCGATGCGTTTAACCAGCACAGACGCTACCAACTTGTAGTCCGCATTCAGCAGAGTTATCGGCCGGTAGGCATGCGGTTCTGAAGGATCACCGCCGGGCTTAGCTATTAGAACTACCCTCCCCGCGCGAAACGAGTCGGGTTTCCTTCCTTCGGCCAAGAATGCGTTCGCCATTCTTAGCATCTGCTCTTTGAGGACCGGAAAAAACACTTTGTAAAACCCCGCTGGGATTCCGTCAGGACCAGGAGCGGAGGAGTCACGCAGATCTTTCAGTACTTTCCATAGCTCCTCCGCCGTGACAGGGGCACAGAGACGCTCGTGCCAGTAGCTAGGGACGCTGGACAGTGGCCCGCAAAAGTTCCGTACGTGATTTTTGAAGCTGTTCTCATCAAGGCAAGCCTTCTCTGAACTGAAAAATTCTTGTAAGTACTGGGCAAACGTCCTGCAGATATCCTCATTATTCGTACTCCGTTCACCATTCGGTGACTGTACGTATGGAACTTTAACACGCGATGCCTGACTATTGAGCCTGCTTTAACGTGCCTTAAGACAGACGGATCTGAAACTGGGCGCCCCAAAACGAACGCTTTGCTTGCTGCGCGTGACGATTGGCGCAAAAGGCGTTCGTATCGCGCTTTTAGCCGATCCATGTAGTCTGGCATAGCAAACGTTACAGTATCCGCGCTCTTAACTATTCGTAACCTTCTGAGGGTTTCGTTTAGTTCACGCGTGATGCGAACCTTGCGCTCACGCCCTGCTTGGGTAAGAAGTGTACGCCATCCAGCTTTCAAGCAGTCCCAGTCGGCTCCCCCTTGATGCGTGTTCCTTTCCTCCACTAGAGAAACCCTAATTCCTGCAACGCTAACGGCATCAGTAAGCAAGCATTGATCCATTCGCCACAAATTGGGGTTAGGATCACCTGTATGGGATTTTAGTTTCACCGAAACTGGCACGTGATCTAAAATTCTGGGCGCCTCCTCTGGGAAGGACAACACTTCGCAACTCTCTACCAAGCCACTTAACTCGGGCGGAAAAAGGAATTTGTCTAAATGACTAGCCGATCGACCCCCAGACCATGTTGCAACAAACACGTCTCCGTGTAGATGAACCCACGCATCGCAGAGGCGAAACTGATCCATCAGGTCGCGCAACGCGCTCGCACCTCTATACGGCCTTCCTCGGCCTGGCCCTCTAACGTCTCGCTCGGGGTCAACAACACAGTTAAAATCGCCCACTAGAAAAGTTGGGTAGGCATCCAACAAAAACATGTCTAGCGAACGAAAGAAACTGGCGGAAAGATGGCGCGGTGGAGGCACATACAAATTAACTGCCCTCACCCGGCGTGAGAACAGGTAAAAATCAATGGCAATTACCCGGCCGTCAAAGCCAAAAGTTACATGTGCTTTGTCGCGAAGGTAAGCACTCAAAAAGACAGCACCAACGCCTGAGGCCATAGAGTCGTTTAGCGAAAAAAAGGCATGAACTGAAAAACGCTGCTTAAATAATTTAACATCATGCGGGGTGCGAAAATTGCACTCTTGCAAAAAAAGAATATCAACTTTGATTGCTCGCGCAAAATGCATGATCTCTCTCTGCTTGTCAAGGCTGCGGAAGCCTTGAGCATTTAAAGAAAGTAAATGCACTTGCATTAAAGGATATAGTAAAATTAGGGCCTTTTTTCGTTGTCAATCCCTTACTCCTCCACAGCAATCAGCGACGCGGATCACGAGCTCAGCTGACCTCGTTATACCTTTAAAGAAAGGCGAAGCATACGGCCTCGTGAGGCGCAGCCTTCCTGCGTCTCGCGTGCCCAACGCTAAACAAGCTCCTAGCGTGGGGCGAGCCCACGGCATGCACGTGATGCCGGAACGGAGCAACCGAGGGAGCTGGCAGAGGCCGTGTGCAAAGAAGAACGCTGTCACATGATGTGCGTACTGAGGAGGAAAGGCGACGAAAATGACCGTCGAACCAAAAACAAAATCGAACCTCAAAATGGCAATGAAAGGAGCATCAATGGGATTTCGTGCTGGCAATCGTTTCAACCACTGCTTCCCATTTCGCCAGCTTAAAACCCCGTGGGCAAGCAAAAATAACACGGCCATCTTACAATGAAGGATGGCTAGACTCTCAACGAAATCCATTGATGCTACCTTCATTTACAAATCAGGACTAGCGTTGGAGGCGGGCAGACACAGTTTCTTACTAGGGTCTGCCGTGTCATCTGAGGGCGTTGGCATCGATAACAGCCGCTTGCTGTCCACTCGTGAGGCGCCTAGCAAGTCCCACACCTAATTAATTGGGCTGACCAGACACGGGTCCTTGCCTTGCGTTGAACAGTCCGGTTCGCTCAAGGGTGCTGGGTCGGTCGGGAGGGAGGCTTCCTCGGAGAGTCTAGGGGGGGGCACCATGATGGTCAGCTGCTGTCACATCACGATGGTAGGGTTTTGCCGCCTCACAACGAATGGGCTTCACGTCGTCCTCGTTGGATGGGGCACGGAGACCACGGCTGCGAGGTCCTCGGGGAAGCTTGGTCGCACGAGCAGAATCCACTGACTTCAGTGGTGCGGGGGCTGTATGAACATCAGTAGAGCCACTTTCCTCTGTTTCGATATCCGAAGCGCTTGGCAGCGAGAGGGAAGCATCAGATGGTGAGCTGCTCTAAGTCGCTGCACTGGGCTGGCTAGTCTGCTCGTCAGATGATGACGTGTCCTTGTCCGGATACGGCAAGGAGGGAGATCATCCATCGGCGTCTCATCAACTGCAGCTTTGTCCTGCGACGTGTCATCGTTGGACGATTGCGCAGGGCTACAGGGGATATCGGCAGGTAGGGCCTGTAGGGGGGTCAAAGTCGCCTGAGGGGTCTCGCTGGTATTTCGGGGCAGTTCGGGAAAGTCGCTTGCCGCCTGCGCGTAAGAACGTGGGCGAAGGCAGTCGGCTGTGGCGTGATCTCCCCGACAACGGCGACATCGGGCCGAGCACGAGTTGAACTCGTGACCGAATGTCTCACACCGACGGCACCACGGCGTTTTACAGTCCGTGCCGTTGTGACCTTCAAGGTCACAACGAGAGCAAACTCTCTTCACGCCCCTGTACTTACACTGCACCTTGTACCCACGCACCGACAGGAAGTTCGGGATGGGCGACTTGATCTCGATGCGGACGGGCGCATGCCGTTTTCAATGCGTGGCCGACTATTGAAGTTCGGGTACTGAATGCTGAGCACCCGACCGTAAGGCGCTAGGGCTGCCCCCAAGTCTTGGTCGTTCATGTACCACTGGAAACGGTACACGGTTACGTACACAATCTGGGGTCCGATGCATGTAACTGGGCACGAAATGCCATTCACGACGATGGCAGAACGCTCGTTCAGGGACTTCGCTGCAGCAGCGGACGTGACCACGGCACAAAACTTCATGCCTCCTTGGTGTTGGAGACCCTTCATGCCGTGGGGACCAACGACGTCTTCTATGGCATCGATGATGTCGTCAACAGAGGCGTCTTTCGGCGCATCAAACTTGAAGCACTGTGACTTCGGCACTGGAGGCCGGTAGTGCACTGCTGCGGGCTGATGAGAGGCCATCTTGGCCACAAGTCAAGGATGAGGCAAGTCCAGAAGGCAGCAGACGTCCAACAACGGGGGAGGCCGGGTCGTGACACTGTCGTGACCAGCGAAACTCCGACACCAGGTGGGCCCGATCTTCGCAACAATGCAGAACTAGGCCTCGTCACACACGGCGTTCCGTCGTAGCGGCTGTCGTGAGGCTAACGCACCCAGTCAACTTGCTTCACATGACTCCTCATGATCAGAACCGATACACATAAAGCGACAACTGATTATCCTCGTTGAACGACGAGGCACCGGCCCCAGGTAAGTATGCCTTTTCTTGCTTCGACCAACCACGCTATCCAAAAGTGACCTAGCATTGAGAGCAGGTGTCTACATGAGTGTAACGAAAATATAGCCCGTTTACGAACAGCTTCTGCTTGTGTAGACGATCGCTGAAGCGAAGAGAGAGTGCTCCACAAATCTTTAAATCATGTTAGTTTATGTTGAGCTGGTTTTATCCTGTTATACACATTCCTTTTAGTACCCCTTACGTTCAAGAGCAAAACGTTGGGAAACGAGTGTTCTGGTGTTTTAGTACCGTGACTACATAAGATGACGGTGACAGGAGACGCCTACGAGTCAAGTGCCTAAGGGGCTTTGCCCCTAAAAGCTATTTCGTGGCTGAAATGGAGCTCAGTGAACTACCGAAGGCAAGTTCTTCCAAACTGAACAAACTTCTAGTTTCTCTTCATGGCCCTTTAAAGTTATCGGAAGTCAGAGAACTTCATTATCGTCGTCGATTGGTGGGTCTCAAGTATATTCGACTGTGTTTAAGACGGGATGGATCTATGTCTCTCTTTCAACAACCCTTTGATCTGTGCGCGCATTTCCATCTCCACTAGCACTGTAATTACGAGAGGAAGAGCCTAAGGCCACTGCCTTACTCAAAGAAATTACGCAAGATCAATGAAGACTTCAGAATACGGCTCTCACAGTTTAAGTGAAATGTCCTTTATTCAATCTTACATGCACAAAGAACAGTCAAAATAATAGAGGTACGCCATATTACATATTTTGAGCTTGGGGTCAGCGTATAACGGGAAAGGTTTGCCACAGCAAATCGCACCTGTCTGTCTAAAATTTGAATAAAAGGGCAAGTTTTGCAGATAGTTTGTTTTACTTTCCGCGCGAAATTCATGCTTTTCAAACGCAATGTATAAATAGAAATGATTCCAGCCAATTTCGTGTGGTCAGCTATGTGTAAAAAATTAAATTTCCTTTGGTATTGCGTGAATTCCTGTCCTAATTGTGCACCTACCGTTGTGTTAACGCATTCCATAATGTCATCCTGACTCATGTGCGCACTAAGACGCTGTCTAGCCCCTCCACACCTGACCATTCATAAACCTAAGTTCGTTTGTCGTTGTTCTGATCACTTACCGTCATCGTGAGTGAGTTAGAGTTCTCCTTCGGTTCGATTCCCGCGGAGGGGGCCACTGAGCCAACTACGTTCTCATTTGATCGTGATCTGCTGTTTTGGCGTGTTATGCTTTGCAGGGGCCTGCCTGACCCTCGGTCTGCTTGAATGCTCCATTGGGAAGGTTCTCTGCTGAGGCGGTCCGCTCTTAGGTTCACCCTCTGAGGCGTGTCCCCGGTGGGCGTTTAATCTCGCCCTGCCAGCGGTCCAGGTTTCTTCACGTCTGGAGGCTTTAATATATCACTGCTGTATAGAGAGAAATGATAGCGGCCGTTAGAACCCTCTACCCGGCTCCCCGTTGTCATCTGTCTCCCTTCGAAGTTATTTCAGCCCCAAGAGGATGTGTTTTCCGTCTTTTGATGTCGGCAGGCGGTTTCTTCGTGCCTGCCCAGTTCTTCCCTGGGGATTTAGCGTGGCGTTTGGCGCTTTTCCATGTCCAATTCTTATACCAGCGCAAAGGAACTTCTTTTAGTAGAGTTGACACCTTCTACTTGGTTATGGTACTTGCCGCAAGCATACACATGGGCGAAGATATTGCAGCAGTCCACCAAGTGTAGAACGTTGACACCTACTGTGAATACTTCAAAGGCGAACTTTTCGCGTCTTCCACTTGTTTTTATTGTGTTCCGTAGTGCTCCTTCTTTAATAGCATCGGATTATCTGCATATGCGTCGGAATAATGACAGCATACCCCACACACCATGGGAAGCTGACGTCAGTGTTCCTAACTTAATGCTTCGGTATCCCAGCAGCGTTTTGCCCGAAAATTATTCTAAGCTAGCTTCCTTCAGTTTGATGTTCGGTAACAAACTGGCCCGCGCGAAAATTCAGCCTACTTCTTAGGGGAACTAAACAGGCGTCTTAGGAGTTGGCGACCATAGCACTGTCGATTAAGCCACTCCCGGTAAATGACCGGCAGGCATTCAAACCGATGGTGGCGGCGTGTTGAACGCCATTGGGCCGTAGACGGGTGGTGTCACGTGATACCGTGGGGGATGTGCGACTGGCCAAACTTTTATGCGTTGCATAATGCGATTCTATTCCTCTTCTGAGCAGGGGAACGCCATGCGAGGACAAGAGGGAAGAAGGGTGAGTGGCAAGGACGAGAAGTGAAGTAGTAAAGGTCATGTCTGATGGTAACAGATGAGACGACCGCTGACATCGAAACCAGGGTAGGGTGGGAATTACATGTTTGCTTAGGGCCACTGCCACAGGTTCTGACCACGGCTTACGTTAGCCTTGGGAAACCAGTCACTTAATTGGAAGGACAGCGCAGGTGGGAATAAATAATGGTCGGCAAAACGGAGTCGTCTTCAGATGCACCAGAAGGAAAGATACGGCAGGTTAGCTACGGGACAACTGAAACCAATGTAAAGGGAACAAACCCACTCAACCTAAAAAAGTATTCTGAACAAAAACAAAAAAAATACGTATAAAATAAGTCAATGTACAAAAACACTCAAGAAAAATAACTGAAACCGCATCAGAAAGACCAAACCACTTAAAATACTAAGTAGAAAACAACGGCTGTGACTGACCAAAACAGCACAAAACCACCCGAAAATTGCCTCAAAATGCCCAAATGCGCCATAAAGAGATATCGGGCCATGTTAAATGACGCATGTTTCATTTAAAAAAAACAATTAAAAGAAAAAACCTGCACTTTGTAATCTGAAACCTGCTCATGCAGTCGTTATGGAGAAGCGGAACTGTATACCATTAAACCAGACAACCTGTGTTCGTTTCAACAAAGTACAAGAAGCAAGTAAACATATGATCACACCAGCCGACAGATGGCGCCACACGCCATGGAAACCTGCGGGATGTAGAATTTGAATACGCTGACTGATCCTCACCTTTTCCCTTCTAGGTGGGTGGCTTACCTATGCATTTCTGAATGCGGTCCCCTGCTTCATCTGGTGATAAAGGGTACACACGGCCAGACGCAGCTAGGGTGTCGCGCACTTCCCCTCCTTCCACCACTCCCTGAACACACACACACCCACACACACATACACACCCTGGTCCGGCTCCTGACACGGACCAGGATGGGGCTTCAATAAAAGTTATTTCAGTGAAGTCGATTGTCAAAGTACGGCGTTCAGTTTTACTTTGACGCGCAATCTCTCAAAGAAGCCATATATTACAACGTGCATCGAGTTCCTGAATCTGAAAACTTTTCCTTACTCAATATTCTTTTTCTCTAGATCTCGGTAGAGGCTTCGGGTCCTCAAAAGAAACTCTTCTGCTTCCGGCAATACTCGTTGCCAGAAATAGTCACGTGTTTTTTGCATGCTACATCCGAGTTAAAGTGACTGCCGGTTATTCTATGATTTTGTAATATTTTCTAAGCTCACCGGAAATCGTTTTTCTTTCAGTTTACACGCGTAGCAATCCCATAAATCTGTTTAGTTCGTGTGTACACACTCTGTTCCGAAGCCATTACGGTTCGACGGTAAGCGCTTTGCAGGCCGTTACCTGGCGGCATTCTTCACTTCCTCGACGCTTGTTTACTCAGCCTGTCTCGTGATGGCCCACAATCCAGTTGTTGCCTTTTATTTCAGCCCTCCTCTGGTCGATTTCTTCTGTATGTTCAGTCTTCGTGGGAGAAATCCGGCCCTAATATTTTCTGGCCTGTACAGCGTACATTCAAAGTAGTGCCAAGGGCCAAATCATTCCGCCCTGCTTTTCCAATCTTCGCACAAGCAAGGCAAGCGAATCTCGCCGGATAACAATGTTCGTTTCATTTAAGCGCAAATCGTCTGTCATTTTGCCATATTTTTGTTGCCTGGAAGCAGGTGCCGTAACTTGATGTATTCGTCGTAGGAAAGCAATTTCCATTGTTTATTAAAAGCTGGGGCGTACGGAAACCCGCGAGTTTCACTAGACGCGCAGCTTGAAACTGATTGCAATTTTACTGCAATATTTAACCGTTTGGCTGTCGTTTGCGCATGTCTCCCCTTTCATAAAAAAGATTCAGACCTGAATGATTCTCGCAGCACCAGTGGGAGAAAAATGTTATCACGCAAACAAAAATTGACACAGAACAACGTTTTTTTTTTCATATGTGGAAGCTTTCTTATTGGGACGGATGACATCCTGTCAAACAACTAATGCATTTCCCTTTAACCAGTTGGTCGAGCGAAATGCACTGATAAGAACACTGGACGCACGTCGCGTGCGATAAACCGATTTTCCTTTGTGTGAAAACGGCTACTCCAAAATCGCGAAAACGGAACGGTGCTACATAGGACACTACTCGCATCCAACGTGAAAAAGGTAAATGTTCCCTAGGTGCGTTTACTGAGTGCATAAAAAATCATGGCACGAGTTCGCTCTGTGTTTGCGATTTGGACTTTCGATAAGTTGAACATTGATATGGGCGCACTTAGGCGAAGATATCGTCGCACTTTTGGCGCAGCTTTTGCGCTTGTTTGAACTTTCTTGAGGAAGGGATAGCAAAGTTTTTCCAATTCGGCCCGAGATGGCCTACGTGAATGCGTTTAGCATTGTATCATTGGCGTCGTGTATGTAATGTTAGCCTATGATTTACCACTTGAGTAAACGAGCCATGAAGAAAAATTCAAGTCTGGATGATTAAAAAGAATGCCTTGTCCCCACAAAAATGATACAAACGTCATGGCGGATTTTCGAGAAATAATGGCGATATTAAAAAAATGCGAAGCAGTGGCGACTCCCCATTAGCTTTTAGCAAGTTTGCTATGACGTCACAATAGCTTGTTTGCGAGATTTGCGATCGCCTATCTATACCATCAAAAGTGTCGCGAACTGGGCCAGTTGGTACAGATTCATAGTGGTGAAACAGCGCGCAAAAAACAAGGACAGAAGGAAGAAGACAACAACACGAGCGCTGACTAACAACTGGAGAACTTCTTTCTGTCCTTGTTTTTTCCGCGCTGTTTCACCACTATGAACCTATATCATCGCTAATACACATGACTCGACGATTGTATTGGGGCCGGTAGTTCCGTTTTATCGAATCACTTGATTGCTAATGTGTTGCTCACCCAATTAATATTATGTTGTTAGTGCTGGCTCATATGACGTCACTCCTTTTAACACGTCTCTAACACGTCGGTGTAGAGTGAAATTCCTTAACACGTCTGCCCATAACACGTCCCTGTAGAATAAAATTCTTTAACACATCTCCTGATAACACGTCGCTGTAGAGTGAAATAGGAAAATTTTAATTCTTATTGAGTGTTTTGGTTAAAAAAACCTTCCGTGGCTTGAATGGAGCTGAGTGAGTAAGGTACTGAAGCCTACTTGCCACAAATTAAACAAAGTTGCACTTTGTGTTCATGACCCCCTGAAGAACCACTATACCTCCAATAGACAAGTAGGGCTGACAAAGAAGTTCTGGGTATTTCAGGGCCGCAAAAAGAACTACAGGAAAATGAAAAAAAGCCCCAACCGGTGCCTATGACTGTAAGCGAGGAAATCTGGAAAATTCATTGCACGGATTGATAAAAACATGTACAAAATATAAAACTGCAAAATAGATTATACTTGTACTTTCTTTGGTGTTCTTTGAATGGCATTTTTTTAAATATCATTTCTTGTTGTTTTTTCTTGTAACTTGCATAATGGCAGTGGTGAAACCTGTGTATTTATGGACCTGTTTACCGTTTATGCTAAGAACCTGTTAGCACTCTACGTGATTTTTGTTTGGTAATTTTATTGTTAGGCGATGTTTACGTTACTAGTCTTGACCAGCTTTTCTTACATATCAATAGATGCTTTGTTTTTGATAATTTGCTGTTTTAATTCGGGGAAGCTTGTTTTAAATAGTTCGCTTAGTTCACCGCATTTCTTTTTCGTAATTTTGCACGTTGAGAGGTAATTGTCGAAGACATCGTCTGGTAGTCCACATCTGCAGTCAATATTATTACAAATATTGAATCTTTTGAAATATAAAGGAACCTACCATTGCTCGATACCGCGTGTGTTGTGTGGTAATTGTACGTTAAATTCGGTAGTATAATGTTCACGCTTTTTACCCTTTGATAAGCTGCGGTTTCCCTGCCCCGTTTACTGCTTATTTGGTTTCATTTATCGTTACTTCGCTCTATCAGTTGCATTTTAATCTACTGGGTTGTTATGGGGATGTTGCAACTGTTGCACATAATAGTTCCTTGGTTCGCGAATTCGAGAGTGCGTTAATTCAAGCGTCTACCGCCAATGCAGCAATTCACAATGTGTGCATTCATGTGCGCATCAAAGAGCACTTACCCCGACCACATTTGTGTCTCGTAATCGCTTCTAAGTTCGAGCAACAACTGCAAGAAGCCACCGACATCACGGGAGATGCAGCGACTTTAGAAGCATTAGACGAGAAAAAAACCATTACCTCCTCCCTCTGTCGTTTCATACGCGTTCGTATCGATTAGGTGGGAGAACACGCGCAAATGCCATTTTCAGAATGATTTTACCATTATCCCTGCAGGTAAAAGGCGCCCGTATTCCTATCCCCAACACCCTTCCCACCTGACTAATGTGCCACCTGTTTCCCAAAGCGGTGTTCATCTTCTGAAAGCGATTATATATCGCTAAAATTTTTTTTCTTTTTCCAGTGCGATATTTTATTTGTATCAGCGCTTTCATTTTCATAGCTAAAAATTTTCAGTGCATAATCGGCCACTCTCTTCAAAAAAGATGACTCCACAAGTTTTCAGTCGGAAAGCATAAGCAGAAAAATACCGTCGTGATTTTGGCAGAGCGAAAGTTCTGGTGAGTTATTAGAAAAAAAGGAATACCAATATATGGAGCAGTAAGCCATTACACACCTATCCAGAGTGTTTTGACAGGCTTATAATGTCTTTATTGATTTTCCGTGCGTTTTTCCTTTCAGGGAAACAGCGGCATCTCGCGGCAATTTTTCGCCTCTGCTTGGTCTCCCTGGAAACACACTGATCAGAGAACTATCGCGTGTACGTTGCGCAGAAAAGTTGTTTTATGTGACACAGGCATTTAGAATACCTGCACAGCAAAGAAATAATTTTGAATTTTATAGTAGCGGTTGTGCAAAGTTTGAATAGCACCGCACTAATAAGTCGTACCCCCACCTCCGTTATGAGCTCTAGTCTCCGCCGTAGCAGGCCAATGCGGAACTACTTATCAATATGACCACATTACCAGCGGTAGTTGTTGTTGTAGTCCCTTGTTATAAAGGCAAATCCATGCTACCAAAATACAGTAAGCGTGGGGGAAGGCAGCTAGGAGTAGCAGCCGAATAGCAGAAAGGGTGAGCCCATGAACGCCATAGACGGGATCGCTGCAGTCAGCAGAGCCAATTTAGGGTTAAGAGTCTATGTGTTTAGCAAAATATTATGACCGGTGTAGACAGCGGCCTGAACTAATCTTGAGACACCAATCTCTAGGTCGAAAGCTTCAAGGGAAGTGAGAAAGTTGGCCTATTCGAAGACGGGGGGGGGGGGGGGGGGGGTCCGGGAGCATAGTGCGAGGCATTGGGAGAGATTGCGTTGGTGTCTACAGGACGGTACCAAGTAAACGTAGCGTAGAGCCAGGTTAGCTCTTTTAGGGTCACACTACCTACTTGGGGATTGGCTAGGATTCGGGAACATTGACGGCTAACATGGCCGCTTTGCAAAATTCACAAAAGTAGGAATGGGAAGCGCAAAAGATGTGAAGTAGTGCGTGCTGTGTGACACCCCATCGGGACGGCGCGCCATTAGAACAAGTTTACACCAGCGAGGCAGAACCCTAGTTATGGAGAAGCTGTGGCGCGCGCCAGTGTGTTTGGTTGCGTAATTCCTCCGTGAGACAAATAAACTGAAGCGAAGAAACAGACGTGAACACTGGGTGGCCGCACCGAATACGATCAACAAATTCGCCACAAAAGAGTGAAAAAAAGAACGTCAAGACAAAGATCGAAATGCGATGTAGAAGAAATATAAACGAGCTGTTATCAAGTATCGCCCCCCTTTCGCCATCAAGACGCGCTGAGCAGACCTTGGTGCCGCAAGGAATTCTTCTCGCATTGCTTGTATGGCTAGTGTTCAATGCATTTTTTGTGCCAGCGAACGAAACCTTGGAGGGTAAAGTATCTTTGAAGCGCGAGGCCCTCCACTGTGCGAGAGGTTTAAAGAGCGGGGCTGTTGCGTTCCGCCTGTCCTGAGGGACTTATGCTTGTAAAATTGTGGCCGGTAAATTTATTGTCGCCTTGAGTGCAGATCGGGGGAAAAGGAGAGCAGACATGTGGATTACCTTCTTGTTGTCATGGAGCAGGTTGTGCCTGATGTTCACATAAGCGGCTGCTGACGTGCTCCAAGTTTTCACACTCCGCGCGTCCTTTTCATTTTGTCGTTCGCAGGAGAGCATGCCCAAATACGAAATAAAACACATTCGGGGATCAGTTTGTGGAGGGTCAGTCAAGCATTATAAAGCAATATGCGGCCGCACTAGGGGAAATTTCGGGCTACAACGCACGAACATTGAACATGCGTAACGCGAGGGGAGGTTCTTTCCATTTATCTTCCCGAACTTGCTCAGCGACTGGTTTAGTCAACCTGAAGCGGCAAAGAAATGGTATAAAGCCACACGAGCGGAAAATAAATCAAATCTGTACTTTTTTTCTTTTTTTTTTGTGTGTGTGTGTGGGGGGGGGGGGGGTTGTACATAGCCTGAGAGGAGCACGATATGTGTTTAAAGTCACTTTCAAGCTTGTTTGAGAATAAGGAAACAAAATTCTGGCTATATAGTCAGTAAAATATTACCCGAGCATTAACGCACCTCTTATAACCCAGAAAAAAAATGACGCGGAAGAAATATAATATGCAAATGGCGTGCATAATGTGTAGAGACCGATGAGTTAGGGTTCTCGTAGCATTTTGTAAATAAAAGCGCTTTCGTTTTTCCGCTCAGTTTTACCGTTTCGGCCCGGGCGTTCTACTCACGCAGCAGTGACGAGAACTGGCGCGATAGTTGTCTGTGAAGACATATGCAAGGACTTAAACGACTCGGAGAACGCCAGATCGAGCGTTGGGTGGATTACGTCGGGTAGTTTAAATTAAGTTCTTCATTCACGTTGGTGACGTTGGCTGACCGGGCCAGGATCAATGCAAATCTCAATTACCAGAGCTAGTTGATTCATGTGAAGTCGGGCCTGGCACGTTTGAGCGGGAGAGTGCCGTAATGGTAGAGTCCGCGAAACGAGCAAAGCTCTGTCGTGGCGATCACGTTCTACCTCACGCGTAGGCGGTTCACGGGAACCTACGCGTGATGCAGAGAAGTTTTGCCGATCACTGCGATTGTCGGGTATTTAAAGGTGTTCTCATGGCCACATATTTCTTTGGTCTAAGCTGCCGCAAGCGAAGCGCGTTTCTGCTCGGTTCTAGGTGTTGCCCATCAGGTGAAATTTTGTTAGGTGGCGAGCATGGATTGCACTACGTACACTTTTTCCTTGCCGCGTGGCTATATTTTTGAAAGGTGAGCAAATGAACAAATGGTGTGTACGATTGCAAAATCAAATACGCATTCAATGCTATGCTGGCTTGTGCTTGGTTCTGACCGACCTTTCGTGAGTTTATCAGGTCGAATCGACGAGGATTCGCATGCGCTCGCTCTAGAGATATATTAGGTTACTCTGTATATCTCGATTTGATATTGGTACCTTGAAAAATATTGTCCCGGCACAAATAGGCGGGCAATCCCCGTACTCCCATGGCTCAGGACAGAAGACGACGGGGACGACGAAGAAGTGGCTGGGTCCTTACGCGCGCGATAATACGGCATCGAGCCACACTCTGTAAATACGTCCATCGCATCTCTCTAAATAGACCACTTCCCATCAACCATGTGTAGCTTCACCACTTCTGCCGCGATGTAACAATATTTTAGTAAAATTTCCGCTAAGAAGAATGTGCTTTACGCCGAGCTTCATTTCCTTGTCGGTAACGCTTAGAGAATTCCTGTAAGCTGTCCATGAATGTCGTCTAAGCAGGGAGTATTCATGGTTAAGGAAAGCGGCTGTAGGTGCTCGTTTATCGATACTATGCTGAAAGGAAATATGTTAGTAATAATTCAGAATTATTTCAAATTATTATACGCAGTTTTATATATGTCTTTATTTGTAAAGAAACCAATTAACCATATAATATTCAATATATATCTCCTCTGATACAGCTTAGCTGGTGTTCACCTTCACAGTAACGGAAGTGCTATAAATGTTTAATTAGTATTCAAGCGTTGAATCAATCCCTGAAAATTACACGAAGACAGTCAGACACAAAATAAAAGCCGAATGGTGAAGAGAGAGACAAGGAAACGGACTGGGAAGGAAAGAAAAGAAGTCAGCAAGATTTCAAGGAAAGAGAAATCAGAGGAAAGCCCGAAAGAAACATCAGAAGTAAAAAATCAATGTGGTTCCCATATTTTTGCGTACGGTTCCACATAAAGCGTGTGTGCGGGCTGGAGAAAACAGAATGTGACAAAAGGGTTTTAGGATAGTCAGTCCAAACCAAAGTCTTAGCGTCACTGTCTTCATGAGGTCTCAACAAGAGTGGGGTGCTTCGTAGAACCCCGGCGGCGCTTCTATGTAAGCGCTAGCTATTAGCTGGTGGAGTCCTTGGTAGGCCTCTTGGGCTTCTTCGGTAGACATCGTGGTGGTGTCATATTTGTCGGAGACTCCGTCATCAACACTGCCAGAGGGTTGTTATATGGCGATTCGGTCAATAGATTGGTCGCCTAACCAGCAATTTCTCGCACTGACGGCGTATTACCGGAAAGCAGAGCTCGTTCGAAAATATTCACCAAAACAACCGGAGTAGAGGAAGCTGGTGCGCACGAAAAAAAATTTTCCGGGCGCGAATCTTCTCGCATCGCTACAAATGTCGCCTAAAGACGATCGTCGTCTTCCACCTCGGCGAAGTCCCTATCTTCTCTTCACAGCGCACCTCTAATGCTCCTACCCTCCCTTTAGATCCTCCAATGATAACCACGGAGGAGGCCTGCTAACGTCAATTCAAATATTCGGCGTTCCTCTGCTTGCGCAATTAACTGGAACCTTTTGTTATCGTAGATGTTGGAACAATGCCACGAGGTCCAGGTTCGCGCCGGCTCCTTTAGGGTGAAAATAATGTCACGAGACATGTAGGTGGGCAACGGTCCATAGAGCCATGACCAAAGACCAGTCACGACGACGACGAAGAAGGGGCTGGCGCACATGGCGCTGGCTTTGGCGCACATGGCGCTGGCTTTCTGATTGCTGCTGTATAATTATGTTAGTAGATTGTTGGCCTTCGGTATGTTTAATGTCGTCTCATTTTCTGCCACGTAACAATATTGATTTAAACGCGTATTTTTATTTGCTCTGGCAAATATCAATCCCGAATTATGCGACTCTGTTATGTATTGATAATTTTCCTCAAATATGCTCAATAATTTCCTTTGGCACAACAATGTTGACAAGTATTCCGTATGCTTCAAGATTTAGTGGTTCGGAGATGCGTTGGCTATAGAAGCTTCCGGTTAAAGTATTCTGCAAAAATTTGGGCGCATGGCTGAATCGAGGCATGGACCGACCGACCGACAGACAGACAGACAGACAGACAGACAGACAGACAGACAGACAGACAGACAGACAGACAGACAGACAGACAGACAGACAGACCACAATTCTCGGGTTTATGTAACATGTCGTAGATTGGAGACTATCCGCCTGCAGCCTGTGCGCACTGCTACCTTTCTCCGCGTGCTGTGATTGGAAGTTTCGTCCTCAGGGTCAGCTGCCTTGTGGCTTCGATCTGCCCGCAAACAAGCAGGTCAAATGCTACACCTTATCCGGCGCATGTCACAAAAGGCTGGAGGCTTTTATAGCCCAACTCTTGGTGCGGTCAATACTTCAGCCTCGACTTATCTATCAGGCTATCAGGCTCAATTCCAGCATAGGACCCAAGCGGAGTGGGCCCGACTTTAATCAATTAATAGAGCTGCAATGCGGGCAATCACCTGCCTCCCTCAACTAACGCCCCATACCATCTCTTCAGGCAGAAGCTCAACTGAACACCCTGGATGAGCTTGTACATCAGCGCCGCTCCGCCCGCCAGCACAAACAATTTTGTTGCGGAGGCAGTGATGTTGGCGATCTACATGGGCCGTCCTCTACCCACCTTACCAGTCCACCCTGTAACTAGGCCGCCCTGGTTATAACATCAACTGACCGACAACAGGCCGCTAACTAGACTTCACAGTCGGTCGACCGGGAACGCAGACGCACAGACCGCGGGCGCACCATTACGAGTGGCTGTGAACCAGCCCCAGGTTGTAGAGGCATTTGTGGACGCTGTGGCCCAAGACGGCGTTTTAACTACGGCGATCAAATGTCCCTCTCATTCATAAGCGAACCAAAACTGCGCTTATGAAACACTCCGCCCCTGGCCTTCTATGCTGGTGGAGCTTACAAGCCATCCGGGACGGTCTGCAAGCGCTACTACTGGCACTTCAAGCCCCTGATAGTTTTACTGTACAAATGTACACGGACTCAACGGCGGCCATACGGGATTTGCGCCGTGTAGCCTCCAACTCGTCCGTTTCAAGAGAGATTCATAAACTGCTGGACACGTACCCCTGCCCTCTCCGACTGTCGTGGATCCGCCGTAATACTATCACCGCGCATATTGCGGCGGATAGTTTCTGTCACCTCTCTTCGGTTCCACGACCGCTGCCCTTGCTGACAACGGACCCACATGAACAATTTGTCCAACTAAAGGAAGGTCTGCGTCGCGCCACACGCGTTCTCATCCCACCGTGTGGAACAGACCTTCCCAGTGGGCTCGCTCGCTGGGAGGAGGTCCTGCTGCGTAGAATTCGAGTTGGGGTGGCCCTCTCTCCTACGGTACCCCGGGCGTGGCCACCACGATACCATGCCCCGTTTACCAACACCTGCCCCTTCTGTACGGTTCCTGCCGAAGACACGGACACAAAACCACCTGCTATGGACGTGCCCTTTCCTGAGTGCAGCGAGATCCAGACACCTTCGCGGCACAGGCCTGCATCCTGGGAGACCCCCTGATCTCCAACGATGGCTGTGGGGGCCCCACCACCACTGCCTTCTGGATTTCCTCCAGGAAACGGGTGCCAACTTGTACCTATTAGAGTTTATGCCAAAGGGCATACTATTCGCAAAAAAAAGTAACCCAAGAAAGACTACCGTGGACGCTGACTGGCCCTTTAGCAAAGATGGCAAGTTGCAGCTGGCAGTCTCCTAAGCGGCTGTCCAGTCCAAGAACCAGGCAGCGGCCCTTGGGGTGCCGCGCCCGCTTCGGAGGAGATTACCTTGACTTCGTTGACTTGGGAGCCAAGTTCACTTTAGGTGTCCATCAGAAAAGACTAAAAATACATAGACAAGCAAAGCGGAAAAACATCGTATTGTTTATCTTTTTTTAAGTGTCACGAAAATAGCGGGAAAAACTTTTCAGTGGCTCCACGAAAATACTGCCTGTAGGTGCGAGGCACGTTTTCTGGTGTGGACAGGTCGGCACACGTGTGAACAGGTCGTCAAATCAAGCGTGAAATCACACTGATTGTTTTCCTGTCAGGAGTACGATGCAAGATAAACAGATAAGATGATACAGATTGCGCGCCACCATCAAGCGCGAGAAAAACAAGGCGTCAGAAACGGGAACGCTTCGTCGTAAAGATACTGTCACCCGAAAAAATTTAAACAATGGAAAAATACATGTGGCGCATTGCCAGCTAGACAAGCGAGATGCCATTGGAGCAAAACTCGCAATCAAAGTACGAGAACCGACATCTCCAGAAGCATACACAATTAATTCTTTCCAGGAGATTACCAGTAAAAGTAAGGATCGCAATGGTGTAACTAGCTTCTCCCCACGCACGTCGGAGTCCGAGTATGTATCAACCCAGCAATGGGCGGAGTGCTGAGGCGTGAATCTGTTTCTGCTGTGTCGCCCTTCTAAATGCGCAATGCACTACTTCCAGCACTCACAGTCATCCATGAGACAGCGAGCTAATCTGTAGCAATTAAATTGTACGTAAGTAGCCCTAGGTACTCTGTTATAGCGCCACACGGCAACAAGCCAGCTCTTCGCCTGCGTGCAGTTCATAAATCTAGCACTGCGCGCGAAAATGCTTCTTGCAGTCTGGCGGCTCGATCTGCTTTACGATGCCACGCTCCGTCCTACGCGGTCCATCTCCCTTTCGCGGACTCCTGGCCATATGGGGAAAGGTTTTCCAGGCTTGATCTCACCCGTCTGCCCTCTGCGCATGTGCCCTGTTGCTATAGCAACGTAGGCGCGTCGTCGGCTTCCAGGTTCAAACGGAAGGTCGCGGAGGTGTTGCACGCCGCACGTGGAAACGCACCATTGGTAGCGGGAAGCATCATCGCAGCATATCCGATCGTGCTAATTAAATGCGAACGTAAAGCGCGAGGAATTTGGATGATTTAGCTCAGCCTAGCCAAGCTAAGCTGCGACCCTATTCTCTGCTGTATAAATTCACGGTGAATTCGCCATGCTTTTTGCGCAAGGAAAACGTAGGCAATCAGTGACGTGATGCACGCATAGGTATTACGACGTGCAGTGCGATTTGATGTTTAGCTGAGAAAGATCACGGCAAAGCTATGAAATATTGCGCATAAAAGATAAAAAAAACTGTGGTTGATTCCTCTGTTACAGGAGTCAGTAAAACACAAAAGTGAAATGTGCACCGAAATGTGCAGCGAAAGGAGCATGATTTGCTGGATGGCGGTCATCTCGTGGGTGTGCTTGGCGAGCGACGTCTTGCTCGCCGGTCGTTTCGGCAAAGGCGCGACCACTTCGGTCCTGCTTCGTGGTTTGTACGGCAGAGGGTTGCGTTGCAACGCGCTCAGCTTGTGGAACGCGAGAGGCAAAGTTCGTAGCTTGGACTCTGAACGCGCGAACGCATTCCGCTTTCCGCTGTTTCTCTTCGCAACAAATCAGTCACGTTCGCGACGATCCCCATCGCCGTCGTTGACTTTTTGTTGCGCTTACCGTTTTCTTACACGGGTTACCCTGCCCGATCGAGGCGCCTACTGTCGGCGCTCGTTAGCGTCATGATGCACTACTTCACTTCACCTCTCCAAGACGGCAGCACCATCCGTGTCAATGAAACTTTTTCTGCCGTTTCGCCTGTGTTCGTTTACTGCGTAGTTTCCGTGATGGATATGACGTCAGTGAAACCTTGGTGTATCCTGGCATAAAACACTTTCGTATTAAAACACTTGGCATATGTTATAAAAATTTGGAAGGCAGCTGGGGCAGGCAAGAGAAATGCATTTCTTTAGGTTAAAATATGCGTCAACACCACAAGGCGATCACGCAACCTTGATACTACAGCGTGCGAACAGCAGATGTTGAGTTAAAAAAGATCACACAATTATTTTACCGCATCTATTTATTTCTTTCGATCCCTTTTAGTAACATAGTCGAGATATCTGCTTCAATGCAAGCTTTGTTGCGTTATTACCGTCCCGGCCGTCACCGCCGCTGTGCTATCGTCTGCTGCTGTTAAATAGGCCCTAAATAGGCTTCTGAAGGTCGACATTTCAATCGCGCTATCACTGGAGTACCCCTTCACGACAACGTGTACCAAATATTAAACCTCTGCGTAAAGCAGGGACCGCACAAACACGCAACAAAGATCATTTCTTTTTTTTCTTGGGCTACATAAACCCAGACATTTTGGTCTGTCTGTATGTCTGTCTCTCTGTCTGTCTATCTGTCTGTATGTCTCTCTGTCCGTCTATCTGTCTGTGACTCGATTCAGCCACCCGGCCAAAGTAAAACAATGCCTGCGAAATAGTCTTATATAGTCAAAGCTAAATGTGCCCGTCTATGTCCGGTGTAAGGTTCATACTTGTCAATATTGTTGAAGAACAACAAGACATTACGCATATATAAGACAACAAATTAATACAGAAGTGATATTTGCAGCGTTACTTTATAAAAAATCGTACATGTTTGATTTTGGCGAGATTAAATACTTCATCAACTGAAGAAAAAAATATCACTCCGCCGTCGCCTGCTGTCGCCCGCGCCATATAGCTTCTGGCGGCATTTGAAGAAATCAATTGGCAAGAGTTACGACAGGTTCCACTATATAGGTTCCACGTTCTGCTTGGAACGCACGTGGACTAGGGACACGCGGTTCTATAAACGTTGAAGTAGGGCGCCTCGATTCACACGCGTCTTCACCGTACGGCAGCGTTGACATCGAGACACCCGGTTTGGAGCAGTGGAATGCTAGAAATTTAAAATGATTTAAGCAAACCTTTGGTGTCTTTACCTTGGGAGGAGTGCGACGCAACAGGAACAACATCAGAGGTGAGAGGGAACGCGAAGGGAGGCATTTACTTGGCAAAAGTCGATAAAGACTATCGTCTTTTGACGGCATTTGCTACGAAAGGAGCAGATACGCGGCCGATTTTTTTATTTGATTACCTACCGCTTCCTCGCCGCCAAGTCTGACGTGTGGCAGAATGCTTGCGACGCAGCCTCTATGGCACACGAACTAATGAGCATTACGGCCTTGCTATTGGTGGGCCCCTTTAAATGCTGTAGCCAATCAGCGTTCCTGGCTCTGGGGGAAACGCCGGCTCGAGCGACGCTCCTGCACCGACGCACGGCGTATCTGAGTAGGGACGAACGGCGATCGTTGCCATCCTTCAGACGAGCTTAGCTGAGTTGGTATATACAGCGCTTCATTTAAAGGTATGAATAACGCTGAAAAACACGGAGTGTCTCTGCAGGCGTCTGCCGGCACGGTCGACAAAGAGCCCACTGTGCGGTGTATGCACCGTACAGCATACAAGGCCGCAGGGATTGATACACACCCCCAAACACCTCCCCAACACTCCCCCAGAATTATCATCATCATCATCAGCCTATCTACGCCTACTGCAGGGCAAAGGCCTCTCCCATTATTCTCCAATTACCTCGGTCCTGTGCCAACTGTGACCAATTTATCCCCGCAAACTTCTTAATCTCATCTGCCCATCTAACTTTCTGCCGCCCCCTGCAACGCTTGCTTTCGCTAGGGATCCACTCTGTTACCCTTAAAGGGGCCATGAAGAGAAAACACAAGTTTGGTTCATTCAAAAGATTGTCTCGTTAGAATCATACTGGCACCACTTTTAACGTAAACTTCGCTCAAATAAGCTACATAATGAGGAAAAACGGGAATGGTCATGCGACCCACCAGCTCATTTCCCGCAACAGAACCTATGATGTCACATGAGCTAGCTCTGCGATTGGCGGAGGCTGGCAGAAGCAGACGCAAATTAGGTAGAGCTTACAAACTAGACGAACGAGCGATTTGCGCTTAAATTTAGGGCACATTCTTTACAAAGCAATAAGAATGATGGGACAAACAGTGGAAGTTACGAAAGCACATGTAAACATAGAAGTACTGATGCGTTCTGCTGTTCGTACTGCGCACAGCATGCATGGTTTAGCTGCACAGCACTACGGGACTTGGGGTTGTCTCAGACGACACTGGCCGATTGACGCAAGCAACGGAGTCTTGACGCAAGCAATGGTATCTTACGTGACCACATTTGTCGAGCGAGCACTGTTTCAGGGAACGAATATTTTCTCCCAGAACAAAAACAAGCCAGGTTTAAATGCGGACAAAAACAAACCAAACGCTTGCCACGGTATGGTGGCGCCATCTAGGTTACGGAACGTAAAGAAACGCGGGAACAAACCAACACCGCTGTACATGGTGGAGACAACTTTTGAACGGTCCCGTGCCGCCGCAATTGGGCCAACGGGCTCAACGCGTTATTCTTTTTGTTTCCCACGAGACCTAGCAACGCGAAACAGACAATATGATTCAAACTTCTCCAGTAAACCGCGTTGCGGCGATAATTTTAGCGCGGTTTTGACACAATGACTTGCTTCGGCGGCAAGCGAGCAACCGAAAATGGCGGCGCCAGCGTATACGTGTCTCTACCCTGTACGGCGGATGCATGAATGAAGGTACTCTAGGCTGCAGAACGGTCGGTTCCTGTGATGTCATTTGGGACCACGAAAACGCACCATTGAGCGGGAAAATCAAAATTTTAACCTAAATTGTTTAATTTCTCAGTGAATAAAGCACCGTTTGTATCCGGACAAGCACTGGGGGCACTATAAAACACGAAATCTTTCGAATAAAATCAACTTGCATTTTCTCTTCATGGCTCCTTTAATGACCAGCGGTTATCTTGTCTTGGCATTACATGCCCTGCGGACGTCCATTTTTTCTTCTTAATCTCCACTAATATGTCCTTAACACGTGTTTGTTCCCTGACCCACTCCGATCTCTTCTTGTCCCTTAATGTTACACCTATCATTTTCCGCTCCATTGCCCGCTGAGTCGTTCTCAATTTAAGTTGAACCCTCTTAGTGAGCCTCCAAGTTTCTGCCCCGTAGGTGAGTACCGGTAAGATGCAGCTGTCATACAATTTCTTCTTCAGTGACAATGGTAGGCTGCTATTCATTATCTGAGAATGCCTGCCATATGCACCCCACCCCATTCTGATCCTTCTAATTATCTCTGTCTCATGGTTGGGATCTGGGGTCACAACTTGGCCTAAGCAGATATATTCGCGTACCACTTCCGTTGCCTCGCCATCTATCTCAAACCGCTCTGCTGTCCCGAGGTTATTGATCATTACTTTAGTTTTCTGCATATTAATTTTCAGGCCCACGGTTCTACTCTGTTCGTCCAGCGCGGAAAGCATGCTTTGCAATTCGTCCCCCGAGTTACTTAGCAAGGCAATGTCATCAGCAAATCCGAGGTTGCTGAGGTATTCTCCATTAACCCTTACTCCCACCTGTTCCCAATCCAACGTTCTGAATACTTCTTGTAAACATGCTGTGAATAACATTGGAATAACATAATTATTTCGCCACCCCCCAAAAAAGATTTCACAACCACAACCCCGGCCACGCCCCACAACATCTCCCAACACACCCCTAATTGGACTTAGACTCTCCCCAAAATCGAAATTCTGGATGAAGCCCTGCACGGCAGCAGCTAAAACTTGCCGCCGCCCGCCAGAGCGGGACTATTGCTGAAAATGAGGTTATGAATGCGTGAGAGGGGGTGATAATGCAGTGAAATATATCGCTGGGGATTATCGTCGGCGCGGCCTCGCAAAGCGATGTCTGAATAACTGCGGCGATGCTATGCTTTTTCTCCGACCTCGGAAGGACCAATTCTTCGTGGCAGCGCCGCATGCAGAAACGCTAGAGGGCCGCTAGTCGTCGGTGGCAATCTTGAATTATTGTCGTGAGCGAGCATGTTGTGTTTGGAACCACCCTATTTGGACTTCAAATGCTCGTTTCCGCTGTTCTAAAACCAACTTGCCGACGCGGGCACGGTGTACGCGAGGAGCAGTTCGATGCGGGCGGACCACCGACCGCTCCCGCTTGGCGGTAGCGACTGTAGTGGGCGGAGCTACGCCGTCGTGTGCTAAAAAAACGTGACGTACCGCCGAGTGGAGCCAATGGCGGCGCGCATCTCGAAGCAGCATGTTTCTCTGGGTGGTCTTGCGGCCTGTCGATGACGTCACAGCTCACGCAGTGCTTTGGAGGTGATGTGAAAGGGCGAATGCGGCAGGCCGTATTGCGGTCCCTTTTTAATTAATGATAACTCGGCAAATACTGAACGCGTTAAAACCATTTTTCCGGCAGGATGTTTGTCGAATAGTACTTCAACGATTGCGCTTTAAAATCGCAACTTTTAAAACCCTGTTTAGGGTCCCTTTAAAGGTTTATGGCGTAGCCAGAGAAAAAGACGGCCGTGACCACCGTTTTTATGACGCGGTATGGACAGCGAAACGCTACGCTTGATAACGGCGGAGCGTACCGATGGCGCCGATTCACTCATTCGTCAAAAGGAAATTGAATCAGCGCAGTAATAAATAAAACAGTCAGATTTCCTTGTTATTTGTTTTTTGACTCCGATCACGTGACCCTCCAGCTTACTAGCAGGAGTGTGGAGAAATGCCATGCATTGGGTTCTCTTTGCCATGGAGAGGCTTCAAGTATTTTTGCATGAAGTATTTTTGCGTGCACCAGATTATCGATTCGTTACATCCAATTTTTACCTCTACTGTTTTAACGAATATCGGGTATAACGAACTAATTTGCTGTCCCGATACTACTTTGTTATAACAAGGTTCTACTCTACACTATTCGGCCAAAATAAACGGCAGTCTTCAACTCCAGACTTCAAATTCAACGCAGGTGCAGCTTCGGCGCGTTGAACTTCACCGTCAGTCTGGCGTAATATCGCCTGTCGGTGCATGTCTGAGAAGTCGCATCTGGTGCAGTAGAGCGCGAAGTTATTAATACTGGGTGGGAAATAAGCGCACGAGATGGACGCCCGTCGTACACCCAGAATGAAAGCAACCGAACCTTACGCGGATTCATTATAAACGTTTCAATTTTGGTTTCACGCCGTTTCATAATCTACGACGCCTGCCCTCACAGCCGAGGCGCAGTAGATTGTTTCGGACCGATTTAAACCAGCATCAGGTATCGGGCGTGCACGAAAACCTACCTCACGGAGTGGTTATTTCTCCTATTCGTGTGAATTGTAAACCACCCGGTGGTGCCGGGAATCAAACCCGCCACTTAGTGCTCAGTATAACCCCGGGATGTTCTTGATAAGATCCTCTGTGATTTGTTTCGGAATTGTTCTATAGGTAGCAATCAGCTACTCAGATTGAGAAAATTACTAACATTGTGGAAGTTTTTGATGCAGTGATTTGGCAGCACTGGTGCTGGTGGTGAAATTTTATTTCCGGTGAACGGAGGTTCATGCTGGAAAGCGCGATAGGCCCTCAGTATAGGCCTCCTGTGTGTGCTGCTGTCCTGCATGCGGAGCCCGCAAACTGTCACGGGCTCTCGTGATACTAGCTGGACAACGCATCCTACAACTGCTCCAGGTGTGGAATGCGGATAATGAAAGCTGCTGGTGTGTTCTCGAATATGCAAGAAGCTGATGGTAAGTAGTTGTCTGTACGTCCCACCAGGCCCCAGCACACCTTGGTAGACAGTGGTGTTTTAGAGTGCACCGTACTGCGGCTGGATCGGCTCTGGGTAACCGCGCAAATGGTGGGGTGCCCGCAGGGTCCACGCGCGGGCTGTAGCGCGCATAGGTCGGCGTACTCACTCGTGAGTACACTCATTTGTACTCATTTGTACTCAAACTCACGAGTGAGTACGATGATGAGTGATCACACACCCAGAAAAAAACAGTGAGTACGATGACGAGTGAGTACAGGGGTAAGTCCACTACTCGTGAGTACAGTACTCATGAGTACACTACTCATGAGTATGAGTACTCGTGAGTACAGTATTCTTGAGTATGAGTACTCATGAGTTTGAGTACTAATGAGTATGAGTACTCATGAGTACACAGTACTCATGAGTATACAGTACTCATGAGTACACAGCACTCATGAGTACAATACTCATGAATACTGTGTACTCATGAGTACTGTGTATTCATGAGTATATGCACTACTGAGTACAGTAGTGCAAACAAGTTTTATCACGAGCTCGAGTCCGGACGCGCGTGTAGGAGTCGCAAACATTTAGCGGTGCCGCTGTGCAGCTTAACTGTCAGGGTGGTAAAATTAGACAACGAAAACTGCACCTCCCTCCTCGCCCGGTCCCTGTTTGGCGCTGTAAGCATTTTTCGGCGGTCACTCGCAAAGGGGTCACGGTGAAGAGGGAAAAAAGAGGGGGTGAGGGCCCGGCGGGAAACGCGGCCGCAGTTGCTCTTCTCTGATGGGACTTGTTGACTGCCGCAGTTATTTTTGTTGACGCGGCCTGTGAACGCGTGGCGGCTTCATTGCGATTGCTCCCTTCCAATTGTTTTAGGGGAGAGGCGGTGGAGGCTGCTAACAACGCACGAACTAGGCGTACTAATTAAAGTCCCTCTTTTTCGGTCTTCAGAAGTTTTCGTAGACGCATGTCACGCTGTGTAGTCGTTTCGTGAGCCGAACCGCTCATTTCAACAGTCGCAGTTAATTTACGTAACTCGCGTCAAACCGACTGCGTGGTTTGTAACGTTCGCTGTGCGTATTCAAGCGACAGTTTGGCTGATGTACGTGCGCCCATATGGTTTTATTAGGTTCCCGTTTTGAAACATTTTGCTCAGGTTCGCTAGTAATGTGGTCTCGTGTAGTGCCATTTACAAGTGAGCATATAGCCCCACCGTGCACTACGGCGTGCAGGCGTGGCGTTGGAATTTGCCCCAGCAATGGAAATAAAATATCCGAGTACACCTAAGCACGTTTGTGAGTTGTGAATCGGACATCATAATATCCAGTTCAACGCGTGCGGCGCCTTGTTTAGCCTCGCATATTTTGACGAGGAGCTCTGTCATCTTGCTGCTGGAGGAGCGTTTTGCTTTCGAATGACTTTACTTTCGAGTGGCAACCCGATTCGCCGCTTCTCGTTTATGCCACCGTGTAATGAGGGCGCTGACGATGATGGTGAATTTCGGTGGTTATTCCCCTACCTTCACTACTGTTTACAGGTATTAACTCTATGGTTTACAGGCGGGGCGACCACTCCTCGCTAGCAACTATACCACCGATTTTAGGCTCGCACTGTGGGAGGCCTCGTGAAGGAATTGTTTTGAATTGGTGAACGCCAACGCCAGACGCCGGGATTGTCGCTTGAGCTCGCATCTTGGAACGTCTCGTAAAACATGTGGATTGCACATAACGACGTCACCGCACTTTTTGATCGATCGCTGTCAGCTTCATCCGCGTTGCTGGAGATAAGAGCTGCAGATTTCCACTTTGCAACCAACCCACTAACACGGCAATACAGTGACGTCAGTGCAAGCTATCACGCCTCCGAAAAACGCGTCTACAAACTTTGTTCTCGAGTACACAAAGCACGGCAGAGCAGTTCTACGCTGCTGTAATGGCTGCCAAGTACCGGCAGCAACTGGGTGCCCTGCGGCCCTCGACTGCGACCGATACCCCCTCCACGACCCCCCCCCCCCGAACACACACACACACACACTGTTTGGACTGGGCCATTCTAGCTCAGTCACCACTGTTCGATTCACTTCACTTTATTTCCTTGAAGACCCCACAGGGGGGTGTTGTACAACATAGATACAAAAGCCACAGGTTAACAATACAGATGCATAGATGTTGCGACGTTGCCCTGCTCATTCCGCCATCGACGCGGCGCAGAGGAGAGCGATGAAGTTGTCGAGCCGACGGTGATTTTAAGCTGCATTCATATACAATATATACAAAAGTAGCAAGAGCGTTACATGGCTCGCACAAAAGCACTTCTCAACTCAGTGCCTCCGATGAAATGCCGCCACACAGCCGCTGCTTCAGGGCTGGTTTTATGCCCCCGGGGTTCCGCCGCAGCCGCATGCAGTTCGAATCTTTCCAATCAGGACTATCACTGGCCGCAGTTTGAATCCGGCGAATACAGGCGAAGTGATTGCGTTAGCCGAGCCACTAATGGGAAAGGGGAGGCGACTCAGCGGCGCCGTCTCCAGAGTCTACTCGTCGCTGCGTGTCTTTTGCGGGCCGGTCGTCCCAAGCATGATTTGGTGCGGCCGTCTCGATGGGAAAAGGAGAGTAGACTCGGCGGCGCCGTGTGCCGCCAGTTGCGGCATGTCTGCCGCGGGCTGGCTGACTGAGGCGCGAATCGGGCCCACCGTCGGCGCGTCGCCAGGTGCAGCAAATTTAACCGCACACACAGGTGCAGCAAATTTAACACACACGCATAGAAAAATTAGTAAGATCAGACCCGTGTGGGTTTTGGCCTAGCTGTTAACGGAAATAGACACAACGACGCGTAGCGACCGTCATGTCCCTTTTTCGCAGCGGGACCTCCCTCTTTGGCTTTTCGCGCGCTAGCTGGTTTTCGTCTTTCTGTTTATCTCTTACTTTGCGGGCTGGCGGTGGTTGCGAGGGGTACGGTTGCGCAATGTTCGCAGAATTCGGAACAGCGGCGGCAGCGTCTCTTTCCAGATGGTTTTAAAGACGATAGTCTTTCTTTGGCCACTTGAGCGCGACAATGTTGGCCTGTCAGTCTCTCTGTCTGTGTCCGTCATAAAGATAATTCATTATTGCAACGTAATATCACGCCCCGCTGTACACATGGGAGCTACTGGGGTTGCCGTTAAGTAGCTGAAATAAAGATGCTCAGGAAGGGGGCGACAGTAGGGGGAGTAGAGGAGGAGGAAGAGGAGGATCGGGGGGCACTGCCTCGCTAATCGGCTCCATCACCGTATCGGAAGCCAGACGCTGGTCCTTTTTCGTTACACATTTTCTGGTGCCGAAACCCGTGAACGGGCGCACGAGCGAATCTACGTTCGACGGCGCAGCGGCTCCGAGGCACGCGAGGCTTGGATACCTTCGTGCTGCTTTATCCTGGAAGCCTTGCCCTCGGCCGCCGCCCCTTTCCGCTCGTGCCCAAGACCGCCCTTGTCCCCTTGGTATTCGCAACCCCAGCGTCTTGCTTCATCGACTGGTGTGCCATGGACGCTCTTTGTATTCGCCGAGATGTCCTGCGAGCGACCGTCTCCGGGACCATGGCAGTCCTCGACGCCTTGCTGCGGAGCCAGGTAGCAACGGCCCTTGACAGACAACATGTCCTCGACCTCATTTTGCATGACCAGGTGAGCCTTCACAAACTCGACGCTCAAGTTCAGGAGAAGCTGAAGGATGAAGAATTTGATGCTGAAGTTCTGGAAGCGATCGATTACGACGAGCGTATCTGCGCCTTACGAACGCGCGTACGCTTATCTTCCTCTTCCTCTACTCCCCCTACTGTCGCCCCCTGCCGACAGTAGGGGGAGTAGAGGAGGAGGAAGAGGAGGATCGGACGCGCTCACTGCCTCGCTAATCGACTCGATCACCGTATCGGAAGCAAGACGCTGGTCCTTTTTCGTTGCAGTAGCTTCATGTACATAATGCGCCCTCTCTACAACTGACCAACTGCCCCGCGATTCAGCCAAGATTCAGCGCGCGATTCAAAACACGAGTGCGTACGTCCCGTTTCGCTCTCTCCCGTGTACGTGCCTTCGCGCAGTGGGAAGCCCTGCGACAATGCACCGTGTAAGACGTTTTCTTCTCGGGCTCCTCTGTCCTGATGTATATGTAATCTAAGTATTTCTAATTAGTTAAACATTTTATTTTTTTCTGTTTAGCCTTTCATTCGAGCCACGACCTAGCTAAGATGTTGCAGTCGACAGGATCATGATTTAAGGCCACGGGAGGACGAACAACCTGGACGGACCGCACCCCGACTACGAGAGTGCAGCACGCAGGCATGGGCACCGACGCACTCCACGCAAGCGGTGGCCGACACAGTGCTGACGCTACGTCCTACGCTCTACGAAGAAGCAGCAGTTCGTGAGCGCACTACGATTACGAGGGCTACCCTGCTCTGGCCGTAAGGACGACATCATCTTGCGTCTTCTAGAGGACAACGAAGAACGTCGCCATCTCTCCAAACGAACGAATGTGCCAACGCTACTTCAGGCTGCCTCCGACAACAAACGGCAGAGGACCCTGCAAGCGGCGCTGTTTGAGAGCAGAAGGCTGCGTGATGAACGAGAAAGTTTTCTGAGAAAACTGGCGATAGTCGGCCGCACGTTTTCCACGGTGTCTGGACTGCAGGAGATCCGGGCACAGGCAGAATGCACGACGGCACGCACATGAACGAGACGACGCATGCAATTGTGATTGCGTGCTCACCGGACCTTTCCCAGGTAATCGCCACGATTACGGAGACGCATCGAAGGTCAGTGCATTCCTGGCGAGATCACGAACACACGTTGCTCTGCTACATCGCCCACGAGCTACATCGCCCACGCGCAGGTCATTCCAGCAACGAGCAACGAGACGCGCAACGTCCGCAGCGCGCACGAGCCAGAAGGCACCACGTTTCTGGCACCCGCTCTTCCGGTACAGACGTACACGAACGGAACGCTGAGAGCACGGAACGCAACGGAGCCGGTACGTACATTTTCTGCACGTGCTGTCCGGGCCCGGGTCCACGCAACCAACGACATCGCATCCGGATTGGTGGATATGGCCACGACAAGCGAGCAAGACGCACTACGCCCGAAATGCACCATACGTGGCGAACGACCACACCCCAATTATAGGGGAGTTTCCTAGATAAAACGAGACGCACAGCGCACGAAACGCACCAGAAGTGACGAACGACATCCAACTTGAACCAGTGGAGCTGACCACGGAGGACGAAATGCACAACGCACGGAACGCCAGCAAGCCAGCACACACGGAGGAAACTGCTGTTCGCGACATCTTCCGCTCCCACTGCAGGTGCTATCCGGACTTGGCCAGAGAATGTTACAACCGCCGAAATCACCTGGCCACAAGCAACAAAAGACCCAGCGCACGCGGTCCAACCCTACCGAAAAGTACGAGCTCTCCGACACCCGCTGCTCCCGCCCGAGTCCAGCGGACGAACGACGTGACACTCGTGCAAGTAGGTCAGTCAACGAGCAACGACACGGCCAGCGCATGCGGCATGTCCGAGCCAGAATTAACAAGATCACCGGCACCCGCGCTCCGATCGAGACTCAGACGACAAACACCATTTCGTACAAGAGGACGCAACCGCGAGCAAGCGGACTCGCGATAAACGGAGCCTGCTTGCATGGGAGAGATAGCGATTATAGCATTCTCGAAACAACGCGCAAAAGACGAGGTCTTGAGCCACGACACGGACACGGCAAGAACGGCAACGAATGAACCCGATCCAGACGAAGCATCGAATGCCCTGACGATGAAGTCACGCTTGCGACGCCGAGGAATGTGGGACCGAACGGACGGCACGAACTACGCCCGCTTCCCCACCACAACGGTTTCACTTCCGAAACAACCACGGCGACTGCGAGCACGGAGCCGCAACGACTTTGACCGATCAGCCATGCCACCCTACGAAAACGCCCCGCTACCGCACACTAAACGAAAAGCCAAACGGCTCCCGCACCATACGCAACGCACGCGTCAATTCAAGCAACGTCCTCAACGCGCCGAACTATGCCATCCCTAGCGCAGCTCGCCAACGGACAAACCAGACATCTACGCTTGCACATGCATCAAGCACGCGACGAGCTACACGAACACAATCGCAGACGGAAGCGGCGCAACCAGCGCAACGCCGTAAAACAAACCAGACATCTACGCTTGCACATGCATCAAGCACGCGACGAGCTACACGAACACAATCGCAGACGGAAGCGGCGCAACCAGCGCAACGCCGTAAACACTGTCAAGTTCAGGTCTGACGAAGGCAACTTCACGGCACACACACAATAAAATCAAGCAGATTTGAAATTCACCGAAACTCAACCAGACGAACACCCTCTTAACGAAGTTTCTGGTATCTGGAACAACAAAAAACAAACGCCAGCATCGAGCATCTGTGAACAAGCGGACAGTGATCTGGATACGAACGGACGTCAATCTACGCGAACGCTTCATTGTGCCTGGGGGCAGGCGCATTTCGGATTCAGAGCACGATTAGGATACATATCAGCGCGCCCAGAAACGAAAACAAACGACAAAAGCTGCCACCCGATGACACGCAGAAAAACGCAGTTTACGGCCACGGCCGCACCGACAAGCCCCGAGCTCCCCTGAGCCCGACCCGGCCTGAGAACAAGACGAGACGCCAGGCGCAACGCGAGTGCTTACGTTCCGTTTCGCTTTCTCACATGTAGAGTGCACTTGCCTTCGCACAGTAAGTCGCCCAACGACAGTGCGCCGCGTCAGACATTTTCTTCCTCTGTCGTGATTTATATGTAACCTGTGTTTTTCTAACCAATTAAACAATTTATTTTTTCTACTTAGTCTTTCATTCGAGCTACGGTCTAGCTAACAGTGCAGATAAGTTGATTATTCGTGAGTAATACAAATTGAGTACTCATGAGTACTGATTGAGTACTCATGAGTGCGGAATGAGTAGTACTCATGAGTGCAGAATGAGTAGTACTCGTGAGTGCAGAATGAGTAGTACTCATGAGTAGTACTCATGAGCAGTAGTACTCATTGAGTACTCATGAGTACAGATTGAGTACGAATACTCGTGAGGACAAATGAGTTTGAGTACAAGTGAGTATGATTACAAATGAGTATTTGATGAGTGAGTACGAGTGATTTTATGAACAGACGAACTTTTTGAGTCTGAGTTTGATTGAGTACAGCGTAAATAAAAAAAAATGTGATTGAGTTTGAGTGAGTTCTTTCTGTTTTGCCGACCTATGGTAGCGCGTGCTCGTTGGTTTCTGTCATGCCCTGCATGACCAGGCGCCCTGGATAACCGCAATGACGATCCCTTTCATAGGAAGAATACCGCAGTTGATGTGAGATGCAGCGTTATAACGCAGGTGCATTCGTTAACATTGTATTGGTAGAGGTCCCAAAAACCTCTCGCTATGAACAAAACAAGTCCTGCTCCGGTACTGTAGAAATCATGCTCGACCCACCCCCACATTCGCATTGTTTTCCTGAAACACAACAATACGAGATTTTTAGTATTCATCGTTTCAGCTGGAAGACCATTTGTCTTATTTCAATAGAAATCTGATAATATCTGATAATAGATTCATGCGAGTCCTTTTGCTTCGGTCTATGTCGCTTGTAGAATGACTAACTTTACAAATTTCAAACTCTGACAAACATCGAAAACTACTCATCTGCGTCACTGGCAACGAAAGTACCAAAACGTAAATAAATGCAGAGATGCTCCAAAATGTATCACTACATCTTAGCAGTGGGAAAGATAAGAGTAACTTTGAAGCAACCATCGTATAGAGTGAAACCGTTACGTAAACTATATACAAGGAGCACTGTTAGAATTTGAAACAAGCTGTAGAAGGGAGAACTCTGCCATGTTCTACATCTTTTCCTTTCAAGCAGATTACGCTATCTTCCACTCTCGGCGTCCACGTGGAATGCGGCAAATTGAACTGAAGCATATTTTTCCCGAAACTTCCCTGGGCCTTGCGGTCGCAGTCGCAACGAATTCTCCTCCGGCACTTTCGTGCTGTATAAGCCTCTTTACCCACGCGTCAGGACCTACACGCCGGCCGCGTATCGCACATTCCCGCACCCGGGCATCGTAACAACCCCCCTCCGGGTTCTTCATCAGCGTGCTGTCGCCATCTTTTCAACTCTTTTATATGTATAATGGGCAACAGTAACAGCAAGGGTATGTCTTTCACACCTTTTTGGTGCTTGCAGATACCTAATGTCAACAACATTCGGTGCTATAAACATCCGTCAATTTCGCTTTTTGTTGACTAGTCCTGTTTCTCGGGTCTCCCGTTTACTTAAGCCGGTAAAGCTCGAGGTGTTTGCCGGTAAAGCTTGAAGTAATAAAACGAAAACATTTCCAGTAAAAGCAAGAGCGCGGCAAAAGTGTTCAAAGTGATAGAAATACGCGTAGCGGTCTGTTTCTATAAGGTGTAACAGGAATCCTCCGAGTTTTTATAGAGACGGAATTTTCGACAGGAGAGCTTTCCTTCAGACAAAACACTTAGGGCGAAAGTTTTCAGGCTGTTTTCTGTTCCAAAGGTAGCAACCTGTCAATGAAGGCCGATTAAGACTGCAATACAAATTTGAAACACACTTGAGCTTCGCGCTTAAGCATTGAACGCGATAACGATGTCGGAAGCCGCTAGCATCGCATGAAAATTTTCCGCTTCTGCTCAGACGCCATCTGCAAGCATCATGTCCATGAAATCCACCAACGATTTGTAGCTTCCCGTGGAAGCATTTTCACCAGATGGTTTCAGAAACTGTACCACCGCCATACTATGCACGTCGATTTCATTAGTAAACCGCAGTACATTTCTCGCCGAATTGATATGGTGGATGGAATTGGCATCGAGCATAGAAACGCACGACATTTCTCCGCGTCATTCCCTTTAACAACACCAGGTAGTAGAACCGCCTTGACGCACATGTCGGGTCCATAGAAGATAACAGTTTATTTCAAGGTGCTTTTCGAAACATTGTATAACCAAGCAAAAGTTTATTTGTTCCCATACTCACTGTATTGTAGTTTTTAAAGCGACACTTTCTATGCCCACTGGCTCCGTTCATTGTTACGCTCAAAACGCAGTCTATGAAAACCAACCTACAAAACGGGTTTCCACAAAAGTCCATCAAGCACTTTAAGAAAACAAAACAAAAAAAAAACTCTTCCCGTGTGAAGAATGGAACCGGGGTACCTCGCTTCACGTAGAAGACGTCTATTTGAGTGCGCCATTCCGGCAGGGCATTTAATCATTTCATGTGGATTCGTTGCGTGGCCGCTGACTTTGGACTTTGGTGGTGTGGGGCTGGACGTTCACTTTGCACTTAAGCTGCTTGGATTTCGGACTTTACTACTTTGGATTGTGTACTTTGACTTTGACTGAGGCTGTGTGAGCGAAAGCTTCGTGTTTTAACGGTTTTTCTCTTAACAAAGGTTTGATATTTTTGCTTTGGGTACCCACTCCCATTCGAAATGCCTCTTGTCCTGAGGACGCAATAAATGAATGAATTAATTAATTAATGAATAAAATGTTATTAACATAAGGATGGCGACTCGGCCTAAGTTAGGGCGGGTGGGGAGTGTGGGGAGGAAGGGTGGCAAGGTGGGAAGTGCAGCGGGGCCGGTTTCTCATAGCAGGCGCACTTCACTTCAGCACAGGCACTTCGCTGTGCTGATGTGAAATGCGCGCCGGACACACTACAAAAGCTAGAGTAGAAGTTCCCCTCGCTCTCTTTAGCCGCAGAACCAGCCGACAGCGGCAAGCGCAGCGTCCCTGCTTGGCTGCGCGCCTGCTCCGGCCACGGTCGCCGTGGCCCACAAAATTTTGACAAAGACTGAATCACGCCTGGCTGCAAGCAGAGAACTGCCCTTATGCACATATTCCGCATCGCTTCCTCTCCACTTCTACATTTACAGCCAAGTAAATGTTTAGCTCTATTTCTCGTCATCATAATTACCGAGCAGGCCACAACAAGCGTAGAGCTCTGGTGCTCACTAAGGTTAAGAGCGGAATGAAATGAAGGAACGCACTCTCCATCAGTTCGTGGAGCGGGATTTCAACCTTGCTTTGGCAAAGGGATAAATACTTTATTGGGATGGACTGTGAGGTTAAACGACCCTAACCTACGCCTGATCTATGAGGCACGCCGTAGTGGAGGGCTACGGATTGATTTTCACCGCCTGCAGGGGATCTTGAACGTGCGCCGATACCTCGCTTTCATCAGAGAAGCATCGAATGGGTAAATGGCGATGCAATGGAGTTCAATGAAGCACCACATTTCGATATCATTCCGTGATTTGACGATGCCTCTCCTCGTAGCAGGACCATGATGGGTAGTGGGTAGTCCCAAGACATACCATCGTTTCTAAAATGTTACTACTGATACGTTATTTCCCTGGCTTCAAAATTCTCTCAACAGTAGCGGGAAGGAGAAGGGAGGCGTATACTTGGCAGGGGCGCCCGTTCAATTTCGTCTCTCGTCCACAGTTGCAACAAAAGGTGCACAGATACGGTGCCATTTTTTCTGATATATTTACGCAAAACTCTTTTCCATACAATCTCTCTCTATCTCTCCCTCTCTCTCTCCCTCTCGATCTTTCTCTCTCCCTCTCGATCTTTCTCTCTCAGTCTCTGTGTCTTATGTGTAGCTGAGCCTAAAGAACGCCTTTTTATCCCAGCCAGGACTACTGTTTTAGTGATGGCGACGAAAAACGATAATTACAGCGTGTGCAGATTTCCGCTTCCGTTATGAATTACTGCGTGGTGAAAAGTATTCAGGGGCCACCCTGACATAACCGGACCACAGATAGCATAAAGATACGAGCCCTGCGCAACTGATTTACAAACGCATTTAGACAGTATGATAAAACCAGCACAAGGTCAAGCCTAGAGCGGCGTCACAGCCTTACTGCTCGATTCGCTCGGTGCACTTACTCTGCGGAGTGATGTTAGTTACAGAACGCGACAGCGTCCTGTCGTTTAATGCTGCTACAGCGTCCAGCGGCTAATCGACCAAATATTGTACGGGCGAGAGGAAGCACTGAATTAGATTGATTGCAATGCGCACCAGCAAACGGAAGATGTAGCAAACGAACGTGCTACACGCTTAGTGCTGACCGGCCTCCATTATCCAACAACCCAGCAAAATTTCCTGTGCTTTCTAAACGAGGCCTCCCAAATTGATAACCTTCGTAGCAATATTTAATTTAAAGTTGTCTGTTCTTTCCAAGTTCAGTTTTGTTATGCAAAAGTTACTAATTGAAAGGCCTGCAGAGTGAAGCCACTCGATGGGACGCATGTCCCGTGCGTGTCACCCGCACGCTCCCTTCCACATGCCATTTACAAAAATACGTTTAGAGCTACCACGTACTAGGGAAGCCACAGCTACCGCCAAGGCTCTTCTTCACTTGACAGTTTGACGTAACGATCGGGTACTCTGCGAGTCACGGCGGGGTCAAAACTTTCGGCAACAGAATGTCAAAAGGTCGTTGCACCCGGCATGACAATGCCAACGGCGCCCACCGAGGACATCGGCCTTCAATTGCTCGTTATGTCGCCGCCCATCGAGAGCCTCGCATCGATCCCAGCTGAGCAAGCAAGTCTGCGCTGCTGAAATTGAATTATGGCCACACACACGCATCTTTCCAGCTCCCTTCACCACGGCGCCTGAATGACAGTTGCGAGTGGGCGTCGTCCCGTTTTCGCTGTCTGGGCGACGACAATAAAGGGCGGCATATTTATTCGGCTGGCGGAGGAGCCGTCAGCATCCGGCAAACTACGGAATTGATGAGAAGGAGTGTGGAATCAGCTGGTGTGCATTCATTTTGTACTGTGTGACACATGCCGAAGCGAGACATAAAAGGATGAAGCATAAGGCCACGTCTGTGCGGACCCATTACGACAAAACAAGTTAGCGATAATAATACCGGCGCTGATTTAGAATGCTCAAGAGATGTCGATATCTACTCTCGCAGTTATCGTAACTTTCACTCGGGGCCGATTTGGATGAATGTCGCCACTATCTAGGTTCGCTAACTTGAAGGAATTATGTACACGTTCAGACAGGGGGCTTCGGCGATTCATTAGTCTACCCCATCGAAAAGGCGGAAACATTAGGCGGGAAAACGCCGCATTTTAAACAAATTACATGATGCCATTAATAGGCAAATGGTGCTATAATGGGGTATAAGGTGGTAGCGGAAGTACTTTTGGTGAGCCAATCATTGAAAGCCGGAATTAAGCTATATGAATCAATGGGCCGAAGCTAAAATAACTGTTTGAGGGGTATTGGAAAGAACATTCGGTATAATTTGGAACTTTTTCCATATCGTTCCACGAAACACTCTATACAGTTTGGGGTTTTCAACTCTGTAACCACCGGCCACTGAATAGTTAGTACATGAATGAAAAAAAATTGGCCTCACTTGCCCTACTGGTACCCGGCTAACATCAAAGTTATCAGCTCTTTGGATAGTTTCGTTAGCATTATCCTCGCTTCGCAACTTCATCACCATTCTTGAGCAGTTCACATTTGTCAAAAACTTTATTTCTCCATTTTATGACGTGACGTTCAGTGCGCCGCAATGGAGCCTTCTAGGCCGCTTACTTTAATTAATATGCATCAAACACTTGGACAAAATTTACTATCATGTGTGTGGCTGTTTGCGGACTACTGCATTATCTACGGCAAAATACGTTAGAGTGATGATCATCTCTCCCTGCAAAACAATGTTAATCTTTTTTTCAGCAGGTGTGACACATGGCTAATGACACTGATCTTAAAACGAATGTAATCTACAGACACTTAGTCGTCTACACAAATATCTAGGCATAATTTTAACTCGCGTTGAGGCTTGTCGGACTACATCTCTCGCACCTGTGCAAAAGCATCTCGATCGCTTGGTTACTTGCGACAAAATTTACGCCAGGCTCCATAAAATCTCCGCAAACGAGCTTTTCAAACATTTTATTTTCCAACAAGTGGACTTGGCTTCGTCCGTATGGTCACCTCATAGAAAATATTTAATGGCCATGATTGCAACCATCTAAAATCAGGCTGCTCGCTTCGTAACTTGAAATTATAACCGTCAATGGTTATATACTACTGTCTCCACCCACAGCACACACGTCGCTCCCTCGCTGTCATGTGCCTTTTCCATAGGTACATTTACGTCTCGACAACGCAACCGCTTAATCTTCGATGCCCGTCTATCACGTCACGTCGACTGTACAACCACTCCAGCTCTTACGGCATTTACGGTGCCCCACATGCTTTTAAATCATGTGCGCCCCAACCTGCTATACACGCCTTCGGAACAATATGCTCGATCATATCGGACCTGTGTCA
Organism: Haemaphysalis longicornis; assembly: GCF_048455015.1. NCBI lineage: Eukaryota > Metazoa > Arthropoda > Arachnida > Ixodida > Ixodidae > Haemaphysalis > Haemaphysalis longicornis. The sequence goes on along the minus strand of NW_027526434.1, from coordinate 958,433 downwards.
TGCCATGGAACCCTTAGGACAAATTTAGTCTTAGTTTATATTGTTCTACTCAAATCTGTTTCCCTCCTTTGACAAGCGCCTGTATGATTTCTTTTATTAACACGAAAGTGTTTGATGCCCACGTACACGAAGATCTGACTGATGTCTGACTGATGTCGCAACGGGAGGTACGTGGCGCCCCGCCCACTTGGCTATTAATAGAGACGTGGGGCGGCTCTACAAGCGCGCCTTATGCCCTTCACTACGAGTTATTCAGATGGTGCTGCGGCATAGGAGAGGAGAAGAGAAGTAGCACATCATGACGCTAATGAGCGCCGACAGTTGGTGCCTTGATGGAAGCGCCTGCAATGCCATCGTCTTCGAATGCGTTTGCATTCCTAAAAGTAATCTATTTGAAGGTCTATGAAGAGCCACACACATATGTGGAAAGCGACGCGTTTCCGCACACGCTTTCCCTCTCCGTAAACGTGTCCGGCAGATCTTAGGAACACGCATGAAGGCTACAGAAGTGGTTTTTGGAGGGGGAAAAAAACGTGTTCGGAAACGCGTCACTCTCCGCACATGTGACCGGTCATTGAAGAATTTATTCTTATCGGAAAGCTGACACCAGGCAGGGCTGCGTTCTGCGGCCATCGCTTCCTTGCAAACATGTAATGTGCGTAGCACTATAGCAGCGCCGTGTGTTATGATTTTTCCGCTTCAGCCTTCTGCAACTTGTGCAAAACTTCTCCTCCTCTGGCAATATATTGTATGGCGCTGTTCCTTTCAAGCTGCACTAGTCGAGCCTAAAGAAAACGACAGGAGACGGTTGCCACGCGTGTTCTTGTGTGGCCAACCAACTCGAAGGTAATAAAAATAAATTAGCAGTAGCTTAGCTCGGCTATGCCCGGAAGCTGAACCGTAGCGGAGCTAAGGTTCAGCTGGTTTTTCTTAGCTTTCCTGGTTGTCCGTTAGCTTCATTATCATGCTTACTGCTGCTCAGTGATACACTCACAATATACGCATTATGTGACACGTGCATATTTATCAAGCGGCTCCGGCGCAGCATCACCAATCGCCCCAGAGCTAAGCTGGTTCCACAGGCGCACGCCGGTGTTGCTGCGGCGCACGAGCCATCGGTTGAACACCCGGTCACACCTTGCCTGATCATCATGTGGACCGAGACGCCACGTGCGGAACGGAGTTCGGCGAAGACACTGGGCGAGTGGGGTGTGTGAGAGACGCCGTGCAGCGAGCAACGTTCTTTTCGCCATGTGACGTCACTGCTCCTCGCGCATGCGCAGCATGGCTTTCCAGGAGCCGTGCGAAACTGCTCAAACTCGGCCAGTGTAGCTCACGTACGCTACAAAATAGGGATGGGGGGTGGGGGTGCAGATAACGCGAGAGTGTTCTGAAATTACGGATGAGTTAAGTTATTCACTCGCGTGCCTTCTCTTGCGTGGTGTGCGGAAGTTTTGGAAAAATTTCGGAACCCCGGAAAAGGAAGAAGCAAAGCGCGGAAGTTTTTGTGCACACTTCATAGAGCGCAGCGTTGTCTTTCTCACACACACAAAAAAAAGTACGGTCTTTCGAAAACAAATCAATGAGGCTGGTAGAAAAGAGACTTGGCGATATGGATGTTAGCTGGGTACAGGAACCAGGCGGGGAAGCGGAAATAAAGGGAGTTATCGGAAACAAATAATCTCTTCGACAGTTGGTTTTCGGTGCGAAGTGGAGCACACGTATCTTGTGGAACTTTTGAGGAAAGACACCGGAATTTCATCCTTTTTTTTTTCGTCGCGTGCTCTAAGCTTAAGGTATCTTTTGCGGCCTAGGTAGGGGGAAATTACTAGGGGAAAACGATGGTGTGATAGGGCGAAACATGGTAGGGGGAAACCCCAGATCGCGGAATTGTTTCTGAGAGAGATGCAAAAGTACCCAAAAAGCAATTACACATTCGCCAAAGAAAAACAGTCGGGAATCGAGCTGCACCTGTTCTCAAGGCCCCGCAAAGGGTGCGGCATCTTAATACTAAATTTCTAATTTTTACCGCGTTAACAACTTTTTCCCTTGAACAATACGCGTAACTTCATGTAGGAAAATTGTGAGAAACGTTGCTCAATTGAAACATTACGGGACCAAGAACCCACACAGTGACCGGATGTATTTTTCACGTGTCCAGCCATTAAAAGTGCCCAAGCTCCGTTGTGATTACTCACAGTGCAGTAGTGTTATTTACACCTTCGCATTGGAAGAAATCCGGCCGTTACTACATAATTTTTGTAGGGCTTTTAAATATTTCTGTTCTCAAGGCAATGCGTTGGAACCACTTTCTAAGAGTTATGTGCGCTCAAAATTGCCTCCCTCTAAGGCTTTTGCTGAACTACTGGGATTTAGTAATTCACACAGTGTTCAGCTTTGGAATTTACATTTTCTTAAGGAAGTTTGTTCATTTCTTAATAAAACGTTTTTGGTTCGGTTGCAAAACAGATGGGAGAGCCTCGGGGGCTTTTGTTAGGAAACCCGGCTGTCGTGTACACACACATACAGCACGTCTCTACCAGCAGAGCAAAGGCAATGCGCCGGTCCTGCCGTGTGTGTGCCACCTTACCACTAAGCACATGAAACTGTTCTTTCTCCTCTGAAAACACGTCTACTTCCTCTAAAAGGCACCTGTCAGGCCAGCTTCCGATGCACACCTGTAGAGTTGGCGAACCAGCGGCAGCCCTACCAGGGACCTCTCTTTCGGCTCTATATACGGCTAACCTCTGTTCCAGGCATAAGACGTCCTCCGGCAGACCTCGGAGCCGGAGAGAGCGTTATTGTTCTCTGGGCGCGCGTCATGGTGCGCGGAGGCTGCATTAGATGCAAGATACTCAAACTGCCTACTAATGGTCACAAGCACGGTCCCGGCTTGACTTTCTTTATTGTCGTAGTAATAAATGTGGAGCGTGTCATGATCCTCAATCATTTTACCGCCAGTTAAATTTTGATGAAGCCGCATTGCCGTCAAAACAACAACATTAGCAGAAAACAATTAGATTGCCAAGGAAATGGCTATTTTGGGATCCAAATTTTCGGGTGTTAAGGCGCCGAAGGTACACGTGAGCTATAAAGCGCGCTATAAAGCAGCGCCCGGGATTAGTTTCGAACACCAAAGGACCTTGAACGTGCGCCGAATTCTCGACGCACGGTCGTTAATGATTTTCGCAACAAATAAAATTTATTTTGGTACACTTTGTTCAGTCATCATCATCGTAATATTAATTAAAATCGCCGTCGCCATCATCATCATCATCGCACTGGTTCTGTCCACTTCAGGACGAAGGCCTCTCCAAGTGATTTACAGCCGCATTTGTTAAGTTCTGGCTGAGTAGAACTTTTTCCCCCGAATGTTTCTAGGCTATCCCTGCACCGAGTCTCCTTGGCCGACCTCTATTGCGTTTATGGTCTACTGGGAGCCACTCCGTTAAACGGAAGGTCCACCTGGGCCCGTTTGCCCGAACGCGATAAGTGAGGGAATAAGTTCTCAACTACGACTTTAGCGCTGTCTAGGTAATAAGTCGTTTGCCCGAAACTGATACAAACGCTTGGCTAAGGTAGAGTTTCCGTCGTGTTTTCTGGCAACCGGCTTATTTGCCGTGGCTAACTTCGACTTATTGGCGTCTTTTTCGTAAGCGCAAACTTAATCAAGAACTTATGTGTACGGGCAAACGGGCCCTGGTGTCGCTCGCGCGCTTGGCATGACCCGCCTATGCCCATTTTGTTCGCTTAATTTGCGCGAGGATATCTTCCACACCAGTGCGTCCCATAATACACGCAGCCATTCTCTTCTCGCTAAGCGTGACGGGTCCTTCGTTCCTATGCCGTTGAGCCGGTCTAAGTTTCCTTTCCAGTCGCTTAGTGAGGCCACAAGTTACGGCCCCGTACATCATTACTGGAAGGACGAATTGGTTATACACCAGCTATTTGAGTGACAGAGGAAGAGTACTGGCAAAGGAAGAAGACGAGGAGTGGCAGGTAGACAATTTGGCGTGTACTTTCGTTAGTACACTCTATATTTGTGCAAATGGAAACGATGCATTAGCAGGTGAGGACAGCCCACCACAACGCCCTCCGCGACCGTTATTCTGTTAACGTACCTGGCATATTTCTAACCCCGGTTGTTAGAAATGTTGTTCACGAAACATTTCAAACCGGGGTTTCTAACATTTCCAACATTTCTAACATTTCTAACAACATTTCATTCACAACACACATGTTGTTCGCCATTTTTCACACGCTGTGAACAATGGCGAACCAATGACTCGAGGGTTGTAACTGAGTTGCTACGGAGCAGTTACCATTAGAAGCTGAACAGCAATATTTGCATTCGCTAGCTTCAGGCGACATGCGGCTACACGAGTGGTTCTGTCGAGTCATTAGTAGTTCTTTGTATTGAAACTTATGTAATAGGGCGTCGAGTTGGGACTTCGTAAAGGTTATTACGCTGTCGTAAGCTATGTGTTTTTGGCGAGAATCCACGCTTACTAGCGCATACATTTTATTTATTTGAAATATTTGAAATACCGCCAGTCTCATTTAAGACCAGAGCATGTTGGAATACTTAAACAGACATAGACATTAAGAGTAGTACAACAGGTCAAAAAATTTGGTCGAACAGATCTGAGAAGTGTACGTGTCTGAATGTGGCACTTTATTTACATCCAAGTAACGGATATCATGCATGCGTGTAGAACAAGTCATATAAAATCAGAAAAAAGCAGGAAGAACATGTTACAAAAATCAAACATAAAGGTGGAAAAAACAGTCCAGATTCGCCGCAAACTGATACTTTGCAACCCACGATGCACGCATTCAAAGGCGTAAAATTCAGTACATTGTGCAGTGTACTGCAGCGCAACGTGAATGGGAACTGGATGAAAGATTTCCAACTATTTGATCTTTTCCTATTACGGGCTACTATTCGCTATTCTTAATAAAAATTCAGGTAATGAATCCGTGTAAGTGAAAGACTGGCTTAAGCGGCTCCACTCTCTAATGGCGAGTGAAAAAAAGGAATTTAAAGGCATCGTTATTACAGGAATATTCGACCAAAGTGCGCGGGTGCTGTTGCTTTGCTTTCCGGGTTCCCGAGAGGCGGATGTACATATATGCGTCGATTTTATAATGATTGTGCAAGAGTTGTAACAGGTACTTTAGTCGCCCTTGTTGTGCTCTAAATTCAAGTGTAGAAAGCCCACAATAAGTTAACATATTAGTTGGTGAGTCCGTGCGCGTATACTTATTGCTTACTTACTTACTTACGTAAGTATACGCCTATACTTACGCGTATACAACACATCCGGTGTTGGCGTATTCTAGTACTGGCCTTATGTATGGGGTGTAAGCTACTAGTTTAGTTGATTTTGGTGCAAGCCGCAAACACCTTCGAATATAAAACAGCTTGCGCAAGGGAGAAGATATAATGTTTGCGATTTGCGAGTACCATTTAAGATCAGACGTTAGAATAACCCCTAAATATTTGTGTTCATTTACTTTGACCAGTTGCGTGGCATTGATGTGGTAAGAGAAATCAATGGGTTCTTTTTTTCCTTGTTATTCTCATACACGCTGTTTCTTTTCAGGTTCATACTCAGTTGCCATTTGTTGCACCAATTGGCAAGCTGATTTAGAGGATGGGGTAGCACGAGATGGTCTTTAGGACTATTGATTTCTTGACAGACAATACAATCATCAGCGATAAGTGTGATGTTACATGCAATTTTTGCAGTGATCTCATTAATAAAAATGAGGAAAAGAAGCGGACCAAGCATGGACCCCTGGGGGACCGCTGACGTGACAGGTTTGCTCTCTGATGGCACGTGTTCAAAGACCACAAATTGAGAACGGTCATGTAGGAAGACTTCAATTCAAATTGTTAAATTTCCCGTTCCAATTATCCTTTTTTAGTTTTGCGATTAGTTTGCTGTGGCACACCGAGTCGAACGCTTTAGAAATGTCGAGCAGTATGACGTCTTTTTGTGTGCGGTAGTTTCTAGAAAGAGCAAGGTCATGTACAACTCCTGAGAGGGCGTTGTTTTTGACAGTCCTATTCTACAGCCGTGCTGGCTAGATGATAAGGTTTCTTTAGCTTCCACGAACAATGTGAGATGCTTTAGGATGATGTGTTCGAGTATTTTACATGATGTACTAGTGAGGGAGACGTGCCTGAAGTTAGAAGGGTGTGTGCTGGCGCCTGTTTTGGGTATTGGTGTGATCTTCGCTTTTGTCCAGTCATCGGGAAGCTGTGATGATGAAATGGATTTACAGTAAAGTAGTTCTAAATACCTGCTACACAATTCTGCATACCGCCTGAGCAATTCGTTTGGAATGTCGTCTGGTCGCAAGCTTTTTTTGGGTCAACCTTCAGCAAGTAGTTCAGAATTCCCTCACCAGTGATAATTAATGGGTCCATTGCAACCCTGTCAACAGATGGGATGTCTGGAGTTTTTCCGTTATCTTTTGTGAAGACTGAGTGAAAAAAAAATTGTTGTAGAGGTAAGCTTTAGCGTTTTTTTCTTCAGGCGAAAAATCGGGGGCGTGAGTTTTTTGGGGGCGGATATGTTACAGAATATATCCGTTTGAAGTAGTATTGCTTTGTTTCTTTTTATTTGGATTTGAAGTTTTCTATTGCACGTGTCTGGGTAGACGAGTTGGAAGAGTTTGCGCCATTTTTCTGAAAAGATTGACGTATTTTTGCACTTTTCGTTTGGCATGTATGACTTCTCGTGTAATCCATGGATTGTGTCTTCGTGATCATGTCTGTTGTACAGGAATAAAGCTATTAATGCAGGGCGAAACAATCTTTTTGAATTGAAGCCAGAGTGTGTTAGCATTTGTAACGGACTTGCAAGCCGAGTGTGAGAATTCAGGAAATTCATGCGCCAGGCGTTAATACGCAACCGTCATCCGGAAGGTTGAAGTCCGCTACTGGGGTGACAGTAGATCGCATACGACAGTGATGCTTGAGCATAAGCAGGCAAATGGACATTTTGTGGTCCGAGATCCTCTCTATCACGTCAATCTGGTCTTGTTCGATTTCAAATTGAGGGCTGAGTAATGTTAGGTCTAGGGTACTTGATGTTCCTTGCACACGAGTGGGTTGCTGTATGACTTGCGGAGGTTAAGATTTAGCATGAAATCAATGAGTGCACTTGATCCCGGTGATGTGTAACACATGCTACTCCAATTTATATCTTGGGGGTTAAGGTCACTCAGAACGATGGTTCTGCAACCACGGGCGTAATGTTAAAGGAAATCGTGTACATTTGTTATGGACTCGCTGTCCGGAGAGAGGCTTCGCTAGACACAGCCGGACACTACTGTCATGCTGTTGCAGATTATCTTGCAAAAAATTGCCTTAGTATTAGGAACTTCCGGAAGAATAGTGCTCGAAATAGGTCGTCCAATGGCACGCCTCCCCCATGGGATGGCCTGTCTTTTCTGAAAATCGCGTAGTCTGGTGGCACTATTTCGTGATTGTGGGCAGTTGGTAATAGCCAAGTTTCAGTTATAGCTACGATGTCTGGTTCGTAAAGCAGCAAAGCATTTTCAAGAGGCTGTACATTGTTGACGATACTTCGTGTGCTGATGTTCAGTAGTGTTATTTTTTGTTCTGTGAACGGTAGCGGGTTATTCGCCGCGTTCGTGCTTTGTCGTTTTTTTGTTGCTAATGGTAGCCTCTCTACCTTTTCTTCACTCGAGACATAGGCGCAGTTATTTATGTACAATTTGTCGAAGGTCAATGAAACTTTCTTTTTATCCCGGTTTTCTTTTGCGCTGTCCCAAAGGTTTTTCTTACTTCTCTAATGCTGCGTGAGAAATGTTCTCCAATGGAGTACCCAGGGGTGAGACAGCTGAATCATATTTGGGAGCAGTTTCTGGAGCAGCCAAATGTCGATTTTGGAGCAGAAGAACCTTGATTGCGGCGATGTAGCCTGCGGCACCACTTCTGCAATGTCGATCGTCGCATTCCCGCCGCTCGCAAGCTCGCTGTCAAAGGTTGCAATAACTCTGCATCTTATAACACTGCAATTGGTCTGAAATTTCACTTCAAGCACGCACTGCACCTCACACTCAAGGCCGAAACACGGCGAATTCACGAGCACCGCGTTGTTTTTGATGAACTCCTGTCTTTCGAGTCGTGCAACTTCCCCCAACAGATCAAACGACTGAATGTGAACCCAGCCGCCCCCCATGACCAAAACCACGGTAGAAATAGGCAAAGAGCGCTCTGCCTGATGAACCACGAGCAACTGCTTCGCCCGGCGGCCATGTTGTCCAATCTTCACGAATCACCACACCAAGACGGCGGCGCCAAGTAATGTCGTTCCGGAGATAGTTTGTCGCCTCAGTACACATAAGCATTTTTCCTGCAGGACTTCGCGATGGTTGTCAATGGGAAAACTTTAAAAACTCACAGAATATAACATGTGCAACCCTACATTGTGACTTTCGAAAAAACTATTTTGTGGACATTTTTATCAGTTTTTTTTATTGAATGATCAATCAATTAAAGCTTCAAAAAGAGCATCACCTTGGGGGTGCTGGAAGATTATGCCGTCATTAAGCATTTTATCGCATTGAAACTTACGGGAGTGTTAAAATCCTTGGCTCTAAGACTGTTCTGGAGCAGTTTGGGGCAATTTTTGCAAATTTCAAGCTTTTGGAGCAGCCTGGCGCAGGAAAACAAATTTGTATCAAAACTGCGCAATATGTGCAGCTGTCTCCCCCCTGAGTACCTTGTGTCTTTGAGCTTCTCACATTGCTTTAGAATTGCAAATTTTTGTCGCGAATCCAGAAGTTTGAAAATGACTTGCCGTGTTTTGTCGGGGGTTGGCCTGCCCAGACGATGTATTCGTTTAATCTCAACCGGCTCTAACTCAAGCGTGTCCTTTAAAATCCCTTGGTTCACATTTTTTTAGTGTTTCGCTTGTTTCATCTTTACCCTCTGGTAGGCCGTAAAGGATTAGGTTTGATCTCCTGCTTCTGTTTTCAAGCTCATCGACCCTCTTTTCCAGTCTTTCTATTATGCTGTGCATAGAAGTAACCTCCTTTGACAGCGTGCCAGAACCGTTTCAAGCCTTGATAGAGCATCCAACGATTTGTCAATGTCCGCCAACCGCACTTCTTTTATTGTTCTGATGTCGTCAGCGACGTTCTTACGTTTATTAAACATTTCGGTGAGATCAGGACCTGGATTGGTTTCGACATCTCCCGACAACATCAAAAGTACCTCGTACATTGCATGACATCACGTGACGGCAACAACAAGGCAACACTGTGGGCTCGGCAGCTCAACTAAAAAGTAATTGCTCGATCTTTTAGCAAAATGGGTATATGGTTTACGTACCTGCATAGCGAAGAGGAAGGGGTTAGACGACCTTGTCGTGGCAAAGCCACCGAGCCCACAGCTGGATACAGTTTTTTTTCTTTTTCCTGTCGAGTCTTTGGTACCTCGTTGTACAAAAATTTATGTGAAGGGGCGTCGAGTTGGGACTTGGCAACCTTGATTACGCTGTCGGGAGCTATGTGTTTTTGGCAAGAAGTCCCCGCTTAATAGCGCTTACATTGTAACTGCAGCTTTGCTTGATACAGTTTTGCCTCTGTCTTGAAGCAAAATAATTCTGTTTATAGGAGAATATTTCGTACCCTTAGACTGCCGCATTATATGAGCACCTTCAGAAGACGCTTCACGGAGCAGGGTATCAGAGCACGGCATTAGCACACGTACAGCGATGCTGTCAGTGGCTAGTATCCAGACAGTCGTATCTGGCGACAGACCAAGCGCAGACAGATCATTCGCACTGTATGTAGAGAATTCGTAAAGAAATACAGTGAAGTCCTGATGTCTCCATATTTTGATATCACGCCTTATATTGTCCCTGCAAGAACTTGTTTTATGCAATGCCCCTGTGTTTAAAGGTGAATCCGACTTAAAGGATATCGGTGTAAGCTTGGTGTTTGTAGCTGGCTTTTCACACATTGTGTGTTGGGCAGTGAAGCATAGCCATCTACGGAGGAATTAAGGTTACAGCCCCACTTTATCCACCGGTCCAGGGCCGCTTATTCTATCCCGAGTCGTGTATATGCCTCCCCACGCACAGTGTTTGTCTCCCCCTGACATTTGTGCAATACAGAGCTCTCTTTAGAGCCTCCTGGGTATCGCTCTCGTGATGTCAGTGTCTCAACCCACCAGAAGTTTGTGCGTCCGTAGTCAGTGACGTAGAGGTCGCTCGGCTGTCCTTATTTAACATAACCAATGCCACCTTAGCACCAGCTTCAGTGGACGTTCCCATTCGCAGGACGGAAGCACTCTTACCTCTTCTTCCGCCTTTCGTTCAGCACTTCTGTTCATTAAGGGCAGCATGAAGGAAGAAGTAATTGTGCCTAGTCCTGTTTTCCCTCTGGTCAATAAAAGACTACTAAAACATGTTCTCTTGAATATTTTCTATTTCAAATTTATCAGCCTTCCCCTCTCCCCCACTGGTTTAAAATTATCGCTCAGGAAATTTGGTTTTCGAGGTTACCGCACTTCTAGCAAAAAGGGAAATGTTTTAAAATTTAAGGTACCCAAGAGCAAACTATAGAAATAGCAGTATAGTAGAACCCCACTCTTACATTCCTCAGTGCTGCGTTTTGCCGGCTGCTACCTTGCTTTTGTTTAGCCCCGGCGCAGCTGACATAGAGTCCCACGTATTACAACCCTCACAGTTACATCGTGGCTCAGAGTACGTACCCGGATCATGCGTCGCAATCTGACACTCCGAAGCCACCCGGGGGAATATGCGTGGACCGCCATTTTGACGTTTGATGAGCCTAGGCAAAGCTTGGCTACGGAACGGACTGCATGAAGCTGCACGCGGGCATGGTTCGTTACCACTACATGGTCCTATGTCACTGGATGGTATCACCATCATCACTGTGCTTAAAACGGAAGGTTCACATCGAAAGGCCGGAAGTGCGTGTTTGCCATAAAGTACCACCAGAAGAATAGCGCGCGCGCTCGTCGTCATCGCGCGCTTCAAGCTTTGAGAACACCGTTGAACTTGCAACACGGAACTTTGTGTGCCTTGATGGCGTCGCGAAAACGGGAGGCGCTTTCCCTTCAGGGAAAGCTTGGCGTACTAAACGCAGTAGACAAGCAGTGAGCGCGGAAGAGAGTCGACATCGCTAGGGACCTTGCATTGCCACACGTGGTGTTTTCCAGCGATCGCAAAAAAACGGCAATCCTACATTCTCGCGTTTTTAAGGTTCGAAAGTCAGAGTTACGGAAATGCATGGTTCATTTTCTAAGGTTTCCTCACTGCTACGTTTTCCTGGTTGTTAAGGTTTGCTTCCCCGGTCCGGGGAAAAATGTACGACCGGGTTTTCACTCTATTCGGAAACAGGAAGCTGAAGTAATTCCTCAACATTTCGGCTTCATGTACGCCGTGGAAAAAAAAGGTGACCCCGTTTTTTAATCTTAGCGCATTCGTTCTGCCAATAAACATAGCGCCACAGTAAACTTCCAGTGCGGGCGAAAGAGTAGTGCACGAATGCGTGCACCTCGTCTTGCTCCGCATTGTACGAAGTGACTCTGGAATGTCGGAAAGGACAGGAATTTCGGCAGAAGAGAACAAGGGAAAACTGTCAACTGCCTCGCTTATTCAAGGGGCGCATCGATCGAGAAATGCCGCTGAGTGGCTATACCGACAAGCTGCACCGAAGTAAAAACACGCTTCTTCTGGTTCGCTTTATTGAAAATGGCCAGGTTGTACCGAAACTCGAATTTAGGAGAAGGAAATTTCGGCCTCGCCGTCTAGACACGAAGCTTCTGCTTTACGAAAAATCGAGAGTAGGCGGGGACCATAAGCAGCAGTCCATCTCGAAATTCCGAAGTAATATTTGGAACCACGGGGTAGCTTGCTTCACTCGGTGAATAGGAAGAGAACGTTGACTCTCCCTGCACTATTTGGAGAATAAATGTTTTCTCGAAGTCATTTTCTTTGTTGTGTAGAACAAGGCAAGAGTTTGTACACGCACATGCAATTTATGTGTGAAAGAATGAAGGGTAGGATCAAATGAGAGGGGAAGCGGAGTTGGAATGAAGACTGAAATGCTGTGAGGTCGAGCGCTATAGGAACTGTGAGGACCACAGGGAAACAGGTAAAAGGGAGGTGGGTATAGACAAGCCCGAAGCCTATTGCTCTACCCGGAGTCGAAACGTTTACTGCATCTTGCCATTCTGAGCAAACAAATTGTGGCATACCGTCTTCATTCGAGTCGCTGCGCGCTCGCCTACACTGCGCACTTCGGTCGCTGCGGTAGACCATTGTTTCCAGGCGCGTGCCGTTGCAGGCGCGCGCACTTGTAGTTAATAGTGGGGATAGTGTGGTTGGATGGCGAAAGGGCTCGGGTATTACTGAGGGTTACTGAATAATGAGATTGCCGTTCGTGATTGCCTGTGAGGTGCCTTCGCAGTGAAGGACACTGCGAAGAGGAAGCCATGAAAAGCACCAAAGGTGAAAGTCGATTGCGTGATTGGCCGTTTCGGTAGCGTTCGACCGAAACTCGCCGTTGAGCGGAGAAAAAATTGGTCCCTCTAAGGGCGCTGGGGTAGCCTTTTTTCCGCCTTCTGGGCGCCGCGGGGAAAAATGACGACGTAGACGCCAATGCGACCATGGGTCCTATAGAATAATTCGCTCCAGTATGTGGATCTCGTTCTGAATGCGCGAGCTTTCGAGTTACAACGTGCCACTGGCGCGGTCTAATTTGTAAGAAAGTAAACACACTTTTCCTTTCCTTGCGCACTACTCCGGATTTTTGTCAAATATTTATCCGCGTGCAACTGCACGAATGCCTCAGAAAAATGGCGAACACGCATGGATTAGTGAGACAGGCCATAGCAGCAACTGAAGGAAAGTTCGCAGCAGTAACCTCGGCAATCTCATGCAACTCCGGGGTTGGTGACCAATGAACGTCGGTTGCTGTCGGGGAACTTGAGCTAGTGCAAGTAAGGAATAAATTAATTAATAATTGAAACTAAACGACCTTTTCCAGGTTTTTTGTATGTCATACTTGAAAGTCCGAAGACGCCACTATGCAAATGGCATGTAGTAAAAGCGAGTCATTTGATGAGTCTCCATCGCCAATGGTCACCATTGCAAAAAAGCGTAGAACCGAGATGGACGGCTGAAATGACCCCGTCACCAAACTTGCTCTTTCCGTTTAACTCCGTTGAATATTCCTTCTTTAAAGGCACCCTGGAGACAAAATACAACTTCACTAAATTTGAATGAACCATGCTTTGGTAACGGCACCAGCTCCATTCCACCGACCAAAAATGTTCTCTACCCAATTAAGAAACTTTCAAATTTCGCGGTATGTAATATAGGCCAGCACTAAAAAACAGCTGTCAGTGTTAACTACACGCTAGCATTCAAGTGATGCAATAAACCGAAACTAGAGGTTACAGTACAATCGGCCAGTTGTATGTTTCCAGGTGGCTAGATCAGTATAGCCACCAATCGCAAAAGCCAGGTTCTATGACGTTTAGAAAAATTTCCGAAAAATGGCTGGTGGATCGCCACTGCTTCACCTGTGTTGCTTGATATCTTCGTTATCATTTCGAAGCTAGCGATAAAATTGTTGCCATTGGTATCGGCACGGCAGCCTTTTTAAAGAGCCACACTTGTGTTTTGTCTTTATGGTTCCTTTGAAATTGGTGACCAGGAAACGGTCGCCGCAGAGGTCTCATGGACAGTCACGTGCGAGGAAGCGAGAATGGCGCATGTATGATCCTTGACAAAACATAAATAAGAAATACTTGAGCTGGTTACTTGCTGCTCTGATTGATTTCGCGAAAGGTTGCGTCTTCTGCTTAGAGTACGGCGTGGAATTATTCAACAGTTGTCTTTTTCATCACCGCAACGTGTCGCTGATGCACAAGTGCGTAATATAATTTGCTTTTTGATGATGACGATGATGTTTGGATAATAGTGACTCAAGGCCAACAAAGGCAAATAGTGCGAAGAAAGTGTTTAAACAATTGAGGTGTAACCGACTACTCAAATTGGTTAGGGAGAACACAAGTAAAATCAGGTAAAGACAATGCGAATGGCTAGTGTACAGGGACAGGATGAAGGTTAAGAGAGCTTAAAGGTAAAATAAGGTGGCTGGTGTATAGGACCACGATTAAAACTGTGGCTGGTGTGAGATCAGCTGTAATGAGTGAATCATGATGACGTTTGAATGTTAATGGCGCAAGGCCAACTAGGGAAAAGAGCGCCAAGAAAGTCGTTAGGCGACTGAGGTGAATAAGCGACTACTAAAATTGGTTAGGGAGAACAGAAGTAAAATCAATTAATAACAATGAGGATGGCTGGTGTACAGAGTAAAAGTGCTTAAAAGTTAGATATGGTGACTGGTGTATAAGGCCACGAGCAAAATTATGGGTTGTACGAGACGCGCTAGAAGGAGTGAACCTCTGAAAGAAACCTAAATGTGCACTCAAGAGAAAACATGGTACCGTATCCCAAAAACTACGACGGATGTAATGGAATATGCTGTCTGTAAGGTTCCCTGAAGTGTTTGCGTCGTGTGATGTCAAGTGCCTCGCATTGAGTGAGGTTGTCTATAACGAATAGGTCCTCCCCACACCTGCCACACAGCGATCTTGGAGATCCAGTAAGCAGGTGGGGGTGTGTTGCTTAAGTGTCGTCTATCCGTAACATAGGGAAGGTAACTTCAATTTGTCTCATTTGTGAATCAGAAGCGCATCGTACACACTAAACTTTTTTACACCCTTTTAGCCAAAAAGGGCGTAGCATAGGTGGAAAAAGGGTGTTGGGAGGCCTTTACACCCTTTTTCTCAAGTCTCAACACCTTTTTCTAGCTCTACGCCCTTTTTGCTTGAAAAAAAGGGTGTTGATCAACTTCAACACCCTTGGTTTTTCTTAGGGTGTTGAAAGGGTGTGGAAAAGGTGTTCAGCTGTTCATTGAATAAGGCCATGTTCGGATGCATAATAGCACTGTAAAGAAGAAGACATCCCCTCATATACTCCTCTACTCGCAAGAAATTTCCAAACGCAAAAAAAATAATTGCTCTTATGCAATGATCGCTCGTTTCCTTATTGGGTGCACCTGATGCCCCAAGTTTAGCTTTGGCACGTGAAACACCAATTTGAACCTTCAAAATTAAGAAGACTGTAGTCGTGTGGCGAAAAGGATGTTTACGAACTGCAACACGCTTGGTTTTCTGTAGGTTGTTGAAACGGTGTGAAATAGGTGTTCAGTTGCAAAAAAAGAACAGCGGAGCTAGGGGTCGACGTAGTTTCTTCCGGTGTTGGTAGGTTTTGCTATGTTTGCTAAGGTTTACAATGTTCTTGCTAAGCCAGGGTGACCGCTCAGGGATGAGGCCAAATTTAACCGGATTTTACAAGGCTGTTCCAGTGTGCCCGCCTTCCCCCCCCTCCCCATTTCCAGGAGATCCAAGAGGGAAACAAGGTAGGTCGGCCCCCAGCGTTGCTGTTTCTCCGGCCTTGCACCACTATTGCAAGCTGCCCGAATTTTTTTACCTTTTAGAATCCAAAAAAGACTAGTACCTTTGAAATGGTACAGTAAGAGGTGCGGATACGCATACGCCCCTTGTGCTCACACTCTAACAAGCTCGAAAGCCGACTTCACTGTCATAATACCCTATCTGCGGTGGTGCACCCTT
Source organism: Haemaphysalis longicornis (assembly GCF_048455015.1). Taxonomy (NCBI): domain Eukaryota; kingdom Metazoa; phylum Arthropoda; class Arachnida; order Ixodida; family Ixodidae; genus Haemaphysalis; species Haemaphysalis longicornis. Next base: position 942,712 of record NW_027526434.1, on the reverse strand, counting down.
TACAGGCGCCCAAGTTTTTTCTTTGTATTTTTTTGCTAATGCTGCCGAAACTACCTCCTGAAGCTTAAAGAGCTTCACTGGTAATAAATTATGCCAATTCATATTGCTGTAAACATCGTGAGGCACAACCCCCCCCCGCCCGCTTGTAGAGAATGTTCAGTCCACCCGTGTAAACAGGTACAAAATGCCTCCAAAATTGGAGGCCTCTCCACCTTTTTTCTTCGTTGGCGGTCTTTTTTTACACGCTTTTTTTCTTTACGCCCTGTTTCTTAGTTTCCAACACCCTAATTTGTAGCTTTACACCCTTCTGGGAAAAAGGGTGTTGAAATAATGAAGGGTGTTGAGGTGGCAGAGAAGATTTGTATGGTATTTAATAAAATTCTTTAAGTTACGGATCAGAAAAACTACCGCGTAATTAAAAAGTTTTTGCAAATCCACGTGTTGATTTGTATATTCTCGTAGTAAAATCCATACTTCCAAAATTAGCGCTAAAATATCAGTTTTTTGCGACAAGCCCACCGACTCCATCTGGGGGCTTTCCTCTGCTGGGTATAAAAGCAAGAACAGCACATGTATTGCTAAGTAAGTATGCACTCCCTGTGCCGCTTGCATCCCGTGTTCCAACTGTAACTTGTACGTATTGGCTGCTTGTGTTGAATGCTGCGCGCTCCGCCGTTTGACATTGCCTCTGCGCATGCCATCACCTAAACAAAAAGGGTGTGAGACTCAACATCCTCTTTTTAGGGTGTTGAGCATCCTCAACACCCTTTTTAAAGGTGTTGAGCTCAACACCCTTTTTTCATTCATACACCCTTTTTTTGCCAAAACACCTTTTAAGGGTGTTAGCATGGGACAAGATTTTTACACCCTTTTCGGCCCAAAAGGGTGTAAAAAAGTTTAGTGTGTACTAAGCGCGGTTTTATTACCGTAATTACCCGATTCTAACGCGCCCCCGATTCTAACGAGCACCCGATTTTCCTGGTAAAAAAACCCGAAAAAACTTGCACTTCCGATTGTAACGCGCACGGAACTTTGTGAGCAAGAAAAACGAATGCGAGAGAAACGGCGATTTATTTCTCGAAGTAATCTCACTCATCTCACTCCTCACCACTCTCCGCTGACCACAACATCTCGCCCTTGGTGCCGTCAAGAGCGTTCGCGATGCCACCCTTCTGAACGAACGTTCAACCATGGTCGATGGGATCGTGGCCCACGCTTCGCACGCCCATCCCGCGAGCTTCTCCAGAGGCGCACGCTTCAGCCGACCGCTCGTTTTGAACGAGTGAGAGCCGCTGCTGCAATTGCGGTTATCAATCGCGCAAGTGGAACGATTTGACGATTTGTGTGAACGCCGATAGAAAAGCCGAGGCGCCTATGCTTCCTGCGTCCGAAAAATCGTTGTTAAAAGCATAGAGAAAGAAATACTGCTAAAAGCTTTGGCGCCATCTTGAGATGGCGATGGCGATGGGTGGGAGAAAATTTCCGCTGTTTCGACAGTTTTGGTTTCGTATCCGATTCTAACGCGCATCCGATTTTTCGACTTATTTTTCCGGAAAAAAAGTGCGCGTTAAATCGGGTAATTACGGTATGTGCAAATTGTCTGTTTGTGCACTCAAGTCTGTTTGCCATATTTTGCGAATGTGTTATCTTATATGTGGCTTGATGTCAGTGTAGGGTATTTTTATTATGTCAACTGTATTTTAAAGTGCAGCGCCAGCGACCATTTGATCGGCAGTCTCATTCCCGGGGTATCCCACAGTTTCCTGGCACCCACCACACGGTTACTTCGAAATTTAGTGCATATGCTTACATAAATGTCATACATACTATAATAATAAAATAACTCTCAGAAAGGTTCCTGCATGGTAGTGCACGCACAACGTTTAATGAATCAGGGAAAATCAGGGAATCAATCAGGGAAAAAGTTCGGGCGCAGTCGTATCAGAGATGACAGGTTTAAAATGATGGTGGGAAAATCATGAAACCTTAAACACGTATAAAAGATCCATGTGTGTTCGCGGGTGCTCTAACCAGGCTCTGTACAGCACAAGTACGAAATGCACCTGCCGCAAGGCGAAGCCCCAGTGCTGCACTGGGGCTATCATTTTCAGCACTGTTTTTGTTGCCGACACGTAAATCACACTCCCGTAATCCAAGAGAAACGCCAGCAAACTGGTGAAAATTCGTAGGAGTAGCTGCTTGCCCGAACCCTAGGACTGGTGTGAGAGCACTGTCAGGATTTTCATCATTTGTGTTTAAGTTTATGTTTAAGATGCCTAGTGTGAGGACTGAACATAAGTTTTTAGTACAACACAACGCCTAAGTCCTTTGCCCCTTCTTTACAGGAACCGAGTCACCAGTGATTTAATGTCACGGGCCGGCTGGATACCACGCCTCTTTGAAACTAGGACGCAGGTAGTTGTCGTGGTATTAAGTTTAAAGCTATTTTGATCTGCCAAGCGAGCGAGCTTATTAAGGCCAGCATGCACTTAGCGTTCACAGATGGACGGATTACAAGAGTGGGAGGATATTTCCCCATCATCCACATACATGAAATAACAGATTGTTGTTGGCAGTGCTTTTTCCAATGAGTTCATCTTTACGATAAACAATGTGCAGCTCAAAACTCCCCCCTGAGGCGCATCATATCCTTGTACCTGAACCCGAGAAAGCGCAAAGCCTACTCTCACCCGAATTGTTCTGCCAGTCGTGTAGCTCTCAATAGTATTAAACAAGTTACCTGATATTAAAAAGATTTCAAATTGCTGAGAATGCCATAGCACCAAGCCGTATCATACGCTTTTTAGATATCGAGAATTACGATCATGTAATACTGCTTATGTCGAAACAAACCTTGTATGGATGATTCTAAGCCCACAAGGTAGCCGTTGGCTTAGCTGGCGGGCCTCCTCCGCACGTTGAAGGTATCCTTGGACGTCGGCGTTGGGGCGTCGTCTTCTACGGGCAGTAGCATGGCTTCGAGCCTCGTAGTCGGCCGTCTTCCGTAGACAAGCTCGAACGGTGTCATCTGCGTAGTTTCCTGGTTCGCTGTGTTGTACGCAAACGTGAAATAAGGGAGGACTTCTCACGTTCAACGTCGACGTACATCGACAGCATATCCGCGATTGTCTTGTTCAGGCGTTCCGTTAGTCCGTTCGTTTGGGGGTGGTACGCCGTCGTTCTAAGGTGATCCGTGTTGCTGTAGCGTAAAATTCCTTGCATAAGCTCCGCAGTGAAGGCCGTTCCGCGGTCCGTGATTAGGACTTCAGGGGCTCCATGTCGCAGCACAACTTGGTTAATGAAGAACTTCGCGACTTCTTGTGCAGTCCCCCTTGGAAGAGCGGCGGTCTCTGCGTAGCGCGTCGTGTAGTCTGTCGCCACGACAATCCAGTTGTTCAGGATCGGGATGTAGGCAACGGGCCCAGAAGGTCCATTACAATCTGATGGATGGGCCTCGATGGGACGGCGATTGGCTGCAGAAATACGGCGGGTCTCATCGGCGGCGTTTCTCATCGCTGGCAGTCACGGCAGCTCCGGACGTAGTGGGTGATGTCGGATGTAAGGCGGGACCAGTAGTACTTTGCTTGGATTTTTCCAACTGTGCGAGCTGTGCCGAGATGTCCGGAAGGCGGGTCGTCGTGACACGCTTTCCGACTTTCGTCACGAAGGTCCGCGGAAATTACCAGAAGGTAATTCGTCCTCGTTCCGGGGCTGAAATTCTTCTCTACGAGGACGCAGTTTTTCAGGGTGAATGCTGGTAAGTTTCGTTTGAACGTTTTAGGCACCGCGACTTTGTGTCCTTCGAGGTAGTCGATGATGACGCGTAAGTCGGGGTCGGCACGCTGCTGGGCGGCAAGGTCGCTCTCCGCCACGGCTGCGAAGAACGCGCTGTCTTCATTGGAGTCTTGTGGTGGTGGGTCGACGGTGGCGGGGGACAGGCAATCGGCGGCGGAGTGTTTCCTGCCGGATTTATGGATGACTTTAACGCCAAACTCTCGCAGCCACAAACTCCACCGCCCCAAGACGGCCAGATGGGTCCTTCATATTGGCGAGCCAACAAAGTGAATGGTGGTCTGTCACAACCTTCAGTGGTTTGCAATACTCGTACAGGCGAAATTTTGAAATGGCCCATGTAATTTGAAGGCACTCTTTCTCGGAGTCTGAGTATCTTTTCTCCTCCTTCGGCAGACAAGGGCTGTCAATGGCGATTACTTTTTCACAAGCGTTTTGCTTTTGAACGAGGAAGACACTCAACCCTACATCACTGGCGTCCGTGTGCATTTCCGTTTCGGCGTTTTCGTCGAAATTAGCGAGCACGGGCGGGTTTTGCAGCCGTTGTTGCAGCTAGCAGAATGCTTTTTCTTGGGCGAACGTTCATTGGAGCGAACTTGCGCTCCCGTAACAACTCACAGAATACACAGGCGACGAAGCAGCAGTAAACAAAGTGACGTGCGTGGGCTAGTGTCGGAGAATCGAATACAGCAGCATCTACTCTGCAGGCTTCTATCTGTCGGCGCGAGTGTTTCTCGAACCGTCGATTTACATCCAGAACATTGTAGACCAAAGAAGGTTATTTCAGGCCAGTGACGTTAGGGCGAAATGCTGTCCTTATCCGAATGGGATAACCCGTGCGGCATAAAAATAAAGAATGGAGCGTGCGCTTCGCTTGGGATACAGATAACACAGTCGGTTACACTCGGGCAGTAAAAACAAACCATAAATGAACAAACCCAATGCATGGTTCGCGGTGATATGTTAGTGTTGTTGGAGTAGTCACTGCCATATGGCTGCGTGCTTACGTCCAACTCAAGAGATGGAAAGAAAACTGGAGATCCAATAGCCAAGTCGACGTGTAAGTGTTGTGTCCTATATTGTAATGTCTAGGCTGTTTTTTTTTGTTAAAAAGGCATGCTCGCGATGATGTGAATAATTTCTTGAAAAGGAGACCTCAGACACCTGTGCGAGAAGAACCCCAATAAACAATTATGTGCATTAAGGTCGTCCATTAGAATGTATGGTTCTGGTGGCTGATCTACTAGTGCCACGAAATCGGATGTTGAGAGCTGAAAGTCAACTGGGATGTAGATGGACCATGTCGTTATTAACCTAGTTTCACTAGTATAATTTATATTAACGCGAGTGGAGATGATTGGTTGAAGATAATTTTGATAAACCAAAACCTATTTTTAAAAATCCTCAAAACGACGACGTTTTGCTCCCCGAATTTCCTCAAAAATTCAGATTTTGCGAGGAACTCACCTTTAATCCATGGATTTAAATGGATATAGATTGCTCAACAAAATTCTAATAAAACCAAAAATAAAAATATAAATATTTGAAAGAATGGCGAAATTTTCAACGTTTACAAAAAATAATTTCGCGAGAGTTCTATTGTTATTCGTTAAAATGGCGTAAATAGCGATAATTGGTCGAACAAAATTTTCAAACACTCAAAATACAAAAACCAAAAATGCGAAAAATAGCCTTGCATTTCCACAAAAATGCAGGTTTCACAGCAGTTCTACCTTTGTTCCGTACAATAGCGTAACTAGTGTTAATTGTTCGAACAAACATTTAAAAACCTAAAAATAAAAAATGCACAAATTACCAAAAATGGCTATTCATGGAAGGCCCGTCTTTTCCACAAAAGATGGCGATTTCGTGGTCGCGTAATTTTTTAAAGTTATAATGAAGTAAATTACTATAATTGGTCGAATAGAATTTTGTAAAAAGCAAAAAAATAAGATTAGGAAAACATTGAAAATGCAACCTGTTTAACGCTCTGCAAAATACAAATTTCGCGAGAGTCACTACGATGTGACAAAACTGACGCAGTCTTTGTTCTGCCATTGCGTATTGTCACTTTCCGGGCTCGTCACTGCAACTTAATTCCCCTTAAACTTAACATCTACGTCCTGTGGAAGTTCTCTCTCAAGCATAAGAATCACCAAGAAGGCATAACCCTCCAGAATCATTCAATGACTAGAGCGCTAGTGTGTGGGCACTTGCAATTCTTTAACCAGTTTGCGAAGGGTGGATGTTTTTTTTAAGATTTGATTTTTCCAGCTTTATTAAATAGATTGTGTGGAAGTTACTCATTGCTTTTGATTAGCAAATATGTCCTGTGATTTTGAAACTGCTTCATTAAAGTTTTTTTGGAAAAACTGGAGTCGTTAGATAGGAGTCCTTCGATAGCGAAAATCTTCATATTGTACACAATACTTTTTTGAAACTGGCTGTCTGCTGAGTCATCTGTGTTTAACTGTGGCATTTGTTCGTTGGTTGTCTCTAGATTGGTGGCTATTTTTTTCATCTGCGCTTGAAGTGAGCTCCAGGTTCACTTGTCCATACTGATGGCAATTTTTTTCGTGTGGTTCACTTTGCTGCGTATTCTGAGTTGGGGTGTTTTTCTGTTCTTTATCAGTGGTGCATTCCTCGTGCAGGCTTCCATATACGTTCAACTTTCGAACTGTGGTCCTATAGTAAGACACCTTCAGCTCTGCCGCACTCTGACGCCATTCCTTTTTTGTCCAAGCGGGATCGCCAACAGGTGGCTTAACGATGTGGGCGTGCCTTGCGTCACCTATGCTAAGTATCCCACCAACGACGTGCCAACGACCTCCAGAGCCCCAAAATGTATACCAGCCTAAAGACCCACTTAACGTGATGACAAGAAGAACAAATTTCCAGCAAACAACACCCTGCTTTTCCTTACGGATCTGAGGAAAGTGCAAGCTGCGAAAGCTACCCTAGCCATTAAATGGATTCCGCGTCTACGATCCAACGAGACGAAAGGTCCAACAGTGAATCTTTCATGCTGGTGGATCTTTCATCTCTTTGGATATTCCGCCTTGATTGGACCTCCGGTCTAAGCGGATCTTTCGTCTCGGTGGATATTCAGGCTGGATGGGACCTTCCGTCTCGGTGGATCTTTCGTCTCGATGGATACTGAGGCTCAATTGGATCTTCCGTGTCGCTGGACATTTCATCTCGGTGGATATTCAGACTCTTGCGTATTATGTGAACGTCCGAAGCACTCTACGATAAACTTCACTACCTAATTCAGCAAAATAATAGCGAGAACGTCCGTGTTTCGGGTGCGAATATATAAGCGGTAGTTCAAATTGAAATCTACTCCCAGCATTTGCCTTTCCACGTTGTCAGGAACGCTATTTCCGAGCAACAGCTTCAGGAAGATGAAATGACTAGTTTACGAGATATATGCTATCACTGTCGTGTCGACTGAAGAACGTCCACAACAAACATTTTTTGCGGAAGCGCTGAGTTCTCTTTTATGAGTGTCGGTGCCTGTGTGTGGGTTTGCGAGATTTGTAAAATTTCTCTTAGCAAAAACACACCAACCGCCAATCGAAAAATAATATCTTCGTATGTTCCCACTCAAATTCCTTCCCGCCACATAGACAAGTGTAGCACTTAGGCAAGCGTACATGAAATTTGCGCACATTCGCTTGCTCAATTGTGGACTGTGCTATTTTCATTTACAATTTAGGTGAGTTTGCGAGAGTGCACAAGTCCCCTTTATATGATTCAAATAATTTCACAAGTTACCAGGGACCCAAACTCTTTATAAATATCAGAAATTACCCCATTTTACTGTACCGACTTTTGATCCCCCGCAAAACTGTGCGCTATACAGGTTTAACCAGAGTGAATGGATAAAACCTGGAAGTCTGGGTTTGGTTCTTCAGTGATTGTTCAACTGTTTTAAGAAACTGGGTAAGTTAAATAAGGGAGGGATATTGACCCGAAGGGCGACAGTGTAGTGGAATTATGCCGCCCTTCTAAAAGTGTCGCTCTCCGACCACAATGTCCCAGCCACCGACCATTACGGTGTTGGGACGGCGGCTCGAGGAAAACCTATCGCGTTCTTTATCGCAGCTCCAAAACGACTCTTCGCGATTCATTTTTGTCCTCTTTTTGTAAAAGGCGGAGCCGCAAACTTGCAGTATGATGGCGGTGCTATACAGCCAGCGTTAATGATACATGGCTATTGTTTCTTCTTTAGGGTATTTTAAAATAAAACGGACGCACGTTGAATCTATGCATTTCAAATACAGATAGAAGTATGAAGATGTCACTTCAAGGACTTTTCAAGGAATACTGAAGTGATTTTAAGAGAGTGTAAGAACATTCCTGCAGGGTAAACTCTGCCGTCCTGTAAACCAGGTTTTGACTACTCTGAGTGCGTTTGCGTAAACTTATTTAGTAGACAAATGAATTCCAGAGTGATGGGATTGCAGCATACGTCTTACCATCTCTAGTGCCCGTAGCGGTTAATGGCTAAGGCTTTGTGCTGCTGAGCACGAGGACGAGGGTTTGATTCCCGGCCGCGGCGACCACTTTTCTGATGTAGGTGAAAAGCAAAAACGCCCGTGTGTACGAGATTTCGGCGCACGTTAAAGGTCCTCAGGTGGTCAAAATTATTTCAGAGCCCTCCACTACGGCGACACTCATCGCCTGCGTTGCGTCGGCGCGTTAAACCCTACATTCCACCAATCAATTACCATTTCCCATGACGTTTCTGATAACGCGAACTTGTGTTGCATTACTATTAGACGATTTTAACGGTTTAAATTTCGTGCACACACTATTGTGTTTTTGGCACTGCTCTGTTTACTTTAGTGAAAGCTTTAGTGCTTTTGGCATCAAGTGAAATCGTAAGAACGTAGTTTTGTGGTTTATTTATGATGAGTTCTAGCTAGTTTCGGTTTCGGTTCCACCGTGCAATACGTCCATGCTTTCTGACGTGTTCTGTGATCACGCATTAGTCGCACTTCCGAAATCATCATGACCGCTATTGACATGTCGTTGACTGCAGAGGTGAGCCCGAGAAACCTCCTTCCACTCCTTCCAGCTAACAAGTATCGTTTTATGCAGTCAGGAAGGCCGCGCCGAGGTGAACGCAGTGGCTGAACTCCGATGCTCCTTTTCATCGGAAATGGTGAAGCACGGTATGTCTCTCCGGTACCTACGGATCTTACCTACTTGTCTTTTCTCAGTAGTATACGCCGTGTCACGTGCGAATCTGCAAATTAAGCAAATTCGGCCAATAAAAAAAGGTCTCTTACCCTAGATTTTAAACCACACAGTGGATTCCAACGCTCTGTGATTCATCGAATTGGTCTTCGGTAATGTGCAACTTGGCTTACAAATAACACGTACATATGTTGAGGCCCACCCCCGTCATATCGGACATTTGCGACATGGTTTTAGAGCTAAAAATAGACGAACACAAGAAAGAGGACTGGACACGCGCTTAAAACATTTCATCGGACATTGCTGTTTACTTGCTGGGTTGCAGTAATTTGAGCTGGTAAGCTGAGCATTGCTTGAATAACGCTTGTGCAGTAGGTTTTTCCCTAGCCCTAACAAATATCTTATCAGCAGCTACAACGTTTCTTCGGGTGGTATTATCGAACCGAAATGTGTGGTCGTGCTGAAGACCGCTGTGCTATCTTTCACCCTGCAAACAGGTTTTACGTTTATAAAAAATGATTTGGTTTCATTTCCTTATTACGTACGTTACTTGTTTTTAATTCTGTTTAGATTTTTAAGAAGCGTACCCGTCGCATAGACTTTTGTAGCTTACGGCGAAGCGTCAGACGTCAATTATATGAAACTATACTTGCTAGCTGGAAACGGCGACACGTTTATCCGACCAGTCTCTGAAGTCAAAAACATGAGACCACGGGTTCATTGCGACTCCTGAAGTATTGCTAATGCGCAATCAGATATATTGGGGAAAGTCATGGGTGTGTTTCACAGTGAAAATGAATACGAAACTAGTTTAAATTCCCCGGACATAAACTACAATAGTAACTATATTTCGACCCACACTTGTTGCGAAGTGCACTAAAGTATTTTGTTAAAAAAACATCCTTTACGCAAACACAGGTGGGTATACACATGAACTGTAGAATATTGGTTGTCGTCCGTTACATCGCAAGATGAGTTTGCGTCCATTCGCGTCACTGCCGCCGCAGACCTGTCATGGTGTTGTTCTCTTCTTCGGGGTTTTAAAACCTAAATACGGCGTTAGACGTCGAAAACCGTCTTTATTTGCACCCAGCTGTGCACTGCACAGAGAAACACATAAGTTAAACAAATTTAAAAAAAAACGACACGACTTAGCAACACATTAACAGGTTTCGTTGGTATTCATAAAATTCCAATGTGTTTTTGTTTTTCGCGTACATACACAGCTTTCCCGCTCAAAATTCTAACCTCGCAGGAACCTAGGAAAATTACTTCAGGAAAGTTATATTTGGCACAAAGCAAGACGTCAACGGGAAGATAGAAACACTAGATGAACTTTTCAGGATTCTGAATAGTTTATGTGTAATTCGCGATCAAATTTTACTCCCCGTGCATTTCTATGGGATAGTTTCCATGGCTCAGGAACCTAGCCGCAAAACGTGCAAGACTTGAAACTGTGCGCAAAGCAAGTTTTCACCCCCAATATTAGCAGCGCGAAAGGACTTTACATTACGCTAAATAACTACAGATTAATCGCTGTTGAACGGACTGCCATGAGCGGGAAAGCTGCACATGTGCAATTTTCCCGGCACTATTCATGGGCTCCACTATCACCAAGCACTTTAATGATTGTCCGAAAATGAAGTCACGGATTGGCGTGACCCTTCGCCGGGGAGCTCACTATAGTGTAACGGTATTGCTGCCTTTCCAAAGGTTGATGTAACAAATGCATTTACATAACCCGCCGCGGTGGCTCAATGGCTAAGGCATTGTCCAGCTGAGCCCAAGGACGCGGGTTCGATTCCCTGCTGCGACGGCCCCTTTTCAAATCAAGGCGAAATGCGCAAACACCCGTTTCTTCGAGATTCGGCGCGCGCTAAAGGTCTCCAAGTGGTCAAAATTAATCTGGAGCCCTCACCTACGGTGCGCCTCATCGCCTGTGTAGCGTTGGCGCGTTAAACCCCACAAAAAAGCTATAATTTATATAAAAGTGTCATTTGAAACTATTTTATGTCTAGAATACGGCAGGTCGGTGCATGATTAAGGTACTGCGCTTGTGAACACGAAGTTTCGGCTTGATTCCTGGCAATGACAGTCGATAAAGTAAAAACAACGCAGCAGAACGACAAAGTAGCATAAACAAACTTATGTGTACCTCAAATGTTAAGCAGGTTCAAACCAATTATGAGTCATAAATTGGTCTGTAGCCCCTCCTTCCCCTCCCACGGCTGTCCGCAAAGGCACACATAATCTTCTACTGGGTGAGTTCCACTTTCAACTGAATTTTAACAATTTGAACGTGTTTGTCATACTCGGATCACCTTTCGCCTTCCGCCCATGCAATACACTTTATCTTCTTATTTATCGTTATCTTAAGCCTGGTTATGTACACTGCGGGACGAAGGCCTCTCCCAAAGATCTGCAGCCGCGCCTATCGAGCGCCTGAAGGCCGATAGTGTGATTGTATAATCATTGGGAGGTATTTAGCAAATGTACTCAACCAGGGTTGCTAAATTCTTGTCTGGTGAAGAAATGCTGCTTGTGTCCCAGGGAGCCTCACCTAGCATGGTTGAACCTACATAGTTCTGCCACCCGTGGTATACAGCGGCGTTATATAAGGTACCAGGCAACATTTCGGACCTGGTACAATGCTCTAGAGGCGATGGAAGGCACTTGCAGCGTGCAAGGAGAGCGGAAACACTTCCCCCCGAGCTTTCTTCGGCCCCGAAGCGCCTTTTTCAATCACTACAATACAATAGACTACAACTTCAATATACTACTACTGTAAAATAATGAACAGCTCTTCGAATAAAGGATGAATTAATGAATGAATGAAGCAACGGAGCGAAAGAGTGATAGGACTAGTTGCCGATGCAGCACAGATTCAATTATGTATTCCGCTATCTCTCGAACCACTTTTGTCTGCAGGTTTATTCTCGTCAAGCTTAACTTGAATCAAGCGTTAGCAGTGCGCCGGCCAACTGGATATGATAGATCATACGCTTATTTCAAATAAAATGACAAGGGCACGAAGTCTGTTTCTTAGGATACGGGTATTTATTGAAATGCTGTGATTTTCGTACGCCAATCATCACGTGCATTTAGTGATGCGGCCGCACTGTGTGAGGAATCCAACTAATCAGGCCCTGACGGATTGCAGTACTGAAAACAAAACTTTATTGTTTGCTTTAGTGACAATCGATATTGCTGAAATTGACCGGAACATCACGCAAACAATACTTTCACACAGACCCATCGCTATCCGCTTTACTCCAATGAGCACACTCAACATATCTTAGTGTTGGACCTTTAGTCTCGGTAGATCTTCCATCTCCATGGACATTCAGGCTTGATTGGACCTTCCGTCTCAGTGGATGTATCGTCTTGGTGGACATTCAGGCTCGATATCACCTTCCGCCTTGGCGGATCTTTCGTCTATTCAGGCTCGTTTCGATCTAACGTCTCGGTGGATCTTCCGTCTCGCTGATCATGTGACCGATTGTGCCTTCTGTCTCCGTGGATCTTTCATGTCGTTGTACATTCAGGCCGCACGTGATTAAAGGGACACTGAAGTTATTTGCAAATATTGCGAGATTACTAGCACAAATTGAAGTATAGAGTCTCTAGGCTATGTTTCGATTACTCTCCCTGCCTTTACGTAACTTTATTGAGTGTAAAACCCAATTTGAGAATGCTGTGCTCATCTCTGCGTCCTCCTTGGTGATTTCTTACGGCGCTTCGCATGACGTCCGACAAGATGACTTGGCCTTACTGCGCTACTGCACGGTTCTCCGACCCTGCGACAGAATCAGTCAACCCAGCGTCTAGTCGGCCGGCAGGTGGCGGCTCGTCGCAGTTCGTTCGCTCACTTGAAACTTAGCAACGTGTTTGTGCCAGGATGAATGTTCCTTTAGTTTGTTAGTTTGTGGACTGTATCAGGCTCTAAATCCCAGTCGCTCCACACAAGCGCCTGGTACGCTAGTAGAAACATCTAAGGCCAATTGAAGGTGGTGAAGAGTCCGCGAAGTTAATTTAGGTAATCAAAAAAATTCAACCAAAACATTCACTGCACAGTGAAAAACAAGGATTCAGGAAACACTTTTTGCGCTGGGTGAACTAGCGCAGCGGTTAGCAGCACGACCACATATCGGCGAACGCTTATTAATCTAAGGAATGTCGACAGTAGACATGAGACACAGAGGGAATTTTAGGGACGCTTACTGCACGAGGGCTATACAATAAATAGTGATCTAAGGAGCTTGAAAGGCGAAACCAAGATAAAAATGTGAACTGGCTTCACATTGTATACTTTATAACTCCGCCCCTAGCATCGTTGGCTTATGGCCGAGTAATCTGCACTGAATGAGGCGTATTATTTGATCAGTCGCAGGTTCGAATCCCCGATAGTACATGTCTGATTTGTTTTTTGAAGTCGCTGCATTTGTTTTGGGCCATGTTTTTTATACTGAATTCGCTATTTTTGCGCTGTAACGTTCATTGCTCCACGAGCGAGTTCGCAGAACGCGTGCAGGCTGACACTGACGCGCTGGCGGGTTCTTGTTGGCGGGGTGTTGCCATTAGCACCGACTGCTTGTGGGCACCGTCTCGAATCGGCCGGGCCCTGGCCTGGTGTGAATACCCCTCTTACGATACAGGCATGAGCCAGACAAGCTCCAAAGTTGGGGAAAGGCCAGCTTATTTGAGCGACTGCGGTGACGCAGAGGGCGTTCAATCACTGCGTACATATGGTGATTGTCGGCTAGCCGAGAACATGGCAGTAGCGCGGTATCCCGATTTCTGACATATCAAAACTGCCCATTTAACAATAACGCCGGATAGCAAGCATGTCGTTTCGCTGTATCAAAACCAAAACTTGTTTGAATTCCAATCTTGGACCTCGTCCAATCCCGTAGCACCGTTTGCTGACGTCACTGCTGTTGGTGCGGCCGCCGCAGACCGCGTGTGGAAGTGTTTCTTCTTTCAGGCTTTTAAGTGCAGATCACTTTAGGCGCTCGCCTTGTCGCCCTAGCTCGTTCGCTCGAACCAAGTATAAGAGCACCGAGGCGGGGTACCCGGGTAACGCTGTTGTTCGCGCCGTACCACAGAGGCTTGGAAAGCCATGTGGTTTATATAGTCATCAGTGTTCGAAACTCGTAAAACCCTGGTACTTGTCATACATCTTCCCGTTGTTTAGCGCAAAAAAATATAGCCAAATTTGAAGTAAAATATATGTAATTAACTGGCAGAGCCCGCGTTCCTTTAGTTAAGGAGGCCCGTTGGGTTGGTTTTTACGATAGTAAACGCAACATGTGGCAGTGCAGCGCCGGCACGTGCGGAGAGAAAAGCACAAAGAGAACAGAACTCCTGCCAGCGCAGTTAAGGCGGTGGGCGCGAGAGCACTTCGAAGGCGGTAAATTGGAATTGCATTTGGTGGTAACAGTGAGCAGAGAACGGCTCTGCAGCCCGTTATGGAGAATCACTGCTCTACACTTCTGACAGCTTTCACGTTGGGTGGAACGGCTTTATTGTTTTTAATAAATACCGCCTTATCACCCAAATAAACAATAAAAAGAGTGTTTATTTAAGCCAGTCTACGCAGGTTGGAACCTCAAGTTGGAAACGCCAAATTGCGACTACAAGCATTTATGTTATACTAAGCCAACTAAAGCTATTGGGGTTGAGGTGCCTTCGAGTATCTCGGATTCAACATATTGTAGAGAAGCCGAATTGAATAGGGACTTGTTTTTTCATACACTATAGTGCGAACAAACGGCATTCCTACTTCAAGATACCGGATAAAGTGAAGTCGGCCTTCATATTTTCATGAACATTTTAGCGTTATTACTCAGCAATTGCAGGAAGAATACTCATTTGCTTTTTACGTATCATAATTATCTCAGCCTGGGGTTGCACAGAATCACGAATTTTCGGTACTATGTACCCCGGAGGCGTGTACTTTTAGAAGACGGCTGGAAATTCTGCTTTAAAGGTACTATGGTCGAACTATTATTTGTATTTTGTTCGTGTGCGCAACCCCACACAGGCCAATAAATTGTTAACTCTTAGGAGTAGTAAATGTCAAGACTTCTCCTCCGCCAGGAACACGGCGCATTTTCTCGTGTCGCCGAGAGGGATTAGGCAGACCCCGAATATCCAGACTATGTACACTATATGTACAGGACTTTTCGCAGCAATATAGGCACCTTGAGCAATCTTGGTGACGGTGTCGGCGACACCGCGGACCGCGAGCCCCCAAACATAAGCTGGATCCAACCGTGGCGATGTGCTTTACGGTGAAGGGCAGAAACCTCAAACGGTGGCTGTCGGAGCCCAGGTCATGCTCAGGCCAGGCAGGGAGCTCACGGACCTCTTCAGCTATCAGAGTAAGGCTGACGAAGAAAGTACCCCCGTCCCCTGCTTTTATACTATGCCATATGGTATTTTATACCGCCCCCCCCCCCTCCGAAAACGTTATCGGTCCCTTAAAAAGGGCCGCACCGAAGTATCTTTTCGCCCATTGCCATCGGTAACCTTTCTTGAACCGGATCATTTTTCTCGATTCCCTGTTATGGAATCCCTCAATCCAACCCACCCTCTTGCATCTCAGTCAGTGTTCTTGATTGCAAAATATCTTGAAGCCATAATTGGAAAATCGCATAAGTGCAAAAAAGAAAGTTCTGGTGAAATCCTCATCGAAATAAATGACAAGCACCAGTCCACAAAGCTTCTAGCTCAGACTATACTGGCTGATCTAGACATCAGGGCCACACCCCGTCCGAGCCTCAACAGCTCGCAGGGTGTGATATCCGAGATAGATGTTTTGAACGAAACGGATGAGGATCTTCTTTCGGGCTTGAAGGATGAAGGCGTCACTGCCTGAGACGTATCACCATCCGCAGAGGTGATAAGGAGATTCCCAATAAGCACATCATCTTGACTTTTGACCACACCGTTCTTCCACAACATGTAAATGCAGGTTTTATCCGGTGCTCCATCTACCCCTACATCCCGAACCCGCGATGTTGTTTTATGTGCCAGCGGTTCGGGCACGGTGGTACCAACTCCTGCCGTGGCCGAATGACTTGTGCAAAATGCGCGACACACGATCATTCGGGCGACAATTGCCCATCTGACACCCTCACTTGTGTGAACTGCGGGGTCCGCATGCGGTGTACTCCCGCAAATGTGAAAAATTTCAACTGGAAAAAAAGATAATCAACATCAAGGTAACTGAGAACATCTCCTTCCCAGAGGCGCGAAAGAGGTTCGCCTCTTCCCCCCAGGGGAGGTACGCCGACGCAGTTCGCCGGGGGGCGAAGCGGCGTCTCGCTTCCACAGGGACCCAGTTCAGCGAGTCTGACCTGATCCCTTTCCGCTCTTCCCACTCGCTGGATTGCTTCAGGGAGCCCAAACCGGCACCACGCCGCTTGCTGAGGCAGCAGCGCTTGTGGTGCCAACCGTCTCTGTCGGGACCGATTCCGCTTCCGCCCCTCTATCCCCGTCTTCCAGTGCGTTGGAGGGTGCCGAGGGGATGGACACCGGGGGCCCCGCATCTATTCCCACCGCCACAGCACCACCCCTGCCCCGACACCCGCGGCGGTGGCGGCTCAAACGAATGGCCCCCGAAGGGAGGCCAAGTCCGGGAGGCCCGGTTCGACAGGCACCTCTTTGACATCTGACGAGGAAATGGATGTCGGGCCGTTCCTGCAACGCAACGCAAGGAGCGGCCTCCGACTTCCAAGCCTACAGAAAGGCCCAAAAAGCCCAATCCCAGAGTAACAGCCCCGAAAGACGACACACACACACACACACACACACACACACACACACACACACACACACACACACACACACACACACACACACACACACACACACACACACACACACACACACACACACACACACACACACACACACACACACACACACACACACACACACACGCACACGCGCAGGCGCACGCGCACATGCGCAGGCGCACGCGCACGCGCACACGCACACGCACACGCGCACACGCACACGCACACGCACACGCACACGCACGCACGCACGCACACTCCATTCATTCGCAAACGCAAATGTTGTGAAAAAAAACATAATTCCATGGAACTGCAGAGGCCTCCTTAAAAATCTTGACGATTTGTATGAGATGCTGCATGCCATCAGACAAGTGTCATGTGTCCCCAAAAAACACACCTCAATTCTCAACCGACAAATTTCTTAAGTAGGTACATGGTATTCAGAAAGGACAGAATTGGCCGCACACACTCTTCTGAGGGTGTGGCCATAATTGCCCTGAAATCCTTAGCATACCACCCTGTCACTTTGAACACTGTCCTTGAGGCTGTAGCAATTCGCACAATAATATTCAATAGACTGACAACGGTATGCTCCCTATACATTCCCCAAGATCATGCACTTTCGAGCTCTGACTTCGAGGCGCTGGTTGACCAGCTGCCCGAACCATGCATCCTAACAGGCGACCTTAATGCTCACAACTCTCTTTGGGGCTCCTCCAGAACGGATGCGCGAGGTCGCCTGAGAGAGAAATTCCTTACATCTTCAGGAGCGTGCCTATTCAACAAAAAGCAGCCTACATACCATAACTTAGGACACAATACATACTCACATCTTGACTTGGCTATTGGTTCTTGAATTCTTTTGCCATGTCTTGAGTGGGGCGTGGGCTCTGACCCGTATGGTAGTGAACACTTCCCCACTTCACTAACGTATATAGGTAGAGGCCCAAGCAGTCCATCTTCCCATAAGAGGCTTAATGAATCAAAAGCAAACTAAAGTACATTTACAGAAACATTAAACTCCACCACACATCCATAAAACACCTACACGTGGAGGAAGCCGCTCAACTCATCACGGTGCACATCCTCGACGCCTGCCACAAGTCTGTTCCCCAGGCCTCCAGTGCGTCCCACAACTTAAGGAGGCCCTGGTGTAACGAGGACTGTAGGCGGGCGCGAGAGGCCCAGAACAAGGCGTGGAGTGTCCTTCGCCGGTACCCCACGTCGGGTAATCTCATTTGTTTTAAAGGGGCAAAGGCTTTTCAGAAGCGGGTGCGTCGTGAGGCGAAAAGGGAGAGTTGGCGCGCCTTCCTCACTTCCATCAACTCATACACAGACACTCACAAGGTATGGATCAGAATACGAAAACTTAAAGGACAACATACACATACCCTGCTCCTGGGCAGCTGCACTCACACAACACTTCTAACACATGTCCAGTTCAGCACACTACACAAACACTTTCATAAAACACAAAAAAACTGCGGAAAAGAAGTCCCTGCGTGATAAGAAGTCCACACTTCCTACAATACTCCTTTTTCAAGTCATGAACTGAAGGCTGCGCTGACCACATGTAAGCCTTCAGCTACAGGCGCAGACAAAATCACATACACCATGCTACAACACCTACACCCAGACACTCTTGAAACACTCCTACATCTATACAACAACATATGGCTTCCGGGGCACATTCGAAACTCTTCGAGGGAGGCCATAGTAGTGGCATTCCTGAAGGAAGGGAAGGACCTTTCCTCTCCCGCCAGTTATCGACCCATCACCCTGACCAGCTGCCTGTGCAAGCTTCTCGAGAAGATGATCAACAGGAGACTCGTGTGTTTTCTTGAGTACAATGGTCTTCGGGAGATCTGCCAGCCTCGCTTCAGGGCGGAGAGATCCATCATCGGTCATTTGGTTTTTTTGGAATCATATATAACGGATGCCTTCGTACACAAACAGTTCTGTGTTACGGTGTTTTTCGACATCGAGAAGGCCTATGACACCGCTTGGCATTACGCCATACTTAGTGACCTAAAGTCATTCGGTGTCTCGGATAACATGTTAAACACCCTTATTACTTACTTCTCGAAGAGAGCGTTGCGAGTGAGAGTCCGTAGTGCATTCTTAAAGGTTCACGTGCAAGAAAACGGCGTGCCGCATGGTGGTGTGATCAGCTGCACTCTCTTCATAGTAAAGATGAACTCTCTTGGGAAGGCATTGCCAATTAAAATCTCCTATTCCAAAGTAGACGACGTCCACATATCCTTTAAATCATGTAATATGTCCATCTGTGAACGTCCAGTCCAGCTGGGTGTCAACAAACTTTCCAGCTGGGCTGACATGAATTGTTTCAAACTGAATCCCGGAAAAAGCTCTTGTGTTGTGTTCTCCAGGAAGCGTGGGGTCCACCCAGACCCAGACATCACTCTTAACAGCGTGTCGATTCCTGTGAACAAGGAACCTAAGTTCTCAGGTATTTTATTCGACAAAGAGCTTACATTCTTCCCGAATATCAGACAGCTTAAATGAAAATGTAAAAACTATGAATATTCTTAAGGTTCTCTCACATCAATCTTATGGGGCCGACAAACAACTCCTGCTGCGCCTTTACATGGCCTTGGTGGGGTCTCGGCTCGACTACGGCAGTGTCATGCATGGGTCTGCTACAAAGGCAGCACTCAAAATGCTCGACCCAGTGCTGCATCTTGACCTTCGCCTCTCATGCGGCGCTTTCCGCACTAGTCCTGTCGAGAGTCTGCATGCGAGTGCGACAAATGGTGCCTAGGGCATCAGCAAGAGTATGTTGACTTGCTGTATGCATCTAAGATGGTGTCTCTTACTAACCATCCTTTTAATCCTATCATCAACGATACATCAAACTTACAACTATTTTTCAACAGGCCATCTATCTCGTTTCCTTTCTCTCTCAGGGTTAGGGAGGAGGCTTCTGCACTGAAGGTCCCTCTGTCAGACACGCACAAGACACTCATCAATAGGCGTCATTGACACCTCATATGACGCTCTTCAAACAGGCGAGATTGGGGGAAATGCACTAACCTGACATGATGCAATAGCTGTGTGTTTTAGAAGATCAGTAAAAGAGGACTGGTCTTACAATTTACAGAAGACTCCAGCTTTTTCAAACCTCCGAACTTCAGAGATGGTTCCAAGCACCTCGGTAGCAGCCACAAGAGCCGCCTGCAAGGCCGGAGCTTTAACTTTACGGTTATGCTTTTGTGGGCGCCGTTGGTGAACAAGGCAATTCCCAGCTTCCCTGAGGTGGGAGAAGTAGTGGTCCAAGTCAGAGACGCTTCTGGGAGCTGAATTTCAGTTTCAGTAAAGCGAAGGCTGCTGATCAATTCTTACTAAGGTGTGTCGTAGCGAAGCCTTAGTATTTATGTGGCGGTGTTCTGATTTAGCCTACATATCAAACAGCCTGGATCCCCCCTCCAGCGATATGGGTTCTGCCGTAAGTTCGTTCCGGATTTTAGTATTCGAGCTGCAGTAGTTGCTATCGAAGTTTTCTTGCGTGTTGATCCACTTTGAATACTAAGCGTAGCAGGTAACGGTAAAATAAGGGCGCGTATATCATTTACAACTGCCAATCGATGGCAACTTGGAAGAGTAAGGCTTAGCGTTAACGTAAGTTCCGTCTGCTGACGCCCACGCTTCTAGTTTATTGTAGCGTTTGACCCACCGACGCAACACAGGCGATGAGCCGCCGCGCCGTTGTGGAGGGCTCCGGACTAATTTTGACCTTCTGGGGATCTTTAACGTGCGCTGAAATCTCGTGCACATGGTCGTTTTTTGCTTTTCGTCTCCACCAGAAAAGCGGCCGCCGCGGCCAGGAATCGAACCCGCTTCCTATTGCGCACCAGTGCAACGCCTTAGCCACTGAGCCACCGCGGCGGGTCACCCACGTTTCTCTTCCCGATAGCATCCCTAAACACAGCCCTGGGGAAGTAGAACTGCCGCAGAATCGGCAAGGGGTTCCTACCCAAACATTAAGCATGTGGCTTAGAGTTTTGTGGGTTTTTGTGAAACATTCAGGAGTTTTGGGCTTCCGTATACGTGATGGATGTGTAACAGTGAACCGATTTGCTCTTGAGAGCACTGTCGCAATTGCACTTGAGTGGAAGTTTGAGCTCAAGGTAGACAATGGTGGCAGTATAGTTGTTAAGGACGCAAAATGTTTCGTGTTACTGGAGTTCACTGCTCGACATGGTCTTGCTGCCTCCTCCCTTGAATAACAACCCACCATTTTTTACCTATTTTTTGAGTAAAAAAATCTGTCACCAATCAATTCTGTTCCCACTGTTAGCCATG
The DNA here is from genome assembly GCF_048455015.1 of Haemaphysalis longicornis. NCBI lineage: Eukaryota > Metazoa > Arthropoda > Arachnida > Ixodida > Ixodidae > Haemaphysalis > Haemaphysalis longicornis. The sequence goes on along the minus strand of NW_027526434.1, from coordinate 921,590 downwards.
TCGGGTCGCAAAAGTGGCACCTTGTGGAAACCACGAGCATGTCTTGGTAATATCTGTGATTTGTTTTCTGGTTATTGCACGGCCGTTAAAACCTCACTGGTGTACAGCAGGTGTGCGGTTAGAATTGCCTCAAGAAGTTGCGAACCACATCGCAAGGAAGCAAAGAAGAAGATACGCATGGAATAAATGACCAGGCCACACCAACAAACAGAAACGCAAAATACGCCATAAAAGACGCAACAAGAAGCAGAAAAAAAAATTTAACGGACAAATACGCCAAGCTACAGGAATCTTGCCCAGCTTCGGTTCGTGTCTATCGATCGCTCACACAACAGGAACCAGGAAGAGGGGAGAGCGTATCTTTACTGGCGCCCCTTAAGTGGCAGGGCTGTCGGTTACATCGCTACTTGGAAGGGTGTTGGCCTGTAATTTATTGGACTCTGAGACTCTTTCGCGCACGGAAAATCGGTAAGAGTAGGGCGGGAACCTATAAACGCGAGTCCCACACCCTGGATTTTTCTGCCATCAGGGTCGCACGTGTTTGATCCTCTCTAGTTAGTGCCCTCGAAATCCAAGGTTAAGCTCAGCTGGTATACGACCATCATCAAACCATCACGAAAGGGGAACGCTATGAACATCAGGACTCCTTGGCGGACCTGACTTTAATTACGCCCTTCACAGCTATTGCCATCCTGAGAACTTCAGATAAATATCTCGTGCGCAGTTTTCATGAATGGATTTGAGTGAATGCTGCTCTTCGAACGTTTTTGATATTTTAGTGTGGCTTGATGGATTCAGTGTTATATTCTCGACACATAAAATGTATAATTTGGACGGGCCAGGAAAATAGATGTGTAAAATATTTTCTGCCACGATTTCTAGACAAGGTTAGCAAATAAATGATCCTTAATGTTTTAAGTCGCAGTAAACCAAACATCTTACCCCTGTCAACAAATAGTTTCATAAACGCTGTTATTTATCTCTAATTTGTACCAAGAAATTGGATCAAGATCCAAAGTAAGTAAAGAGTGCATTAGGCATTAAAGTAGGAGCACATGCAATAGCTCGCTGTGCTAATGATACATTTTATATTTGTGCAACCGTGGTGCCCAATTATGTTCCTTCTAAAAATATCCCTCTGCTTTAGCGTAAGTAGTAGGCTGATATAAAATGCATACAATACCTATATAATATGTCCAGGCTCATTTATTGCGGAGAACAAGTTTGCGGTGCGAATCGCTAGCCTATCATTACCACCATAGTTGACGGAAATCGACATAGGTGCCATGCAGTGAACAAAGTGCGACACTAATGATGATGATGATGATGCATAGCGGCTTCACTTTTGTAACTTGGGTTGCGTCGCACGGCGACCTTAGTCGTAACGCCACGTTCAAGCACCTCGCCAAGAAAAACTTTATGGAATTTTTGCGCTAGTCTGATTTCAATATTCGCATGTCTTCCTAGATTGTTCGGTCTTTGCACACCAACATTCTAAACCTACTTTCACCACCTTCTACTGCTGTCCAATTCACTTTTCCGCTCAGCTTAAAGCCAAGGGCTTCTGGAAGCAAGATGTCTTCCTCACTCAGGACTGGACGGATACCTTTGCCCTCCGTTACAATAAGCCGCGTGGTTTCTGGCTCCCGGCCGAAACCTTCGCAGAGTTGTTCCTGTACCGGCTCGCTGATAAGCGTTTTTGTGCGAAAGTAACCCGGCCGGGCTTTAAACCGCAATTCTTTCCCTTTTGTATCATCGAAGAACTTATCCCTCGGGATCTCCCGCTTTCTGATATCTAAGGACTTCTTCGGGTCCATCATCTTTTTCCAAGTCATTGTCTCTGATGCTTTCACGTCATTGATTTTGCCTTGGTCGTTTCCCCTTCGATTTCAGGTTTCATAAACTTTGTCCTGAGCCTTCTGGTTTTTTTTCCTGCACTGTGTGCCCACGCTTTTTGTAAAAAGATACCGTAAAACTCGCCGCCCATCTGTGGTTATCAATATTTCTAAGTCGTTCTTTAAAACATGCTGCTCAGTGCTTCTCTGACTTCAAGGGAGCGCCATCTCATGTCTTCCTGAACTGCCTCGACACTGAGCCGCTACTCCCAGCGCCGCAATCGGGAAATACGAAAAATAGTGGGTCGGCCACCGCTTCTCAGCACGCTCGGGGTTCGGGTGTACTCCTGCTGGGTGGCACAGGATGAAATGTATTATACGCAAATTTTAAATTTTAAATTAATTAAAACACACGGCAGCAATTTTGCCGTATGGTTCTGACCTTGGGTTCTCCCAGTGCATCTGTACCCATTCACGTTTTATGTTCACGCTTGATCATTAAAATTCAATTCAAATAATTCAAGGGTTGAACTGTTGGCTATGCGTGCCCGGGACCGGGGGCGGCGAGGCAGGCGAAATAAACTTCCCAGTACCACGCCAATCAAGAATGCAGGAGCGTCATTTCGTGCGCGCGTTTTCACGTTTCACGTAGTTTTTGCAGCGCGTTTGTGTTTCCGCAAGAAAGAAGAAATGAATTAGCTGTTCACAGGATTTGAAAGAGGCTGTTTTGTTCGCATACTTAGTATAGGGCCGCTGTGGTTTCGCGAGTGCGGTGCTCCTCCGTCTCACAGGACCGACGATTGCGTGGGTGCTGTGCGCTCTGTACGCTGCGGTAGGAGCTAGTAGCATTGACTTTAAAGCAAGTATAATGACCTAAAATACACGAACCCCTCAGTGGATCAGACTAGTGGGCAGCGTCGAGATCTGCGCATCAACTGACGACTATTTTCGATTTCACGGCTTGAGTTATCTCGAAACATTCCCAGAGTGTGTCGTGCTCCTCGCCCCTGGCAGTTAGTTTCCGCAGAAATATCCCCAGAGTGTGTCCTACTCCTCGCCCCTGGCAGTTAGTTTCCACAGGCCCTTGTTCCACGGCGCGACATCACGGAGCGAGAACATTTTCTTGCTCCGTGCACGATGTCAAACAGAATTGCCTAAACCAAGTATGCAGAAAAAGAGCGAGGGAAGGTTGCAGCCTCCGTGTCTTCTGTTAACTTTTCCGTGGATACATCCACAATGTTTGAGGGGTTTTGAATCAAGCCTGCTGGGGAATGCCCGTCAACGATTTAAGACTATCATTGTCGCCCCAGAGGCCAAGAAAGTAACCTTTCTCATGTTCTCAAACAAGCAAAGCGCATTGCATCCTCTAACCCACTGGTTATCATGGGAGATTTTAACGCTGCACATCCCTTATGGGGATACAGCTACACAAACAAAAGAGGAACCACCTTGCACTCCCTCCTCCAGGAAGAAAACTTGATTCTGCTATCGGAACCGCATGCTCCCACGCGTTTGGGCAATAGTGTCTCCAAAGACACGTCCCCGGATCTCACGATTACCACAGGGAACGTCAAGGCTATGTGGTCTCACACGGGGGAAACCCTGGGAAGCGACCACTTCGTCCTTTCCACCACAATACATGGAAATATATACGCTGCCCCGCTAGGTGCAGCCAAGTTAACGGACTGGCCGAAATTTCGCAAACAAAGGGAGCAAGCCAGACTTGACGATGCAGCTACCCAGCCCCTCACGCTAAAGGAGTGGACCGCCCAAATTCGCGAAGACATGAATCGCGTTACAGACAATATTCAGCTTACCACGATGGCCCCCTGTGTAGATCCACACCTTCTACACTTATGGGAAGCAAGAAGGAGCCTAATCAAACGGTGGAAACGCCAGCGCCTTAATCGTCGTCTGAAAAAAAGGATAGCTCTGCTGACGGAGGAAGCAGCCCGCTATGCGGCTCACTTATGCAAAGAAAGTTGGTTGTCCCTCTGTGACAGTCTACAGGGAACACTAACTACATCAAAAACCTGGAGACTGCTCCGATATCTAATCGACCCTTCCAAATGCAAAACAGAATCCAATCACATCATGCGAAAGGTGATTCACACCCACCCAGAGGATTCCGCTCACCTCATGAAGTCTCTCCAGGATAAATATTTCCCGGTCTATCCCAAAACACCACTACCTCCATATACAGGGCAGCCCAATGTTAAACTGGATGAGGACATTTACATCCACGAAGTCAAAGCAGCCCTTCAGATCATCAGGCGCAACACGGCTCCAGGAGGGGACGGCATAACAAATAAGCTGCTGGCTAACTTAGATAACGAGTCTATTATTGAGCTCACGGGCCATCTCAACACGGTGTGGAGGTCAGGTCGACTCCCGGAAGAATGGAAGATGGCAGAAGTGCGCCTTATCCCAAAGCCTGGAAGACCACCGAGCACAGATAATCTACGCCCCATCTCCCTAACCTCGTGTTTTGGGAAGCTATTGGAACACATCATCCACAAAAGGCTACAGAACTATCTCGAACAGCACATGTTCCCTCACACCATGTGTGGATTTCGCAGTCACCTCTGTACCCAGGACATACTTCTTCAACTCAAGGAAGAGGTCATGCTTAAAGCCTCCCGGGACCACCCAAAAGCCATACTAGCCCTAGATTTAAAAGGGGCATTCGATAATGTCAGCCACACAGCCATACTGAAACAGCTAAACGGCCTAAACTGCGGGCAACGTACCTACACCTACGTTCGAGACTTCCTCGAAGGCCGATAAGCTATTCTCATGGTGGGTGACCTGAAATCAGATCCCGTTTCCCTCGGCAACAAGGGCACACCCCAGGGTGCCGTTCTGTCCCCCTTGCTATTTAACATAGCCCTGATTGGTCTCCCTCCGCTCCTGACTGCCGTACCAGGCATACGCCACGGATTATATGCGGACGATATTACCATATGGACCATTAATGGATCAGTAGGGGACATGGAGAACAATCTACAGCAGGCGGCTGACATAGTCATTCAATATGCACGGCAGTGTGGCCTAGAATGCTCGCCGCAGAAATCGGAGCTGCTGATCGTCTCAGGAAAGAAGAAATTCTCTCCTGGGTCGCCAACCATCTCCCTGCACATGGACGGCCATGTAATTGTTCCGACTCCACAGGTCAGAATTTTAGGCATGCTTTTCCAAGCGGATCGCTCGAACACCCAACTGCTCAATAGACTTAAGAACACCACAGAGCAAGTATCGCACATGATCCGCAGGATTAGTACCAAGACGAGGGGTATGCGAGAGGAGGATATCCTCAGGCTGGTTCAAGCCTTCGTCGTTTCTAGGGTCACTTACTCCCTCCCCTACGCCATACTCTCCAAGACCGAAAAGAACAAGGTGGAAGCCCTGATACGCAAGGCGTACAAAGTAGCATTAGGACTGCCTGTTACCACCTCAACGCAGAAACTTTTGCGGTTGGGAGTACACAATACCTTAGATGAATTATTGGAAGCCCAGAATTTGAGCCAACTCTTACGCCTGAGCTCTACCCCTACCGGTAGAGCCATTCTATCTCAACTACACCTGCGCTCTCCTCTGTAACACCCGCAGGCGGATGCGACTCAGCTTCCCGATGAGGTTCGCAAGTTCATTGATGTGGCCTCACTACCACGCAACATGCATCCGACACATCACGAGGCTCGTAGGGAAGCCAGAGCGAAAGCTATTCTTAATCAATACGGCCGAAACTCTGCCACAGTCTATACAGACGCCGCTTCATATCCCGGGCGAAGAGCTATGACCGCTGTTGTTTCTACTACCGAAGACCTCGTTACATGCGTATCAATTCCCACCATCCACTCTCTGCAGGCGGAGGAAGCGGTCGTCTCCCTAGCGATTGCACAAACTTCGGCAGAAATAATCATCACAGACAGCCAACAAGTCTGTAGAACCTTCTCCAGCGGTTTCGTATCCCGACCTGCCCGAAAAATTCTACTCGAGCATCCTCCTCGACATCCCGTACGGATTATTTGGGCTCCAGCCCACTCCGCCGTGTCTGGCAACGAAGCTGCCCATCAGCATGCCCGAGAGTTGACCCACCGGGCAAGCCAGGAGTTCGGCGAGCAGTGGCAGGTCTCCCCTCTCTTGTCGTTCCACGAAGTCACTCAGCATTACCGTCTGGAACGAATGCTATATCCTCCTGCGCACAAAAGCCGCACCAAAGAACAAGAGCGCCACCTCCGAGGCATTCAGACAAACACATTTCCCCACCCCACTAGAGCCCACATTCTGGTCCCCCCCCTGTACTCCTTGCAATGCCGCTTCTGCGAGGCTCCGGGCACCATCTACCATATCATTTGGGGCTGTGATATGAACCCCCACCTACCCCCCCTGCCTTTCCCCTCCCCTGAGCACTGGGAGAGAGCACTGTCCAGCTCGGACCCTGACTACCAGCTTTGGCTGGAGCAGCGAGCCCAAGAAGCCGGACGGACTCAAGGGGTCCTGGAATGAGGACTCTTGCCCAGGGCTGACAGCTTCAGATACACGTTTATTCCTCCTTAAGACTACCTCTTCCTTTTTAAGGGATAAGCAGGCCTGTCCTCTAAATATCATAAGATCATGTAAACTCAGTTAATTTTTTTATTATTCTTTAAACTTGCTGCTAGAGTTGTGAACTGCTCATAAAACGACGTTGTTTTATTGTAAAAGAAACATTTATTTCCACTGCAAAAATTCCACCTGCGTGGTTTAATATAGAAATATCTATTTCGAATTTTGGCAGCTTTTTCTTTACAAACCAATATTCCCAGTTTAATTAACCTCTTCAGACCCAAGAAAAGGATAGACAAGGCCAACTCATTTTAACTCCTTATTGGGAAGATTTTAGAGCTAACAAACATTGCTTGAAAGAGCAAGAACCAAAAACTGTAATTTTGGAGAGGAAATGGCGATACCCATTTGGGCGCATCAGGCCTAAGCTCAGTGAAAATCAACAAATCAGTTTCTGTTGAGAAGAAAAAAGGAAGAGATCGCAATTCGTGCATCTGACGCGGGTTTTTCCGCTGCAACCTTGGTTGCGGCACCTTATTTGAGACTTCAGGGGCACATGCTCTGGAAAGTGCCCGTGTATATTTAACCGCAACCCATTTGGTGGTATCGCATCACCTTCGTGCGCTTAGGGACTGCAACATTCTCGCCAGTTTCAACTTCAAGCTCAGCTTCATTTGCGACTTCTGGAATTTCTTTGACATGGGTGCGGATAAGTGTTTCGGAAATCCTGTTCTTGAACTCGAGATGAGCTTGCAGTCATTCCTGTATTCGATCCAAGTGATTGGGACTGCTGGATCGAGAAAATCGGCAAACACCCGTATGGCCCACTCCTTTGTACGGATCTTCGTCCTGTCCCAGGTAGCACAGGACTGTTCGGCCTAAAACAGGCCGGTGTACTTTGGCCGGTGATTTTCTGTCCGGCCGTTTTCCGGCAGCCATGTTCGGCCCATGTCCAAATGTGGGCCTTTTGGCCGTATACGGCCGTACTCCCATTGCTGTCCAACGGCCAGTGTCCGTCGGCCAGTCGACCGGCTTACGGTCATACGGCCAGATTCCAGCCGTAGGGCTCCGGCCATTCCAAAGCCACCCGTGTACGGCCGAAGTACGGCCGCCGGATTACAGCCGCGATGCGGTCGTCGGACTCCAGCCGGACTAAAGCTACCGGAAATACGGCCGTGCTACGGGCATTGGAGTTCAGCTACAGTACGTTACTGTACTGAGGCCGGTCACTGCATGTCGCCAAAGCAGATGACTCATTCGCGCAGTGCAGAAGCAGCACAAACCCAGCATTTTGGGTCCAATGCAGCCACATCAAAGTGAGCTCGCGTGCAACCACCAGCCGTCAAGCTTAAGCGCAGCCTTGCTTAATTACCAGCCTCAGTTGACAGCAAAATTCATTTATTAAACAGTGCTCACAAATTGTCGTTCCTTTAATTGCTCTGCCTCTTTTACTGCCGAACACAAAATATTCTGTTCTTTGTAGAGCTTGAATAGATGTATTGTCCAGGTCCTGATATCCTCTGTGGGGCGTCTTACCTGTAATAAGTGGGGAAAGAGGAGGGAGGGGGGAGCGGAGGGCGCGTACTTTAGTGGGTTGAATTTCAGAGAGATAAATTGCGCCGCTTTTAGCCAATTTTTTTTAGGGCAATATTTCGGAACACTTTCATGCTATGACTACATAAACTATTTTTATAACAGTTGCTTGACCAATTTTGCTGTGTATAAAACTGACGTGAATGCCTTTACGAAGCGTTTTGGTTCTCAACAAAACATTCAGGAGCATTTAATATAACTCTTTCACAAAAAAGTATATCGAGTTTTTGCCCATTTTTCTTGCAAAGACATTTTCTACTCGATCAACTTTTCTGATGATCTTGCGCAGCGCTGATCCTAAGAAGGAGCGAACAGGTACTTTCATTTTCAATCTATTTTAATGTTGTTTTCATGAGTATAGGTCCACACCACTTAATAGTCCAAAAGAACTTAATGTACTTAATGTACTTAACGTACGTTCAAAAAATTCTACACGCGTTGCGAATGGCGCCCTGCTTCAGGTGGCTGCAGTTGTATCCCTCTGTGTTCACGTAAGGAAAGGCGTAAAATTAGAGTTACATAATTTCTTTTAAACCAATAACATAGCAATGGTAGCATGCATACTGCAGCGAAGAGGGCAATAAATATTTTATTGGTCAAGGTTGAATCCGTAGGGATCTCAACCCGTCGGAGGCAAACTTGCGCCTCTGGAAGTTTATTTATTTATTTATTTATTTGTTTATTTATATTTATTCATTTATTTATTCATTGTTTTATTTATTTATTTATTTGATGCCTGCTTGCGTTTGCATACACTACAGAAGGGAGATACATAACACTAAGCATTAAATATGAGACAAAATAACACAATAATTCTACAAAGCGCGCTGAAAATTGTCAATATAAACAGCTAATGCAATCATACGTGGAAGATAATTACAGTGCAGTATTGATGTAAAATAAAATGAATTAAGTTAAAATAAAGGAAAGTTAATAATTTGCTTTAAGCTAGCGGTCCCACTTTGCGATATGTAGAATGGCGCTTGGACATACTTCTCCCCTTCTATTCCAGTTTTCAAATTATAGATATTACGAAAAAAGTTCAACCTGTGGTTTCGTCTGTAATCTTTCACGTCCTGCCATTTCAGTTTACTTTTCCTTTCTCTCATACTAAGTTGAGCGTGCCAATTACCTAATAGGAATCGCACTGACATATTCTGTATGTTTTCGAGCGTATCAACCAGCTCTTTGGTGTAGGGATCCACGAAAACACATGCGTGCTCCAAGATTGAGTGCACATGAGTGAAATGCGGTTGTTCTTTTCAGTTAGATGGAGGTTCACTGAAATTTCGTCTCAGAAAGCCAAAAACATATGCAGCCGTAACTTTTATGGTGGGAACCTGCCTATTTAACCTCCAACCACTCCCTAAATAAACTCCTAGGTATTTATATTCCTCGGCCGTTGTCACAGCAGCATAATTTACGGTATACGTATTCAATTAGAAGGAAGGTTTTCTTGTAAAGGTGCCGTTGACACACTGTTTAACATCCAAAAACTTTTCTCAATCAGCACACCAGGATGTTATTAAATTCGAATAAAGCTGCAGGTATACGGGATCACGTTCATTCGCTATAGTCCGGTAAACTACACAGTACTTTTGAACAAAGCTTTAGGGCCAGTAGTAATAACAATGCAAAAACCGATTCATTCAGTTCATAGGATGAAATGTACTACGCAGAAGGTGATATGGAACACCATCATTTCCTTTTTTGCAGTCCAAGAATATATAGTCAACCACTTTAAGCTTATCTATTGCAAGAGCCAAATCGTGCGTGAACTCAACAATCTGCGTTGAGCAAGAAAATCCTGACAAAATCCATGTTTGGTAGGATGCTGGCGATTATGTTTAACCAAATGAGTCATATCCCAAGAGTAGCTAAGCTAACCTTCAAACATCGGAACTAAATTAACAGTTAGGCTTCGTCAGTGACAAGGCTCAGTTGTTATCGCAAATTTAAAATAATTTTTTTTCTAAATAGGCAGTCGTAAAATCCCATGAAGTAACATAGTGCAGGGCATGAAGTTGATCCTACTAATGCACGAGCGAGTCTCTTCTACATTTATCACCAATAACATATTGCAACATTGCTTGTCGCAGTTGTAAGCAGAATAACTTACGCTTTTGTTCGCACTTGCCTTTCTTTGGTGGGGAGTCCTTGACATGGTGGCGGTTTAGCCCCTGCGTGGTGGCCGCTTGCTCGACGCCCTTGAAGGCCAGTTATTCTGGTGAACCATATCCATCACGGATCGGACATCTCTGCCGGGTCGATGTCTCCAATGCTCTCCATTTCTTGAGGGGGTGATTAGCCTCGAGCTAATGCGTCGACGAAGCCGGTGGCAGAGGCGTGGTAGCGGCGATGACTGGCGAGGCTTAGCTTACCCGCCGGTGTGGCACAGTCTTCTTGTGGCAATAAATGGCATTTCGATGGCCTAAAAGGTTTCCTGCTAATGTCCAGTGAGTCCTTGCACCTTGCCCGTTCACCGAGAACACTCATTGCTGTTTGACAAACGATGTTCGTTCATTTAAAACGTAGAAACATGGAGCGGATGAAAAACGCGTCCCCGTCGTTCGGCTCCCTAACGGCTTTTTCTCCGCCCAGGAAAAAACCGGTCGGTCTCCTTCCAAACACGTCTGTGCATGAATTCTCGGCGCCCAGGCGCGTGCCGTTGTTCGGCTGTATGCCGTTTGCCGAAAAAATGACGTATAACCAGATACCTTACGTAGGCCGGTCTCCTCTTGAACACCGGTTGCCAAATATTCTGTGCCCATTCGCTTGCCGTAATTCGGCCGAGGACAGCTAACCGAATGAAAAACGTATATTCTGGGGCCGTACGTCGGCCGGTATCCTTCATAACACTGGTTGCCCGAAGAAAACGAATATTCTACCGCCGGACGCGCGGTTCACCGTTGAAACAACGAATGCACGGCAGCCGCGCTCCGGCCGGTCTCCGTTCGAACACCAACTGCCGCAAGAATACGCATATTCTGTGGCCGGTCGCTAGCCGTGCTTCGGCCTGTTACCGCTTCCCGAAGAAAAAACGGATGCCCTAAGGCCGTACTTCGGCCGTTCTCTTTCTCAACATCGGCAGCCGCAAGAGAACTGAATATCTGGCAGCCGGTTAGCTGCCGTTGTGCGTCCGTACACGGGCGGACGGAAAAATACCGAAGCGCCGGTTGCCGAATGTTGGCCGTTCAACGCATGATCAGTGGCTGCCAGAACCTGGATGCTGACCGGACATGCCAGAAAGCGGCCATAGACGGGCCGGTCTTGGGGCACACTTTCTGTGCCGCCTGGGGTCTACGTATCTGTGATCTACGTACCTGTCAACAAGGTCCATGCCACCCATGTTCTTGTTAAAGGCTTTTACGCAGTATGGTTGCGGTATATCCACTTTCTGTTTTTGCTCCTTTGACCACCTTCTACTCGTTCCTTCGGGGTTAATACCGAAAGTGGTCTGAAGAATCAAGACTGATTTTCGATCCTTCCACTTGGGGACGCATATTTCTCCATCAGTGCGGGCAACGGAACACGATTCTTCGCGATCCATGATGTTTTTGTTTGGAAGCTTTGAAGCCGCACCTCCAGTTCAGTTTGCGACAATCCGCCTCTTTCACAACCCCACTGCGCATGCGCAATCCCCTAGCGGCCAAGTCCCTAAGCAGTCCAGTAGGGGCAGCAGACGACATTCCCCACAGCTCCCGCACAAGCGGGAAGGGGTCGTGGTTGTATTTACATCGTTTGATTTTTTGTGTGTGCTCGTTGTGCGCGGAACAATGCCCACAACTTGTGCTGCGTTCCGCTGTAACTCGGAGTGCCGAAAAGGGAACGGTGTCGGCTTCTATCGCTTCCCGTCGGCCGCACGCGATCGGCTTCGGCGGTTTGCGTCGCTCGCGTCGGCTCGGGTGATGGGAATAGCATGCCGATGGGGTTAGCATCCTGGCGGATATTTGATCGCTGCTATCTGTGCAACTGCGAATGGCAATCCGCAACAGAACTTTTCACTACACTATCATCCCCTTTCTCGCATGTGGAACTCTATTTAAGTTATAACTGCCGTTTGAGCGATCGGTGATCAAGACACCTGCGTAGCCTGTTTCGATGCTTCCGCGCAGGTATCGCCATCTTTCGGCCGCTCGGCGCACCGCGCGCCGCGGTGACCAGTCAGCGTAGGCTTGCATCGCGGCAGATATATCTGATCGCCGCTTTTAAAATAAGCCGTGACAACAATCCCTAGCACAATTTTTCACCACACTAAGACCTACTTTCTCGCATGTGGAACTTTTTAGCGATCAGATTGATCCAGAAGAGCAGCGACAAGCGCGGTTGCTACCGTGGTCTGCGCCGGTTCGAGCCGCTGAGTGTGCCGAGCTGGCAGGCGCGGCCGGCGTGTGCGCGGACTGTTTCCGAAGGCAGAAAACGCTTGACGATTGCTTGCTTTATCCATTTCTTGCGAACACAAGCGCAGAATCTACAACTTCAGCTCAGCGATCATCGTAGTTGACCATGGGGCAAAAACAGTGGGCGGAGCGACGCCGACGACGCATCTCATGAGCGCATCGGGCCGTCTCAAATTCACGCGTACGACTAGTCGTGGCAACAGTCGTAACGATCAGTCGCATGCGAATCGCGTGCACCAATCGTACATGCGTCCAGCGCTTAAAGGCATTTTGCGAACTGCCGGCCTTTGTTGAGCTGGCGATCGCACTTCATGCCAGACGACTCCAAGTACTGCTCGCTCTGCTGCTCGGACGGCACACGGATCTGTCCGAGATTTCTCTGCCAGCCCTCATTCAGTGATAAGAAGCCGCCTGGTATTATGTGATGACCAGGGGCTGTCGTCTTAAGGCGTTATAACACCAACACAGAAGAAAAACTTGGGCTGCTCCTCGCCGTAATGTGGGATTGTCGTGCATACAACGAGAACGCAGCCGGAGGAAACGCCGGCAAACCCTACAGCTTCAACTTCCGCTAGGCACGCTAGGTGGCAGCACACCGCAATGAAAGAGGCGGATTGTGCCGGTAAGATATGTTGTTTCAGAAGGAATTCTGCCAAATTTATTCCCGTAAAAAATCGGTCTGTAAACACATGGACAGGCTGGTACATCGGCCCTGCTTCCAGAAGGCGCTTTACAACTGCGCCGCCAAGACGAAGTTCCTTCATGTCGGCATCCGGAACCGTTCCTTTGCCTGTGTAGGTCAAGAAATGTATCACAATTCCATCACTACTTGACAAGACAAAGTTCTTGAGGCCAACAGGATTTGGCTTGTTTGGTACGTATTGCCGGGCAGGACAGCGTCCGCTGAATAGAATCATCTGCTTATCGACAGATAGTACTTCCGGGCGCAGCAGTTGGAGACATGCCTTTCGAAATGAGTGGATAATAGGCTTCACTCTGAACAATCTGTTCTCAGTATGTGATGCTGTTGTTTGGGTGATGTCGACGACGTGCAGCATGCCACGTAACTCGAAAAATCGGTCCCGTGTCATGTTTCTGCAACAAGAGGTATATCGGATATACGGAACCAGTATAATCTAGCTCGAGGAAGCGCAACAAGGCCCATTAACAAATGGATTCCAGCGAGTTTTTTCATTTCTGATGCGGACGTGCGCACAGATCTGTGGACACGCATTTGAACCGAATAGAGGTTTGTTTCCCCCTAGCAAAGCTTCCAAAAGGTTTCGGGAAAGTACTTGGTGAAGAAGGCAAACGGAGACAGAGCCGACTTTGAGTGGACTTGGAGTGGTGTGGTGTCGAATGCGCACCTAGGAGAGAAGCTGTAAAAAAGAAAATAAAAAAAACCTGTTAGTCAAATCTTGGATTAAAAAGGGTCTTTTATATAATGGCGTTAGCATCGAATCAAATTACAGAAACTACACTTTTACTATGCTATTTTCCAAACGGGGCCACGAGCCTGAAATTCGCGGCTGCCAGGTGTATCTTCATCTTCATTTGCATCACAATGAGGGCTGCTGTCTGAGTATTCACTGCTGTCATCTAAGTCATCCAGAATGTCGGCTTCATAAGAAAAGTCGACATCGCTTTGAAAGAGTAGCTCTTGTATTTCTTCGTCGATAAGAAACTTGGCTGTAAGACAGACAGAACGATAAATTTTTTAGCGTATTTACCTGAAGTACCCACTTGGGTACAGTCGTGAATAAGTTGCCCTATATCAGAGACAAAGCAGTGTAACTAGCTCACATTTTTCGTGCCCCTTCTGTAACATCTCCTGATTCTCCAGGCTTGCGTTTTATCTATGTTATGCAGCATATTGGGAAGGAAGAAGAAGCTAAACTCACTTTGTCGCCGGCGCGCGCTTTTCTTGCATGTTGTCGCCATCCTTGTGTTTAATGCGAGCGCGCGCTTGGACCTACGGCGACACCTCGCGGAGATTTCGTTAACTGATCCTTCCTGGAGCAGGAATGACCGTTCGCGCGCTGAAGTATTCATATATAGCCGCGCAGCTCGCGTTTTTCAAATGTACTCGAACGGGTACCGAGTCTACCGACGGCCTGAAGAGGACTGAATCATACTTTGTGAGAAAAGGAGTGGGAGATTGCAACCATCTATTGTTACTCTTAAAATTCAAATAAGGCTGAGTGTCACGTGTCGCGTGAATTTTCATTATAAACGCTGCGGTAGACGGGTGGATGACGCCAAAAAATGAAACCGGGAAAATACTGCCATTGCGCGCGCTGAGAGGGAAAAGATATCATATGCCCAGGAGTAATAACTGCTGGCCAACGGATATACTTTACTTTCCAAGCAGCATGCAATTGGCTCGGTAGTCATCGTAGTTGTATTTTCTGAAAAAGTTCACGGAAACATGTGCCGCCTGTGATCAGCTGTCACAGCTCTGAAGATTGAAAGCAGCAAAGGCGGTAGCCTTCCTTCTACGTTTTTTTTTTCTAAAGCCTCTCAGTCGATAACACCTGCTCCTGTTGCCGTCGTAGCTTATTTAGTAAACTGAAGCGCAAGCAGCCATATCGTGCATGCATTTGCAAAGTTGCGTGCACAGTGCCTAAAGGAGGCGGCCGGCGACGCCGGTACAGCTCGGCCTGCCCAGAGTTTCGAGGCAGCGCCGTAGTTAAGGCTGCGTTCGCTCCGAAAACTTTACTGCACGGCGTCTATTTAAAGCAGGTAATTAGAAGTTGCGCAGTTGTTCTGCTAGCAAGCAGGATTATCAGACTTTGTGCCATTCTGTCCTACTTGGTGCAGCGATCAAGAGTGTTTACGGATGATTCTTAGCGCGGCCACAGAATTACAAGCTTCTAGAGGAATCAAAAGTACAAAAACTGTTGACTTGGCTACCGCCGGCTCAAATAGCGCTGGGGCTCATCGATGCGGCATCTCAATATAATTCGGGCAACGAAGTTTCCATGGCGTAAGGGCTACCTCATCCAGCTTGCGTGCAGCACCCACAACACGCAGAAGTAGCCGTAGTTGAATTGTATATACATTCCCTTGCTTTCTCTTTACTTCCCAGATCTCTCATACATTCCTTCTTTGTAGGTCGGAAATTAGCTGTCTAGGAAGTTTCCTCCTTAGAGGACACTCAGAGGCATCTGGGACCTTCCGGCGTTCAGGTTTGCTTTCTGCGCCACCCTTTTCTATGATGCAGGTGCCATTCCCGAAACCGCTTGCAAGCTTTCCTTTTGGTTGGGAGGATCAGCGTGGGTAAAGAACTCCCGGAAAGTGGTACTACTGATCAAGCTATGGTATCAAACGACCCGCGTTTAGGAACTGTTAAGAGTGATAGGAAAAACGTTGATGTGGCTCGCCAGCCAACTAAAAAAAAAAAATGCGCCAATCCACCCCGTGAATGTGGTTGGAAAGCAAAGCTGTAAACAGTACCCATAACGATTACCCATGCGACGTCACTTAAATTCACTCACATCGCTCTACACATAGTAAAACCAGAGAGAAGTGAAATTCACATAACCACACCATTTATTACTTCTAAGAGATATTCTTGCTATGGTTAAATCAATGCATGATGCATGAAGGGTGTTTGGTTGAGTTGTATTGGCGTAGCACAAGAGTGGAAACTTTTTTCATAAAATTAAAGTAAGCTTCAACCCGGTGTTAGACGATCTGACTTCTCCGTCTCTGCGCCGCGGACGGAGGTGACGAGATTTGCGACAGAGAAGGAGGAGGAAGAGGAAGAAATACTTCTGTTCAGATTTCTGAATGGCCCAGAGTGCAGCCCTGGGGAGTGATTCATTTTTCTGTGGGGCCCATATGCATTCCGCGCGGCCTGTGTTCTGTCCACCCGCTGAAGCTAGGTAGGTATAGAGGGCCTGGACAGCAGCATCTCCCATTGCTCTTGTTGGGTAGTTGACGGAAAGAGAGGAAGGTGCTCAGGGCTAAAGTCGATTACGGTCGATACTCCGCCCCGATTACGGGGCGGAGTGTTCCTACTTCTGAGAAAAATATACATTCAGCGTAGTAGCGATTAGGATGCATTAAGTGAAGACGCGTAGGCTGTTGAAAGGATCCCGGATTGTATGAGCCGTAAGGTAGTTTGTTGTTCTCTGGAAAGGTCAGGGTAAGGCGAAGGTACGGTCTGTATCAGATGTCGATAATGCTGGGTTATCTCCCTGAACGTGACAAGCGGGTGACTGTCCTTGTGCAGCTCATAGCACGGGGGGTAAAAGCGCAGGCTTGTTGGGTGGGCGTATTTGTTGCCCTCCATTGAAGTGTGAGGGGGTGTCCAGATGAGCTGAATGGAACCATTTGGGGAGTGGTTTTTTAGCACGCGCAGTGCAGGTCAGGACCCCCAATCCGACTGGTGATTCCAGTAGGCTTGCTTGGAATCGGTGACTACCCTCCAAACCCCTAGTTGAGTGAGAGCCAAGGTGATGGCTGCCTCTTCTGCTGCCGTCATTTCTTGGGTCCTAAGCGAGGTACACACAAGGAGGTTGGTTCTCGACGTAGCCACGATGATGGTGTATTGCTGCCCTCGATGTTTGAAGGCGTCTGTGTAGATAACTGCATGATCCCCACCGAGGGTGGTGTTTAGCGCTTGAGCCCGTGGTTTTCGGTGACCCTCGTCATGTGAGGGGTTCATATTTCTAAGCAAAGGGAGCATCTTTAGTTTTAGTCGCCAAGATTCTGGGTGTACGTCAAGCGGAGTGACATTCTGGGATGCCGGGCCAATCCGGTGAAGCATGTTGTTACCCATCGCAGTTCTGAGTCGGACCTTCTGGTTAGAAAGATGGCCTTCTATCAGCTCTTCGACCGTGTTGTGGAGCCCCGTGCTAAGCAGCCTCTGTGCGGACGCCCTCATGAGAAGAACAATGGCCTGCTAGACCGCCTTTGTAATCATTATATAAAGCATCTCTATGTCTTCCTTGTCGAGAAGAAGACAGGGGGTTGACGTAAGTGACTATCGAGAGGACAAAAGCTTCAATTAATCGAAAGGTACCGGATTCCTTTAGGCCTCGTTTCTTGCTGGCAACTCGCCTGATCATGTGTATGATTTGATTAATGCTGTTTTTGAGGAGCTGCAAGGAAACGTCACTCTTGGTGTTAGCCTAGAGATGTAGGCCCAGGATCTTGATGCTCGGGCTTGGAGTGATGGCCTGGCCATCAAGGAGTATTTTAATGTATTCCTTGATTTGGCGTGAGGGTGGAAGACAAGGAGCTGTGATTTTTTACGTGAACACTGGAGGCCACAGGCTTTAGCAGATTGGCGTGCTAGGTGCTAGAAGGGAGATGTCATGCATTGGTGTGAGCTTCCTTTAATTTTTGCAACTCTTAGCACATGAGCGCGGTGCGCACAGGGCTGCTAGACGGGCGTGAGTGGTCGCGTGACGCTTTCACGTGGCATTCAGCGAGAACGCAGGAGGTAAACCACTAGATGTGCTTGGTGAGTACACCACCTGTCTTCCCCGTCTTCACGTGGGCTCGTACTTAAATCAGTAAGACAACGGACTCTCGCTTTGTTTGTCTATTAGTTCCGGGTTCGATTCCAGGCGGTGCCAGTAAATTCTTTTATTTGTTCGCTGGAGTTTTCTGGTGACACCAACGGTCGCGAAAGAACCCTTGGGGGGTAGAAGTAAAAAGCTTTGCTTCAAAAAACGCGCGCGGTGCCTCTTTCATATATGAATCGATAAAACTCGAAACTGAAATGTACCTTCACTGGGACATTTAAATGTTTTTTATGCATCCTTATGAACTTGCACATCGCCATTTATATTACGTCGGTATGGCACCCTTGCACGCATCAACGTTGTACACTGGATTGCACCCGCCGGAACATTGCGTGAATCCGACTGAAACCCCAGCCCCTTGAAAACCTTGCGAACGCAACCGAACCGAAAGCAGCAGGTGGCGGAGGGTGGCTCAATCCACGTGCGTCCCGCGGACACGAAGACGCTGGCATCGAGGCGCCAACTGTCGGCGCTTATTAGCGTCATGATGAACCACATCGCTTTTACTCTCCTAGACGGCAGCACAATCTGAATGAAGAAAGTAGTGGGGAAGATATAAAGCGCGTTTGTAGACGTACTTGCCCTTGAATTCATAGCGCAGTTGGCACAGTGCTGTGTACAGTCACCAGAAAAAGTACTCGGGATGTGGAGCGCGTGGCCGAGCGGAGCAAAACTGCATTGCAGCGCCATCTGCAGCCAGCGGGCGCCGGTTCGAGGCTCAAGGAACTGGCGTGCTAGGCGCGCTTTGCGCATGCCTGTGCTGTACTATATACGGGGAATCTCTGATGCGTCGCGTGCCCGCGACATGCTTTCGATATTTGCGGCAGCCGCTGTGGAGCCACGTGGTCATCGCCGTCCTTCTGCTATCACTAGGTAAACAAAACACGCCGCCCGCGACCGCCGTTCACGCGGCGCGCTACGTGGAATATATTTGATTTTCCACGAGCCACTGCTGGATGAGAACGAATTATATTCTTTTAATCTAAGCACCGATAAACTGTCAGCTGACCCAGAATTGCCGTTGGCCGCTCGTCCCTGTAGCTACAACAGTTGATGTTGGTGCGTGCTCTGCGACATCGCCTGATGTATTTTACAATGCCAAACGCATCGCGCGTTTCCCTATGGGAGTGAGTGGTACGCCTGCAGTGCCCACATGTCGTAAGGTGGGGCCCCGATGTGAACAGGGGTCACCCAACCATAACTGAATTCAAGAAAGGCTTGTGCCTGGTTGCCAAGGCAACCAATGTTTGATATTGCCAGGTAAGGGCGCTCTCACCAGCGTTAGAAAACTCAGAGCCGCGGCGGAGCACGTTTTGTCAACGTTGCCGCCTCCCACCACGCGTCACCCAAGATAAACCAGTCACGGGAATAAAGCGCTGGGAGGGCTAACAATTAAGGGAAAGTGGCCGGAGTAGTAGGAGAGGGCTTGGTTGGCCGGACCGCGCTGATGCGTTTGGCATTGTAAATATACAGGAGGCGATGTCTGGGATTATGCCACCCCGCGTTCCAGAGGACAAAGAAGACATATCGCCCGCCTTCCGGGCAGATCAAAGTAGGCAGTGACGCAAGTGCAAGTGGAAAATGCCAAGTGGTGAGAGCAAGAAACAGTACATTACAGACTCAGAGGAGTGCGAAACACTTTTACGGGCCTCCGCTATAACAGAAAACAAACTCAGAACTGTTGAGTGCAGAGCAAATACTTCAGTTCGTAGGCAAAGTTTTTCCTTTGAGGTCTAGGGGGTGCACCAGTTTTAAGAGGCGAGACACCCACCTAAGTTTCAGTGAAAAGAAATTGGAAAAAATTTAGAGCCCTTCAAGTGTGTGATGAAGGATGACAAGCCGAGCTGGGCGGAATCCAAGAAGGTCACGAAAGAAGCAGGTTGTGAGTAAGAGTTCCTCTTACTTCCTATGAATGGAATGGAAGCATTACGTAAGTTGATTGGAAGCAATACGTACTAATGTTTAATTCTATAGGACAAACACCGGCTGAAACTCGGTCGCAAAACGTTGTAGTCGTCTGCATGGCCAATTATAAAATGTGATTTGGGGTAGTTCGGACAAAACGAGAGTTACAGCCGTTTTCTCTAACCATACATCCTCCTTTGAATGTCATATATTGACAGCAGACGGAAATTCCCTATCGCTTAGAGATTCCCTATAAACTAACTGTGCAAGTAAATGTGCTTCAGCGCAATGCTGACGCCATCCTCGCGGCCAATTTCAGTATGATTTTTTTACATGATACCTAGATTAGACCAGATAGTTTGCTTTGCCGCAATATTAAATTTGGCGACGCGACTTCTTTCTATGCACCCCGTACCCATACGCAGTTACCGACAGGCAGCCCAAATGACTCCTTTAAAATAAATTTAGTCTTTGAGCGCGGGCGGCGTGTTTTGTTGTACCAGTGGTAGCAGAAGGACTGCGATGGTCACACGGTGCCACACCGCCTGCCGCGAATATCAAAAGCATGTCACGGGAACGCTAGAGATCAGAGATGCCCCGTAACTAATAAAGGTCTGGCATGCGCAAAGCGCGACTAGCACACCAGTTCCTTGAGCCACAACCCAGCGACCGTTTGCTGCAGATGGCGCAGCAATGCAGTTTTGCTCCGCTCGGCCACGCGCTGCACATCCCGCAAACTTGTGCTGGCGACTGTACCTCCCGTTGCGGTGAGAGGCTTCGTGGCTTGAATGCGGGGGCAGCCTTTTCAATGAAACTTTTCCTGGCGATATCATTTCCGAGACAGATATGACGCCGGTGAGATGTTGGTGTACCCGGGAATACAACTATTTCATGTTACAGGGAAATAACGAAGGCATATGGAAGGCTAAGCATTGAAAACCTAATTTTTTTCCGCGATCTGTGGCATTTCGTTTTGCTCCTTCCTCTTCTAATTTGCATATCGCGGGCATTCAGGGAATCTGTCAGAAAAAAACAGTCTCGAGTGGAAGAAACCCGTCTCGAGTCAGAAGAAACCCGTCTCGAGTGGATTGCGGACCATAGCGGCGTCTTCCCGGAGCAGCAAAGCGGCTTCAGGCGGCACCGCTGCGCAGCTGACTCCCTGGGGGACGTCATCTTCATGCTGGAACAGGTCCGCCACGACAAGAAGGTGGCCTTCCTGCTCCTGCTGGACATGCGGTCGGCATTCGACACGGTTGCTCATGGGGCCATCCTGGAGGCCCTGGATGGCATGGGCGTTGTGGGGCGCCTAGGAGGCTACATCCGGGCGTTCCTGCGTGACCGGACCCTCCGGGTGAATGTCGGCCGGGCGACCAGCAGTCCTCGAGACGTCCGCTCCGGGGTGCCCCAGGGAAGCGTGCTGAGCCCGTTTCTTTTCAACTTGGTGCTGGCTCCTCTCCCCGACTGCATCCCTCCAGGCTAGCGACACCCAGTTGAGGTGGTGGTGTACGCTGACGACGTGGCACTCTGGACTCATGGTCCCACCAAATACTGCCACATATTCAAGGAGTGCCTCCAGGAGGCTCTGGGCGCAGTTGCAGTGCTCCTCGAGAGCCATGGTCTGAAGGTCTCTGAGGACAAAACGCAGGCCCTTATGCTGCACCCTGGAGGATGCAGGGCTCGACGCGCAACACCGCCCATCACACTCAACGGGCGGCCTCTTCCCTGGCGGCTGACCGTGAAGTACGTGGGGCTGCTCATTGACTGCAGGTTCACATGGCTGCCAGCTGTCAAGGCCCTCAGGGCACGCAGCGCACGGGTGCTCCAAGAGGTGCGGCAACTTCCGTCACGAGGCAATGGCTGCTCACACCAAGTGGCGCAGCGCGTGTTCTACGGCATGGCCTCCGCAGCTGTGCTGTACGCACTTCCACTCGCCTACCTGGGACCTCGACGCTGGCAGGAGCTGGAGATCGACCAACGCCGCGCCACCTGCCTCTGTCTGGGCCTCCCCTCCACGTCGCCGGTGGCGGCAACTTACACCGAGGCGGGCACCTGGCCCATCGAGATGCGGGCCTTGCAGACGGGGCTGCGGCACATCCAGCGACTGCTGACCATACGCAACGGGGCTCCGCTCCTGCAGATATTCCGTAGCCGGCCCAACTCGCACAGGAGAGCGCTGCTCACTATCTTCAAAGAGGGCATCGAGGTTTCGAACCGACCCCGTCTGGAGCCGCCACCAGCAGACCATGGGGAGGCCCTGCCCATCACCACGACCCTCCGCGCGGTCCGCAACAAGCGGACCACACCACCCCAGGCCATCCGCCACGAGGTGGCCGCCCTGCGGCAGGGCGGCCTGAGCAGCTACCTGCATCTCTTCTCGGACGGCTCCGTCAAGCACATCACGTTCGAGGGGGCGGCTGCGTGCGTGGTACCTGAATTGGCAGCCAGGAGGAGCTGCCGCCTGCCCTTCCCCACTTCGTCCACACGGGCGGAGCTGGCAGCGCTGCACCTGGCCGCCGACCTCCTCCTCGAGAGGGGGCCCCATAACCACCCCGGGGCGGTCATCCTCACGGACTCCAGGGGCCGAATTCTCTAAAACGACGAGGCGTCGCTTTGAAACGACGGGGTAGCGCCATGCAAATGCATGTGTTGTGGGGTTTGGGCCGTCGCTTTGGGGTTCCCTGCAGGTGCGTGAGCCGCAGAAAAGCGCTGTGGCTAGGGCGCGAAGCGACACCCACTGCCCCCCCGTCGTTTCACTTGTCGCTTCGCGCCCTAGCCACAGCGCTTTTCTGCGGATCACGCACCTGCGAGGAACCCCAAAGTGACGGCCCCAACCCCACAACACATGCATTTGCATGGCACTATCCCGCCGTTTCAAAGCGACGCCCCGTCGTTTTAGAGAATTCGGCCCAGGACTGTCCGACTGCGGTTGCACGCGGCCGATAAACCCACCAACAGCAGCGGCTACCCGGAACCCTCCCCTGCAACCAAGCTGCGCACTGTGGCCTCCCGAGGCTGCGACCTGCGGCTCCACTGGCTGCCGGGCCACAGGGCCGTCCGGGGCAACGAAGACGCCGACGCCTTCGCCAGGGAGGCCCACCAGGAGGGTACCCCAGTATCCCAAGACGTCACCGCGTTCGACAAGGCCCGCACTGCCCTGGCCCGCATGGTGCAGACGATGCACCCCGACCCTCGGGTAGTGAGCGGCCTGGCGCCCAGACCGTTGCCCGCACGCATCAGCAGGGACGCCCGCTGCCTGCTTCTCCGCATGCGGCTCAACTGCTGCAATGTGGCGGAGCGTCTGCCCCGACACGGGCACAAGGACTCCCCTACATGTACGGACTGTTCCGAACGGGAGACGCTCGAGCACCTACTCTGCTTCTGCCCCCACCACGCGAGGCCGACAGCAGAGCTCCACCCAGCGCTCCAGCGTGGGAGCCTTCCCAGCGCCGGCATGGAGGGCCTTCTGTTTCCGAAGAGGCCTGCGGAAACCCAACGGGAAGTCTTCGCTTATCTGCTCCATTTTCTGGAGACGACCGGCCTTACGCAGCTGCTGTAGCCCAGAGTGCAGTGATTGACTGACGTGCCCGGACTGACTGCTTTCTAGGACTGACAGCTCTCTTTATACCTCTCTCTCTCTCTCTCTCTCTCTCTCTGTGTTTCTACTTCATCTCATCACTACCCCTCTACTTCCCTTCCTCTGCACTGGGTTGTATGCAGTTGAACTCGCTCCCAGGCTCAAAATATCCCCAGTGAATTTACTTTCCTTTTCACGTTGCAAACCCCCCCCCCTTCATAAGTACGCCGTTAACTGTAGACAGCTCCGCGGCAAAAGGTTTTAGATAGTCTTTCACGGGTTTGTTGGTGTGAACACATTCGATTACATTTTTCAAGTAGCCATCCTCGCTTGTTCCTTGTACCAGGTAGCGCCATGTTGCCTCACAAGTGCTGACATGCTACTTAAAGCATAAACTTCGACGTCCTGCTGAGCACCGTCTTCCTGGGGAAGGCCGACGAGCGCCCGTAACTGCACATCAGACAACAGCAGCTACTTTCCGCGAAGAAACTGCAGGGTGATATCGTATTTCAGTAGACGAAGAAGCAAGCGCTGCAACCTTGGCGGCATATCCCAGTCGCTTTCTGCGTTATTCCTATAAGTGGGCTGTGGTCCGTTTGAATCCGCCAAATGCAACCCTCTGACTCGGCAGTGCGTCCTCATGTTCGACGTCAAAACCTGGGGTAAAATGGCATGAGGTAAACAGCGCTTTCGGGCGAAGTATTCATGTAAAAATGCATGCATATCGGTCGAGAAACCTAAAGCCATGGACTCACATTCTTGACGCATTGTCGAAAGGTAATAGGAGAATGTTTAAAACTCAGAAAGTACGGTAAGCTAGACTATTTTGTGTGAGTGCATAGTAATACCTGCTGGAAAAAGCGACGGAAAGACACGAGGAAGCAAATGACGGGAACGGGAGCAAGCGCTGACTATGACGTAACAATCGGGCTCGAAAAACAAGGGAATACGTACGAAAGGCCGTATCCGTGCAGACAATGCGCGAACGAAGAGAAAATTCTTTGGTTACAAGGCCTACTGATACATCCTTCACTCATTTCGCGATGATGCCATTCCATTTTCTTAGTAACAGAGGCCTTAGATAAGCATACTTGTCAATGTTTGCTGACGTGAGCAGCCTTTACAAGATCACGTTCCATTCAGTTTTCGGTTTATTACACGCAGCAGTGGCTCACTGGCTAAGGCGTTGTGCTGCTCAGCCCGATGAGGCAGGTTCGAATCCTGGCCGCGGAGGCTACTTTTCTGATGGAGGCGAAAAGAAAAAGTGGTCCTGTGTACGAGATTTCGGGGGACGTTAAAGATCCCCAGGTGGTCAAAATTAATTCGGATTCCTCCACTACGGCGTTCCTCATCGCCTACGTTGTGGCGGCGCGTTCAACCCTAGAGTTAATTAACTAATTAATTAAGTAATTAATCAATCAATAAATGCATGAATAAATAAATGATTGCATAAATGAACAAATGAATAAATAAATAAATAAATGAATGAATGAATGAATGAATGAATGAATGAATGAATGAATGAATGAATGAATGAATGAATGAATAAACGAATAAATAAATTTTTCGGTATTACGGCACGGCTGCCTAACTCATCAAAGTAAGAGCAGTTGCCGCGCACTTTGCGTACAAAACAATGTGGACGTACATGTGACCTGGGTCCCGGCCACGCGGGTGGCTTCGGAAATGTGGCCGCTCACGCTTTGGCGAGCGCGCTTCTCAACTCCCGCTCGCCGTTGCCGGAACACAGGTTCACTACCGTTTGTCCACTCCAGGAACCCGACGACCAGAGTGACTTCCTGAAGCAACGTGGACGGCAAGTGCTTCTCGCATCGGTGCCTCTTGACCCCCTCCATTGCCGAGCGTGTGCCGTGTGCCGCCGAGGTTTCTATCCAGAAGGCTCGAGCTGGAGCGGCACTCACCGATGATGTTATTGCTAAATGGCGAGCCTACATCCCTCGTCGTGGACGCCAGCAACCTGAAGACGTTGAGCCCTTCCATCCCGACGTCACCTGTCGAACGTGAAAGCGAAGGTCCGCCCCACTATGCAGCATCTTGTGTGGGAGTGTCCCGGACTTGAGACTATTCGCGCGCGCCATCACCGCCAAGTTCCGACATACGAGTACTGGATCTCGCCACCACAGCACACCCACGCAGCCCGAGTCCTGCGTTCCCTCTGGGACTTCGCACGCGAGGCTGACATTCTGAGCCGGACGTAATTTTACCCCCTCCTTTACCGCCCTACCACCCTTATAGGCCTGTGAGCCAGCCCTTTTGCTAATAAAGTTACATCTATCTATTTATTTTTCGGTATTATAGCGATTGAAGTGTAATGAAGCCTAAAAACCCCTAGGAGGTCCCTCACTAGTAGACTAGGAAGGCACCTCCTACAAATTAGCAGATAGAAAAAGTACACTTCATGCGGCTAACAATAGTAGCAGTCATAGAAGAAACAAAATAAGTTTACTAGCAAAAAGGTGAAATATTGTAATAAGAATCCAATATTACACAAGAAAGCTTATCCTTGGAAGAACACTCCACATACGAAGTATAACATAAACAGTTAATTTGCCAGAATGTGCGTTGGGTGTGGGTGTTTGCTCTTAAGTAAATGAGTTAATGGATACGTTTTAGTGGTGGCGGGTATTAGATTCCCAAATGATGTCGCCGAAAAGTTTGCAGTAAAGTGGGATTAGAAGTCGTACGTTGGGTTACAGATGCCTTTGGGGGTGCCAAAATATCTGTGTCACACCAACATCAGAATATCCCTCCTCTCCTGTAAATGGTACTACAACCACGGGATAGAATGTAGGAGTGCGCTCTCCCGTGCAGTGCTTTATTTGTGCATTCTGTGTTACGGTTTGAATGAATATCAGTCAGCGTCAAATAGGTGCACGTATTAGCAGGTTGACATGTTCGCTCAGTCAATGAGCGTAGTGCATGTGTCCATGGCCCAAAACACGAGCTACCGCAAATAAAAAGGAGCACTGTGGCTAAACGGAGAAATACACTTCGCAGTTTGTAGCGTTTGCAATGACCACTATCATTTGGGTATTTGGGTGGTTCCAAGAGTAACTTTTCTACTATAGGTTTTGCAGTGAAGTTGTGTGCACTTTCACTGTGCACATTCGCGGGAAAACAACGAACGGATAAACATAAAGCTGCAGTTCTCATTACGTATCTTATCCGATACTCAGAACTGTTTCTTAGCGATGACTGTCGTCTGTGCTCGAGAGAAAATTTACTGCCAGCAAGGAATGCCGGCGAAAACTTCGTCCTGCCCCGCCACCTATCCATGTACGAGAACGTCTCGCCCGTCGAGAGGAGCTTCCTGCTCTCCAGCCTCCCTTACAAACTCAAACCAGCCCTCCGCTATCGTCGAATTACGAGCAGGGCAGCAGCGGACGCCGTCAACAAGCCATGGAACTCGCCAACTGGTATGCCGTAGTTGCCTCGGGGATACCGCAGCCGCAATAGTTCCCCGCATTACCAGCCCAACCCGTCCTCGCGCTGGCACCGATTGACCACCCTCGCACGTACCAGCTACAACGGGAACCCCCCCCCCTCCCCCCCCCAACTTGTCGAAAAGCAACTCTAAATAACGGCACCGCTTGATGACTCTCGCATGCAACAGCTACAACAGGAAAACGCACTACTCGGAAAGCAACTTGAAATGCAGGCGTCTCGCACCGGAAGCCTAGAGCGTCGCATCGAGGAGTTACTAACCCTTCAGTCTAGTTCTGAAGGGCTAGCGCTTTAGGCGCCACAGCGCTATTGGCGCCTCCTGCACAGGGAGCCCTAGAAATAGTGACGCCCTCAAACACAGTGCAGCCAACTTCCAAGGCCCCGGAGGCACACGACCTCGGTCGAATTGAACATCTAATCAGATCCCTGAGTGAAACTATGGAACGCCGTATTACAGAGTTGGAGCAACGTCAAGAAGCTGCAGAATCGGTGAAAAGGAATACCCGCAAAAAGAATAAACCATAAAGCCTCGGAAACTCGATCATTGCTCCGAACGACAACCCTACCAACGACCCGCCCAGCCAACCGACGAGTGTCATGGCTTCTGAAGACGAATGGTAGACCTGAAATAATGGTGGTCCCTAGGTGTTCTGTGAACACACCAACTATTATTTGGTAGTGAAAGTGTCGTTCGTTTCGCAGCAAACAAGCATCGTTGTCTTTCTACGCGTCTCAACACTCGCCAATCGCCATTGCGCTACAAGTAGTAGTAGTAGTAGAAAACTTTATTATACAGCCAGACTAGCTCTCAGAGGGTGGTGACCTTAGTCCAGGGCCCCATTTGCTGCTGCGATCCGTCTTGCCCGGTCGATCAGTCAGCGCGGGTCGTCCAAGGCTGAGCTGGAAAGAGCAGCTTCCCCTCCGGAGGGGGAGGGGCTGGGTAGAGGCAATTAGGTCGGGGGTTTGGGGCATTCCCATGCGGAGTGGTACAGGTTCGGGTGTCCTCCGCAGGATGGGCATTTGTCTTGGTACATGGTAGGGTGGAATTTGTGCCGGAGCGAGAGGCTAGGAAACGTATTTGCAGCTGGCGCCATGCAGCGGCTTCCTCACGGGTGAGTTGCGCGTGTGGCGGAGGAAGTATCCTACGGGAGAGTCTGTAGTGTTGTAGTATATGTGTGTATGTGAGTGGGATACTTCCTGTCTTGTCTGGTTTGGGTTGGTCTTCCGCTGGCGCCCGGAGGGTGAGGCCTCGGGATACCGCATGAACGCGTTCATTGTCAGGGAAACACGCATGCCCAGGTGTTCAGATTAGACGGACTGGTGGAATCTGTCGGTTTCGCTGCAGGATGATAGGCGGTCGGGGTGATACGTCCTTGCGCATAATTTCGGCATGCCTCTTGTGAGTCGGATATAATATTTATTGGGTTCCTTGAAGGGCGAGTGCTGATTGCGAGTGCTATTGCACACTCTTCCGCTTCCGTGCTGTACCCGGAGCGTATGGTGGCTGACGTTATCCTCTCACCCCTCCAGTCGGCTACCGCTGCCACCTTGGCATTTATGGCTGGATAGTCTGCTGCATCCGTATAGAGGGTGTCGGGGTTGCTGCCGTATATGCGATGCAAGGCCTTAGGCCGCACGGCACGCCTGCCGGCATGATGTTCTGGATGCATATTTCTGGGTATGGGTGATACTGTTATTCTCGCTCTAACTTCCCGGGGTATTGGTTTGAGTTCGCGAGGGGCAAGTTCAGACGTCGAGTACCCTAGTTGTCGGAGGACGTGTCTCCTTGTAGGGGTGGGTTTCAATCTTTCTAATTGACCGTTTTTTTGTGCTTCGAATAATTCTATCGTGGTATTATGTAGGCCCAATCGTAATAACAGGTTCGTTGAGGCGTAGACAGGGATGCCTGTCGCCGCCTTTACGGAGGTGCGGATTAGGGTGTCCAGCTGCTTAGTCTCTGCCTAGGTAAGTCGGTGGTAAGGTACATGATACGTTATGCGGCTTCTGATTAGAGCCTGCACGATGCGTAGTACGTCCGCTTCTTTAAGGCTGTGGCGGCGGTTGGTTATCCTTCGGATCATGTGGATTATTTGATTTATTTATTTATTTATTTATTTATCTCAATACTCTCAAAGCCCCGAAAGGCGTAACAGAGAGGAGTGGGAACGTTTATACAATGCAAGTTATGGCCGTCTTATAGGAAACAGGATCAGGGTTGCTGGCAATGGAGGCGGGGAGGCTGTTCCAGTCCGATGCTGTCTTCGGTAAGAACGAATTGAAACGTAAATTCGTCCGGCGATTGGGGACTGAAACTTTTAATCTGTGGTCAAAGCGTGGGGAAATGTAAGATGGAGGTGAAACAATGTCATTTTTAATATCTGAGTTAGTGTAGAATATTTTGTGAAAAAAGCTTAAACGGGCAATTTTCCTGCGAGATGTTAAAATGGGAAGGTTAAGGTTTGCTTTCATTGATGAAACGCTAGCTGCCCGAGAGTAGTTAGAAACAATGAAGTGAGAGGCACGGTTCTGGATTGATTCAAGCGATGAGGAGAGCGATAATAAGTGTGGATCCCAGACAGCAGAAGCGTATTCGAGTTTAGTCCTAACAAGTGTTTTATAAAGCAGTAATTTCAAGGAAACAGGAGCTAAGGTAAAGTTACGACGGGAGTAGCGAAGCATGCGATTAGCATTGTTAGTTACATAATCTACGTGCGCTTGCCAAGAAAGGTTGCTACTGATGTGAATGCCAAGGTATTTGGAGGTGTTAACTTTTGTGAGCGGAGTATTGCTAATTACATATGGATAAAGAAAACGGGGGTGGCGGCTTAGAGAAACTTGCATTAGTTTGCACTTAGAAAGGTTAAGCTGCATGGACCAGTCAAAACACCATGCTGAAACGTTGTCCAGATCAGTTTGAAGTTGCAAGCAATCGTTAGTACTAGATATTTCGCGGTAGATAACACAATCGCCTGCAAAAAGCCGAATTGAGGAACAAATATGAATAGGAAGGTGGTTAATATATATAAGAAAAATTAGTGGGCCCAACACAGAACCTTGTGGTACACCAGAAGTTACCACGGAAATGGGTGAGTCGCACTCATTAGCTCTAACAAATTGGGTACGGTTGGTTAGAAAACACTCAATCCATTTAGGAATTTGGGGATCAATGTTAATTTTTCTAAGTGTTGAGAGCAGTAAGCGTTGAGAGACTGTGTCAAAAGCTTTTTTGAAATCTAGAAAAACTCAGTCAATATAGGAACCCCGATCAATGGCCGAAAATAGGTCGTTAGTAAACTGCAAGAGTTGTGTTTCGCAAGAGTAGTTTTTCCTAAAAAATATGTTTATAAAAGAATTGTTAGATTCAAGGAATGTAATTAAACTGCAGTAAATAACATGTGCAAGCCGTTTGCATGAAATACTTGTGAGGGTGATCAGATCTGTAGTGGGGTGGGTGAGTTGGATTGCTCTGCTTGGGCACTGGTACCACCCTCCCCGCCTTTCAGTCAGGTGGCAACAGAGAGCATTCCAGAGACTGCGAAAAATTGAAGACAAGATTAGTGACGAGTATTTTTGCAGTGCATTTTAAAAATTGAGATGTAATTTCATCGATGCCAGGCGAAGTGGGTTTAATATTAAGGTTCTCAATTAATTTGCAAATTCCAACCCAATCGATCGTTATCTGGTCCATGGGGGGCAACGAACTATCACTGGTGTTAGGTTCTGCTGATAAAACGTCCTCGGAAAAGGAAAGAGTGAAGTAGTCTTCCAGTACAACACAACAGTCATTTTCTGGCACTACACCACCTTGTTCATCAAGTAACTTGATCTTTTGCGTGTGGGTCCGTTCACAAATTTCCAAAATTTCCGAGGGTTATTCCGTAACAAGGAAGGAAGGGTGTTAGAGAAGAACGCCTGCTTTGCTTCCTTTAGCGCATGCTTGTACTCGGACGCTGATTTGTGATAAGCTCACCACCTTATGCTGTTGTCAAATTTCAAGGCAGAACGGTACAAGCGATTTTTCTTATTGCGGAGCTTATTAATGCTGACGTGTACCAAGGGGATCTGAAAGTACAACGAATTGTTTTAAGCGGAATAAATCTGTCGGTTAGCTCTTGTACCTTATTTCTGAATATTTTCCAATTTTTTCTACCGCTCTCAGTGAGAAAGAGTTGAAATAGGTCTCGCAAAAAAGTTCAAGCTGGGAGTTCACAGAATTGAAATCGGCGTTTTTGTAGTCTCTAATTAGTTTAGTGCTTCGCCCATGACGGCAACAATAGAATGATCGCTTAGTCCGGGTAGATGAGTCATGGGTGATATCATGGAAGGCTTAGTCGAAAGTACCAGGTCTAACAACTTCGACGAAGAAGGGGTGACGCGCGTGGGTTGTGTTTCCATCTGAGTTAAATTAAGGTCATTGCACAAGTCAAGAAATAACAAGCTTTCAGAGGGTCGGGCCGAGGGCTTGGTGTTGCCATCGCCCCAGATTATATCCGAAAAGTTAGAGTCGCCTAAAATGAAAATAGGAGATGACGGAAAGCGTGTGAGAATGCAGTTCAAGACATCATAACTATCACAGTATGTTGACGGTGAACTGGGCGGGCGATAGCAAGCGCATATGATGGTGTCTTTAGAGATAAATTGAACGCTTGCGCAAACAAGTTCCAGAGAGCTGTTGATTGAAATTGCGTGCTAGTGAAATTCTGCTGATATTGCGATCAACACGCCCCCGCCCACCCTTTCTCCGAGATCAGATCTGTAAATTTTGTAATCATTGTCGGAGTGAACGATTTCACTGTCGCGAATTTTACTTGATAACCAAGTCTCTGTGAGTACAACCACATCAGCGGCACAGTCATTTATAACAGAGGATAACTCGTCACGTTTTTTCATTAGCCTATGAATATTCGTAAAAAGAAACGAGATATTATCAGCAGAGGAAGCGTAATTATTATCCTCAGATTGCTATAATGATGCGTTTGCACGGCGTGAATGAGGAGGCGTCGCGCTCTTGGAAACAATGTCCACCGAAAGATTGATTTCACAAACCCTATCTGTTTGTGCGCAGTATACGAAGCATTTCTTATCGATTAATAACTTGTTGTAGCGTAACAAATACTGCTCCCCACTGGATTTCCCGAATTCTATTAGTTTTTTACGTGAATGGCGCGTTTCTTTACGGAAGTCTGCTGCTACTGTAACTCCAGCATTTTTTAATTTCTTTCTATTAGCAAGGATGGAATCTTTCAGTTTAGAAGATTGAAACTTGAGAATTATTGGCCGACACTTATTAGGAACAAAACTACCTAATCTATGCGCTCTCGCGATTCCATTTTCAGGAACACCAAGTTCGAAAGTTGATGACAGGAACGTAGAAATACTTTCCTCTGTCTGAGCGCATGTTTCCGTTCTACAATCTGTCATCCCGTAATATAGTAAATTGTCCCTACGTGATCGGTCTTCACGGTCATTCAGGCGAGAACGCAATTCAGCATTCTCACTGTGGACTGCGTCAGCAACTGCTTGTTGCATTATAGGGCCTGACGAAATGTCTAGTGAGGCGATCTTAGTTTCGACTGCCACAAGCCTAGCTGTGAAGTCTACGACTGTCTTTTCTAGCGTTTCTTGGCTAGATTTGACATCGTCCAAAATTCTCTTCAGCTCATCATCACGGGCATCAACGTGCTGCGTGATTGCTTTCACAGCAGCCGACAGGTCAACAGGTACGTCGCTACTACCGCTATTTGGCCCAGGATGTAATTCAACATCCCCACACAGCAGTAACAGCTTCACAACGTTTACGCAGTTCAGCTGCTTCTCTTCTGTGCCCACTGAAGGTTTCAGCGACATTCCAGCCTCTTAAGTACTCTTCATGAACGGGGGCGCTGTAGTCAACGGGGGGCTCGCGTGAACTGGTTGAACACGAGGCAATGACGGTGCCGATGGAATAGCGCACAGCTGGACAGCCGATGGGCCAATTGCCGCAGAAGGTTCTACTGTTGAAGCGGAAGGGAGCGGGAGGCACCCTTCCGGGAGGCATGCCAAGGTTCCACGCAGCTGGTGCGGCGTTGTCCCGATAAAGGCCGGATCGGTTGCTGTCGAAGCTCCGAGATCATTGACGGCGCATGCTCCCAGCAGCAACTGTACAAGAGAAAACGGCTTTAGAAGAGATCGCATTGCTGCTGCTCTTCCGTGCCCACTTAGTTTGTGTTTTCAGTAGTCCCAAGGTGTACGTGGCCTTCGCGTTCGTTTGCACGTGCAGCCCTAGCAACCGTAGCTGCCTACTTTGTTAACTGGCTCGCCCTCGACAGTGACCGTAATGTCGGGCGGTGGGTTGGTTTTCCGGCGGCCTTTTCTGACTATCAGCAGTTCTGATTTTTGTGGGCTGCAGGTTAGTCCCCCTGCCCTTGCATACTGTTTGGTGGCGTTCGCTGCTTCCTGTAACGCGTCTTGTATTTCTCCATCAGAGCCGCTGGTGGCCCAGATGGTAATATCATCACCGTACAGCACATGTCTGATTCCGGGAATGGCATCTAGAAGGGGGGGTGGCGGCTGTCGGCTCATTGCTAAGTTAAACATCATTGGAGAAAGAACTGAACCATGTGGCGTGCCTTTTCCTGCTAGAGGGATGGTGTCAGCGAATGTTCCCTACCCCTATTGTTGCTGTGCGATCTTTGAGGAATGCTCGTACGTAGTTGTACCTTCTTCTGGCACACTTGGTTCCTGCGAGGTTGTCGAGTATGAGATCGTGGGCCACATTGCCGAAAGCGCCCTTAAGATAAAGCTAGGATAGCTTTCGTTTGTGTGCTGCTAATTCGATGAATAACTTCTTCTTTAATTTGCATTAGTACATCCTGTGTATAACCTCGGTCGAATCCCAAACATTGTGTGCGGCAGTGGCGCGTGTTCGTCTAGGTAAGGTTGCAGTCTGGCTAAGACGATAGACTCAAGTAACTTTCCCACGCACGACGTGAGGGAGATGGGTCGCCGTTGTTTTAGGGACGGTGTTTTGCCCGGTTTCGGTATCATTGTTATATCGGCGTGGCGCCACACTTGTGGTAGCGTTCCCTCCTACCAATGATATTGATAATAGACGGTTAGTTCCTGTATTCACCCGTCGTCTAGATTTTTTAGAAGACGATTTTGTATGCCGTCTGCCCCCGGCGCAGTGTTTCTTGTTATGCAGTGGAGTGCCGCTCGGACTTCTTGCTCTGTTATGTCCCTGTCTAATTCCGTGGTCTCCGCGTGTGGATAGTCTTTGTAGGATGGTGTGGCGCCAGCGCCTAAGTAGGTGATCCTTAGCTCCTCGATAATGGCTGCTTCGTCCCCGGCTGTCGGTCTCAGAATCTTTTGAAGAGCTTTGCTGATCGTTGCTTTTGTTTCATTGGAATCAATAAGGGTTCTAAGCAGCGCCCACGTTTTAGCCGTGTCGAGGGATTGCTGCATGCGATCGCAGAAGATTTTCCAATTATTTTGGGTCAGTTCTATTGCGTCATTTTCTGCTTGTGCTGTTATTGCGGCAATTCGCTGCTTGACCTTTCTGTTATGTTTTTGCTTTCGCCATCGTTTTTGCAGGCTGTTGCGGGCATCCCAGAGGTGCATCAAGTGCCGGTCTACATACGGGTGCTCCAGGGACGTGTCTATAACTTTGGTTGTCTCGTTTAGGTCTGTTTGGAGCTGACGGACCCATTCCTGAAGAGTTACTCCATTTGTTTCTTCCTCGCCTGGCTCGTGATCACGTTGGAGCTCGCGCAGTTCCCGGAATTCGTCCCAGTCGGTTATTTTTGCTTTCCGCTCTTTGATTTTCGTTCGCGCTGCAATACGTTCAGTTTCTATAATATTATGGTCACTGCCTAGGGTCTCGCCTAGGTTGCGCCATCCCTGGTACCTTAGATATTTGACGAGTGTCAGGTACGGGCACCTGTCCCGACTGACACTGTTGCCCACCCTTATCGGCTGTGTGGGGTCAGTTAGGATGGTCAAGCCTTGTTGTGCAATCGTTAGAGCTAGCCGCCGGCCCTTTTGGTTTTGTGTCTGATAACCCCATTTAGGGTGGGCTGCATTAAAGTCTCCTAAAATAATTAGCCTTTCCTTTGCTTCCTTTACAGCGTATGTGAAACGTCGGTCAAAAGAGCTTGTCAATTATTTTGGCGTACTATAGACGTTGAACCCCTTCCTTCTAAATATCCATAGCCCTCCGACGGCCGGCCTAGGGGAGATTGACGGCCCCTTCAAAACAGTTAAACAACGCGCGAGGGGTCTTGCTTTGGTAATAACAGGATGTTTTAATGCGGAACACACAGCTTGGGGCTATCATAGGGGCAACAAAAAATGATAACTTTACGATGTCATAGGAGGTAATAGCTTGCAATTGTGCGATGCCCCGGACACTCTGACCCGGACCGGGAATAGTGTCTCTCGAGACACTACCGCAGATTTTACTTTAACACACGCAGTTAAAGATCCAACATGGGAATGTCTCTTCGAAACGCAGGGCAGTGACCATTAAATTATTCAATTGGAAATTTTAAACTATCGCACTGAATCACAAAAGATCGGCACTGCCCGCATTACTGATTGGCCCAAATTTTGCGAATCGGCACCAACCGGTCCCATTCAAAACGTCGAAGAATGGGCAGAGAAAATGTTAGAAATTTTCCAAAAACAAAGGAAAGAATTTCCTCTCACGCAATATTTCATCGCTGTATATGTACACCTATTTTATCTGTGGGAGGCCCGAAGAGGGCTAACTAAGCGATGGAGAAAGTACAAAACAAATCGAAAAATGCATGTCATAATAGATAAATTAACTCAATGGCGCCGCTAACCCAGAACTGGATGCCCCATTTATGCTTGCCGGTATAGAAGCCGCCGCAGGAAACCTCACCCGGAACACTACACCTGGAAAGGACAAAATTCCGAAAAACTCCTCCGAAATCTCGACTCTGAACCATTAGAAGCCCTTGTAGACTATATAAATAATAATTGCGTAACGGGGCAAATCCATCCTTAGTGGAAACATGTCGACGTAACATTGATACCTAAACCTGGAAAGCCGTTAACAACAGGGAACTTGAGACCCATATCGCTTACATCTTGCGTAGGAAAATTATTTGAGCATATGAGCCAAAATCGTCTCTCCCCATTCATTGAAAACCATGACAATTTTCCAAACACTAAGTATGGGTTTCGCCCACACCTATCCACTCAGAACGTACTCATTCAAATTAAACAAGACATTCTTGACCGGCTTCCCTAGAACCATAAGCGCTGCAACCTGGCTCTAGACATAAAAGGTGCTTTCGATGACATCAGTCACCACGCTATCCTTCAGAGTCTTTCATTAATTGGTTGTGGGCAGAGAGTGTACAATTACGTCGCATGTTTCCTCACAAAACGTACCGCGACCGTTGGAACTGGACAATTGCGATCGGCCCTTTTCAAGACAATCGCTCGCGGTACCCCACAGGAGTCGGTCATCTCGCCACTTTTGTTCAACCTTGCCATGAAGGACCTCCCAAAATTATTGCAAGATATTACCCCTTTGTCACGACATTTCCGCATATGATCTCACCTTTCGGACCCCTACAGGATTCATGGGTGAGCAACAAGAAGCACTTCAAGCCGCTATAGACAAGGTGCAAAAAACCTTCGAGAACGAGGTCTTCAATGTGCCCCAGAGAAATTGGCACTTTTGACACAGGGATGGTACTCCGAAACAAAACAAGTCCACCGTCCCATACCCGGACCTATTCATAAATGAGCAACCCGTCCCAACTGTGCCGCACTTGAGAATTCTTGGACTTGTTGTTCCCAAAAATGGCTCTGGCTACGCACACCCCGAGCGAGCTTTACCAGTATTGGAACATATAGAAGCTGCAGCTGTTTGCAAAAAGGCTTGGTCTTTCTACACGACAATATCCTACAGAACTGTCTGTAATAAAGCTAGCGACAATAGTGTTTGCAACTTCATATTAGCATAACAGCGCAGCCTACATGAAACTTTTCTTCACTTTTTCTGCATTTTGGGGGCAACCGAATGTTTTTAAAGCTGCGTCCTTTGGATAGTGAGAGTGTGCCTTTCATTTAGAGAAAACTACAGAAAAATGCATTACAACATCGCAAACACCGGCTGATTCTCTTAGGTGATTTGCCTGCGGCAGGCAAAAAAAAAAGCGAAAATAAATTACCGCTTTTTCGTAAATTAAAAAAAAGGTAGTGAACAAAAATACACAAATGTTAAATTTCTAACAATCACTGGCAAGAATCAAACACGTCATCAACATAAAGATGCAATCACTGTGCTAGATGACGGCCCAGCACTCACGTTATGCGGAATTAAAAATGTAGCGGCTGTTTCAAGCAAGCAAGCACCGATAATTCAGTCGCCCAAAAATTTGTGGACCGAAATGTCCGTGCACATAAATGCCCGCCCACCCAAATTCCGTACACCGATATCACCGCACACCGATATGTCCGTGCACCAAAATGTCCACACCGAAACCTTCCGCACCGCCATGGCCTTGACCCGCTGGAGGAGAACCTGGATGTGCCTGTTGAACGAGCGTGCCCTGCATCTGAGCCAAGAGGAAGCAGCTCATCTTCCTGGCGCTTTGCCTGGCGGCGGGGGTGCTGTTGTGCCAGAGCGCCTGAGCGCCCAGCCCAAATTCGCATCACCTGGCGACGCGCCGATGGTGGGTCCGATTCGTGCCTCGGTCAAATCGGCAGCGGCAGACTTGCCCAACTTGACAGGAGACGGCGCCGCAGAGTCGCCTCTCATAGGGTGCCTCGATGCCAGCGCCGCCGTACAGGGTGGAGACACCCTTTGAACGGTCCCTTGCCGCCGCTATTGTGTGAAAGTGCTCAACGCGCGGTTCTTTTCGCTCTCTGCGAGAACCAGCAATGCAAAAGAGATGATGTTTGAGCATAGTACGTGGAGATTGTCACGACGGAAAATGGTTGACCGTAGAGGTTCGAGCGAAATTTGCCCACAGCCCACACAACGGCAAGGCGTTCCCGTTCGGTAAGAGAGTAATTTTGTTGAGCTGGTGAGAGCAGGCGGCTGGCGTGGGCAATAACGTAGTCATGGCCGTTTTGGCGTTGAGCCGAGACGGCTGCAATGCCGTGAACCCTAGCGTCAGTTAGTACTTCCGTGGGGGCGGACACATCGAAGTGAGCTAGAATGGACGAGTTGGGAGGAGAGATACCAGGGTGTTGAAAGCTTCAGCTTCCTCACTGCCCCACAAAAAGACGATATCCTTTTTGAGGAGATCGGTGAGATTGAGGGTGATATCAGCCAGGACTCGGATAGGCTGCGGAACAAGGAGCACAGGCCACAAAACTGCCAACGTGTTTCGATGACCGGAACAGCGAAAAATCGCTAACCACCATGATCTTGTCTGTGTCGGGCTGCACTTCATTAGTGTCGAAAACGAGGTCCGAGATTGTTATTTCGCCACTGGCTAATCGACATCGCGGAGTTGAGTTGCATGTTCACCTGACGGTTTTCAAAATAGCAAGGATTTCGGACAGGAAGTGGAGATAGAGAAAGGATGGAGAACAATAGATAGAAGGAATAATTACGTCATCGAGGTAGCAGAGGAAGGTGCCATCGCGCGAGAGAAGCCTAATATGCGTTCAAGAGTGGCTGGTGCATTTCATAGAGCGAAAGCCATAACTTTGAACTGATATTAGCCGCCTGGAGCGACAAAGGCGGTCTATTCTTGGTCCAGCTCATTTATTGCAGGCTGCCAGTAACCTGAGCTAAGGTCAAAGGATGAAAAGTACTTGGAACCGTGTAAACAATGCTAGGCATCGTCGATTTGGGGAAGAGGGTAGACGTTTTGGTTACTTGCTCCAGGTGGCGGTAGTCCACGCAGAATGGCGAAGTGCAATCTTTCTGTTTTACGAAAACGACGCGCGAAGCCCAGAGACTACAGGACGGTTAGACAATGTCCTTGGCAAGCATTTTGTCCACCTCGTTCTGGATCACGCCTCGTTCAGTATGAGAAACATGTTACGCGTGCTTAGGGATGGGTAGCGCATTAACTGTATCGATTAGATTGGGGGCCATAGAACTTTGTCACGAGGTTTCTTCACCCTACACTCTAAGAAAAAAGGTAGTCAGTACTGACTCATTTTACAGAGTCATTGGCTTGCTACAGAATTGACTACCTTTGGACTCTTATGGGGAGGGCCACCAGACACTCTTTCAAACAGAGTCCTGGGACTCTTAGGGAGGGAGTCGTGACGAAGAGTCAAAAGTGAGTCTGCAGGACTCCTGAAAATTAGTCACGGTGACTCCGATATAGTAAATAAAAAAGTCTGCTTGACTACGTTATGGCCCAGCAG
This sequence comes from Haemaphysalis longicornis, assembly GCF_048455015.1. NCBI lineage: Eukaryota > Metazoa > Arthropoda > Arachnida > Ixodida > Ixodidae > Haemaphysalis > Haemaphysalis longicornis. The sequence continues at coordinate 882,385 of NW_027526434.1, read as the reverse complement.
TGAGAGTCGTCCTGACTCTGTTTGGAAAAAGAGTCTTGTGACTCTGTTAGACCGAGTCAAAAAAGGGTATGCAGGACTCTGTAAGGGAAGTCACCTCGACTCTTAATTTTCAAATGAAGAGAGTCTTCATGACTACTTTGTGACTAGTAAAAGTAGTCACACAGACTCTCTGTTTGGCTAGAGAGAGCCCGCGTGGCTACTTTGGCTACTACATGACCCCGGCCAAGTCGCCCTGACCTGCTGAAAGGGAATCCCATGACCCCTGAGATAGAGCATGCAGGACTCTGCAGCACCGTCACCGACACTGAAAATCTGCAAAGAAAAAGTCCAGTCGACTATTTTCCGACTCGAGCAAACAGAATCCCTTCAGAGTCGATAGGGTAAAAAAATACCATACAGATACTATTATGACCGTATAAGGACAGCCATGCATACATGCAAGAAACATCAATGCAAAGTACCAACACAACTATTTTATTGAAATAAAGCATACAACCGTTTTAAATTATGCATTGGCTCAATGACTAGACAAAAATTGATACAAAATAAAAATCACGAGTTTTTGTCTTAGACAACATATAATCGACTATAAGAAACGTGAGAAATACAAGATTCAAAATTATCACCTTAGACAACATTTGTGTCACACAACAAAAACTACCTAGTTACATTGAACGGGACAAGCAACACTGAGTTCACATATACAAAACACAACCCTACAACAGTGATCAGCCATCAGCTGCTGGCTCAATAACTTAACAAAATGATAAGTGAATATAAAAACAAATTTTCTTAAAACCACATTTATAGAAAAACATTTACAAGAAATAAAAATCACGAGTTTGTCTTAGACAGCATGTACATGAATAGAAGAAACGTGAAAAATACAAGATTCAAAATTATCACCTTAGACAACATTCGTGTCTCAAATAACAAATTGTAACACTGAACGGGTCAAGCAACACTTGAGCTCACATATACAAAACACAACCCTACAACAGTGATCAGCCATCAGCGGCTGGCTCAACAACTTAACAAAATGTTAAGTGAATATGAAAACACAAATTTTCTTAAAACCACATTATAACAAATATTTGAAAATGTCACTTTAGACAACTGAAGTGAAAAAAATTCTAGAACAATACAACTCGCAAATTGAAAACAGGACAAAAATATATGTAAGTGAATATGGAAACAAATTTTCTTAAAACCACATTATAACAAATATTTGAAAATGTCACTTTAGATAACTGAAGTGAAAAAATTATAGAACAATACAACTCGCAAATTGAAAACAGGACAATAAAATACACAAAACAGAGTTCGGGAGAGTGTTATTGCTTAATAAAATTGTAATCTTGAACGCATTCATATTTAATGCATACAGCTAGGTTCGGCTTTATGATAAGGCCACTTTGACCACTCATACGCAATGCAAATGAACATAAAAAAAGGGTGTTAAAAATTATTCATTGATGATTGTTATAATTTTCCTGAGAATATTTTGTTCATTTTAGAACACAGAAATTTACTCAGAGGCTATATGTTGCAACACCCACCACTTGATCTGCTGGCCCTGGACAATGTATTTATTCCCTGGCTGTCCCTGCACGAGCTCTCAAGGTAGTGACTACCTTTGTCGCCGGCATTAAGGTGGTCAAGCATGCGCCCTTTCGCACCACCATCAGTTCCTCCAAAACTGTAAAGGTCTGCTTTGCAGACTTCACGTACTGCAGGTTGTATGCCCAGGACATGGCACATACAAGAGCGATTCCTGACGTGAAGTCAAAGACGTTAACGGATGCATGTTCGCACACCACCTTAATTGAGTCGGACCCGAGTGCGCTGATTTCCGTGTACAGCAGAGTCGGGTGGGAGTATGCAGTATTTGGGTCCTGTAAAAAAAAAAAGATAAATAATGCTGAAATTTAGTTGCTGTAAAAAAAGTTCTTTATGTGAACAGCTATTAATATGTATAAATTATTACTCTGACTGTATTTACTATGCCACGTGGACTGAAAAAGAAAATACCTGCGATGATAAGTTACAGGGAAAGCTGAGTTATAGTACACCCCCCGGTTATGCGAAGACCCGCTTCTTATGATTAATCATTGGGGTCGCAGCAACCTGCCTTAGAACCTACGCATTAAATACACCGGTTGTATAACGCACAAGTACACGCAGCTAGCTTCATGTGATGCACGACTCGCAACCTGACACCCCTATTGCGGTTAAAAAACCTGCATACTTCCCACCTTTCAGGCCGCTTTTTTGCCACATTTTCCCTTAGGCTGTGGCTAGCGTTCTGTCCAGACGGAACGGAGCACTGCGGGTTATCCTTCCGTCCAGACGGAATACAACTGAGAGCTTAGCGTTCGGTCCAGACGGAGCCGGCGTGAAATTTGTACGGTTCCGTCTAGACGAAAGCAAAACCGGCTGATTAGACGCAATATTGAGTGTTCATATTTGGTGTAGTGGTTGCGCCTCGGATAATGGCACAATCGTACCGGGTTAGATTCTCCTGGGACATGCTTTTTTTTTTTGCGTGGTTGTGCCAGCGTTTCGTAACAGCTAACTTTGCTCCAAGTCGGTCTAAATTTTGTACTCAACAGAGCCGAGGCCGACGTAGCCATCGCTAGTTACGCTCGATTTCCTGTAATTATTACCAGTGATTAATTAACAGCTAGGGACTCAGGCTAGTCTCAGTGAGTGGTAGCGGTTTGGCCGGGTGGGTAAAAATCAATACCGACTGCTGTCGCTGAAATATTGTGAAGCGGGTCGCGTGTGGCGGCTTGGAGATCCGTTCGGATTGAGCTAGAGTTAGTCCGATCATCTGTGATTACTAATAATGACTAAATATAAACATTGATTCTGGCTAGTCCGTGAGCGGAAGCGGTTTGGCCGGTTGTGTAAAAAGAAAAAAAAAAGACTGCTCTCAACGTGAGTTGTGTTTCCTCTGGACGGAACTTTAGTGAGCCTTTCCGCCTGGACGGAACTCGACACTTTTCTCTTCGCGTTCCGTCCAGACGGAATGGCAACTGTCACCAAAGTTCTGTCCAGGGGAAACATAACTCGCTTTGAGAGCAGTCTTTTTTATCTTTAACCAACCGGCCAAACCGCTTCCGCTCACTGACTAGCCTGAATCACTGTTAATTAATCACTGGTAATAATTAGATTAGATCGGGCGTATCTAGCGATGGCTACGTCGGCCTTGGCTCTGTTGAGTACAAAGTTAAGACCGAACGCTCTCACCACATCAACTGTAAATCGAACCCGGTACGATTGTGCCACTATCCGAGGCGCAACCCCTAAACCAAATATGAATACTCGAGGTCGCGTCTACTCAGCCGGTTTTACTTTCGCCTGGACGGAACTGTACAAATTTCACGCCGGCTCCGTCTGGACGGAACGCTAAGCTCTCAGTTGTATTCCGTCTGGACGGAAGGATAACTCGCAGCGCTCTGTTCCGTCTGGATGGAATTTTAGCACTTGTATATCGTTCCGTCCGGACGGAACGCTAGCCACAGCCTTTCCTTTAACATTGCGCTATCTCCCGGCTTGTCTCTTTGAGGCACCACTCTTTTTCTACTCGTTTCTTTACTGCCCCAGTATGCTCAAGGCATTATCTCAAGCAATCGCGACTGCAGCCGCTCGTGCCTGTTTTTGTTCACAATCGGTGAAGGGTGCTCAGAGCCACAAGGTCAATTTTTATTTTTCTGGCTGAGCACAAGAAACAAATGCCACAAATGCCACTAACGCTTGGTGATAAGATCAAAATAGCCGAAGAGACCGAAAAAACGCTGAGCTACCGCCGACCCTTCCATCTACATTCGTTGCTTCTTTGTTCACGAGAGAGAGAGAGAACGCAGTTTAATGGTACTGACGAGGTCTGTCCAGCAGATAGCCTAACATGCTACGTCAGGTGAATAATGACACAAATGAAAAAAAAAAAAAAACGACAAGCGGTCTGTATACAGAGTTCAGTAGTACGAAGTAAAAGTAAAAGAAGTGTTAAAACACACTAGAGAATTGTTCTAGCGCACTGGGGAAATGTTCGCTTTCAAATTTAGCAGAGTTCAGGCAACCGCGGAGCGACAACACGGGGTCATGAGATCACTAGGTCAGGTTAAAAATAAAAGACGGGGTAAACACGCAATGGCTGAAGGTTCACATTGAATTTAAGCACAGTTCAGAAAACTGCGGAGCGACCACGAGCAATCATAACACTTTGACCGCCAACCTAGTAGTCACGGTGATCACAGCCCCGAAATGTTCACTGGGACACCACTAAGAGCTTGAGAGCGCAAAGGTGACGGTCACGGTTCTGTAGCACATGTCGAGTCAATGCTCGGCACTGTTAAAGTCTGTGAACTAGGCCTGAACTGCGAAGGAAGCTTAGGAAGGCCCTCGTCGCACGTGAAGCCATCTTTGCGCATGACCAGGGGCCAAGCACATCATTCAATGTAAGACACGATGTTGGTAGCCTGCCCAAAGTCACTGTCAAGGAGCGTCTTGGTTCGTCATATCGTTTACACACACATACGACATGGTAAATATCTTCGGTACAGTTACAGTCCGGACAGAAGGGTGAGCTGGTCTGCTGAAGCTTGAAACGAAAAAGGCGAGTGTAGGCGACGTTCAGGCGTATGCGATGTAATACGGCTGCGTCGTGTTTCGTGAGATTAGAGGGTAACTTGAAAGTACATTCTGGGTCGACAGAATAAAGCGGGGTATAGCGACGTGAAGGATCCACCCATATTGAAAGCTGTACCAGCCGCGCAACACGACACGCAAGTGCGGCCGCATCCTTCCTAGAGAACGGTATTGCCGCAGTAGGCACTTGGCAGTTGTGAGCTTGGGAAGCTGCAGCGTCTGCTGTTGAATTACCCGATACCCCGCAATGTGCCGGTATCCACTGTAGTTCGACGAAATGGCAAGCATTCACGGCTTGGTGATGTAAAAACCGAATGTCCCCGACTAGCTGGTCAGAAGGGAAAGATTGGAGGCATTGAAGGGCCGCGCGGGAATCCGTAAAGATAGCCCATTGGCTGGGTGACTGCGTGGTGATATATTCAATAGCAGCACGGATGGCGGCCAGCTCAGTTACTGTTGATGACGTCCTGTGACTGAGTTTTTTGGTTATCGTAGTGCCCGACGCAGGTATCCAAACACCAATCGTGGAAGATCCTTCTGTCACTGAGCCGATATGTTTATGGCCGATGTATTTGCTGTCTAGAAGTTGTAAAGTGTAAAACTTAAGAGCTGGAGCTGGAACATTTGCTCTTCGCGTCACTCCTGGCACGGCTGTGTGAATGCTTATGGGTGGGAGCAACCATAGCGGGTACGAAGGCAGAGATGGGATCTCGTAATGTTGCGGTAGAAGGTCTTGCAGATCTGAAGCAGAAGTCTCAGCCAATGGATGGTGACATTGCCTCGTGACAAAACGCAAACATGCCCGAAGCAGTTCCTGTTTGCGCAGCGCTACCGGCGTCAATCGTCTACATTCAGTGAACGTTCCCAGGGTTGATGTTGTTTTTGGGACGCCGATACACACTCGGAGTATGCGCGCCTGCATGCTTTCCAAAGCCTTGAGATTTCCAGCTGAGAGGGGAAACAACGCAGGAAGGCTGTAGCGTAAAAGCCCTTCGCAGAGAGCGTCGTAGAGACGAAGAAGCGAGTAAACTGTGCAGCCACCACTGTTGCTGGAAAGCATTCTGAAGATGTTGAAAAATGACGAGAACTTTTCTTCCAAACTACGAATGTGAGTGTCCATGTCAACAATCTATCGAATGTGACGCCGAGAAATTTATGATTTGTGACATAAGGTATTGGTGTCCCCATTGCCGTGAGCTCGTACCGTGTGACATCACGTTTCGTAAAAGCGATGGCTGCTGATTTTGTTGCCGAGATTTGGAGTCCACGCACTGCGAGGAATTCTGAGATAGCATCTATTCCCCGCTGAAGCCTCGCACGAAGCACACGCCTATTTCGGCCGGAGCACCATATGCAAATATCATCGGCATATAAGGAAATCGCGATATGAGGTGGCAAACATTTTTCAATGCCGATGAGGGAAATATTAAAAAGCGCTGGGCTGAGTACTCCTCCTTGTGGAACACCACGAGTTACGGTGTGCTTCGATGTGTCGCCATCAGAGGTGGTCATGAAGATGCTTCTGTCGGTAAGGTAATTGGACAGCCAATCGTACATTCGACCACCAATACCCAATGAGTGCATTTGAAAGCGGATAGCGTCATGCGTGACAGAGTCATACGCAGCCTTGATGTCCAAAAACACCGCTATAACGGTGTTACGGAGTGCTTTTTCGCGCTTGACGCAATTAGAGAGGGCGATTACATTGTCGATACTGCTCCTGCCTTTGCGGAAACCGGACATTTGTGGCGGGTAAATATTTCTAGTACTTAGATCCCAATCTAGCCGAAGCAGCACCATTTTCTCCATCAGCTTACCTACGCAGCTCAAAAGCGCAATGGGTCGATACGATTGAATGTCTGAGGGATCTTTTCCTGGCTTCAGTATAGGCACAATGCGAGCAGTCTTCCAGCTGGGCTGCAGACGACCGGCCCTCCAGGATTGGTTGAAAATGTCCAGGAGAAATCTCTTCCCCTCTTCTCCAAGATGGGTCAGAGCAGTATAAGTTATGCCGTCTGGACCAGGGGAGGCGGACTTGTTAACTGCAGATAAAGCCTTGACGAGTTCCGGTATTGTAAACGGGGCATCCGTAAGGGGCGTGTGATGTGATAGGCGTCCGTTATCCGAAAATGGAAGTGACGGAGGTGACGTTGATGTGGCCGCAATTTTTGCACAGAACATCTCAGCGACGTCTAAGAATGTGGAATTGGTACGTAATGAAACCGCGTTAAATGGGTGGAGACATGTCGGTGGTGTGCGAATACTTCTGACGAGGCTCCATATTCTAGTGAGTGGTTTCCTGGGGTCCAACTTTGAGCAGAAAGATGTCCATTCACGTTTAGCCAATTTGCCCATGTGCCGTTGAATGCGCTTCTGCACTCGTCTGGATTCTCGAATGTCTTCAGGTGCCAGTGTTTTACGTGCTCTTCTTTCTGCTCGCCGGCGTATGGCACGAAGCCTTTCAAACTCTGCGTCGGCGACAGAAAATAACTTGGGTAATATAAAAGCCGTCGTGCTCGTTTTGCGCGCAATAGCCATCGTGCTTACAAAGTCGTCGTAGGATAACACTGAACTCAGGCCCTCTTGTACTGCTCTGGTAAATACCTCCCAGTTTGTGAATCGGACCTCATGTTTTCTATAACTGCCCGGAGCACCGTCCAGTGTTATGTAAGTAGGGAGGTGGTCGCTGCCGTGGGATTCAATATCCACAGACCAGCTTAATCTGGAAAGCAGCGTAGAGGAAACGAGGGTGACGTCAAGAGCGCTTGAAACGCCTTTACGGAAAAAAGTTGGTTCTCCGGTATTAAGTACAGTCATGTTGTGCTGATAAGCAATATCTAGCAAGTGCTGCGCTTTAATTGTTGTTCTGCGGCTTCCCCATGACGGATGATGCGCATTAAAATCGCCAGTGAGTATATGCGGAGGCGGCGTAGCACGAAGGATACTCTCCAAACGGTCTCTATCTAACGCCTTTCGAGGTGGAATGTAGGCGGCAATGACGGTGAAAGACAGACCTTCGATTTGCACCGTGGCTGCTACGTATTCGTTTTCTGCACTTGGCGTCAAATCATGGTGTACAATGGTGAGGTCATTTCTGAGAGCTAAAAGTGCTCTTGTTGAAGGCACACCAGTTTTGGAACGCAGTAATGTGTATCCTGATAGGCGTACGTCTTCAGATAGACGTGATTCCGAAATTGCGATCACAGGGAAACGGTGCTTGTTTACAAATCTCCGGAAATCTGGTAGTCGAGACTGCAGCCCACCCGCATTCCAGTGAAAAATTGTGGCTGCGTTGCGAATTTGTTGCATTGTAGGAGTACTGGCTGGAGGCATAACACCTACAGCCACTGAGTGAGGAAGCGAGCTGCAAAGTCTATGAGGGTGATGAGGGCTTCAGTTTCTGGTGAGGAAAACGAGGCCAGGAATGTACGCATGGTCTGCGTCATAAAGAGAATTAGGGACCTGAGTTTGCCCAAACCTTGGTGATTGGAGTTTTCTGACTGACCTTCTCTAACGCATGCACGATGTGGAGATTTTGCAAGACCGGTATTAGGAGTCTCTCTGGGAGCGGGAACAGCAGTTTGTTTTGCTGTAGGCGAGGTTAGAGCTGCAGGTGGGCATGCAACCGAGGACACATCTGGTGAAGTATGCACAGTCATATCTGGCGGGGCAGCCATACTAGCGGCTTCAAGAGGAGGCTGTGGTGGTGTTGGTTCCATGTGGAGTTTCAACGACTGCCCGCACTCGCGTACAAGTAAAGGTGGGAAATCCTTGTCGACATCGACGGGCGTGTATGGATCAGGCGTTTTGATATTCCTCTTCGGCGTATCTTTTGTTGTCGTGCCGTAGTGCTGTTGCACAATCGCCTTGGCTGACTTATAATCAGTTTTTTTAGTCGACTTGACGCGTGTGATATCCTTCTCCTTACGGCGTACTGGGCAGTTACGGGATGAAGACTCGTGCTGCTTAGCGCAGTTAGCACAGCGAGGATCCTTAACACCGCAAGCAGAACGATCATGGTTATCTGCACATCTGGCGCAGCGCAAGGAAAATGTACATGCCGCAGCCACGTGGCCGAAACGTTGGCATTTTGTGCACTGTCTGGGAGTTTCATTGTATTCGAATACACGGTACCGTGTGTAGCCTATGATGACGTGTTCCGGCGTAGTTTCAGTAGCGAACACAATCAGCACGCTTTGTGATTTTTGGCCTAATCTTCGGATCGATCGTATAGCCACCCTCTCACGCAAGGCGTCAGCGATTTCCGAGTCTGAAAGGTCCGTGACCACACCTCTAATTACACCCATCCCGCAATTTCTGGGGTGGGGCTCGTATGCGTGCACTTGTATCTTTGCAATGCTAGTAATATTTAGCAGACGCTCCGTGAAAACTGTATTTCGGGTACCAATGGCTAGTAGATTCAATCTGTAATTTGGACGTACTTGGAGCACCCCACCAGGAGCCACGGACTCCAATGCGCTTTTCACGACAAGGGGATTGAAACGGGTGATGAGTTTTGAAGGGTCTGTTGGTTTTATAATAACAACGAGACCACATTTTGGAGCATATGAAGCAAAGTTTCTGTCGGAGACTTGATGACATTGTGAAGAATTACGGGGGCGCTTTTGCGGGAGGGGGCAAAATTTGTCTGATTCCTGAGAGTCCGAGATGGTATCACCGTCTACTGGTGGGAAAACGGTGCATGCTTCTTCTTGTAGCTGCGGCTTTGCATCAGGTAATGTCGGATTCGAAGATACAGAGGCCGTAACTGAGCTTACTTGACAAGGAGGTAATGGTGGCCCAGTTGACTCGGAAATTCGGCTCGTAGGAGCGGAGGCATCCGGTTGCACTGGAAGTCCATGTAGAAGGGAAGCGGCAGCCATTACGGGCTGGGGATCATGTCCTGCTGCTGATGAATGGCTGTGGGGCAGGCTATATAGCGCGAATACTGGCCGCACGCCTGCCACGGGTTGTATATGCGATGCTCGCAGTACCGTCACAGCAGGATTACATCTTGAAAAATGGTTTCGAGTCTAAAATATGAGAGCCGACGAAAAAGGCTGACGCGTCTCGTCTTCTTCCTCTTCCACTCCACTTTGTTCACGAATAACCCATTTAGCAAATGTCCTGCTTCAGAAAATGCCCTGCTTCACCGATTGCAGTTGCATTCTTCTCGCACTTTTGCTATGTTCAGCTTTATCCCATGGCACACAGCTAACACAGCAAAACGTTTTTGGAGCGCACATATTGTGGAAGTAAATTTTGTTTTCCTGGAATAGGTGCTTAGGTCACGCACTCACAAATTACATGAGGACAAGTTACACAGTAAATACCATGTTGCGCCGAACCATTTACAAAGCGCTGTTTGTCCATTTTCGACTTCACATGTCTGTATCTAGTCTGTGCTACTTCAAGATGTTAAAAAGCACTAGCAACTACCCCACTGTGGATCTTTCCAAAGCTTGACTTTGCTGGTTGATATCTTAAACACACTGGTTCCTTCCCAGGGTCTGGAGCTCCCCTTAAGGCTTCTCTTTATGGTAAGTTACAAAATTGAGGTTATCAAGAAACCGAAATTTTGAGTGCACTTCACCTTTACGAAAGCAAAAAAGTACAGGGTCAGGGCTATTTCGCTACCTGTGGTCAAAGTAACCACGAACGTTAAGCCTAAACACGTCAGTCAGCTTTTGAAAGAGCAACAATTTTTTCCCAGTTGCTCTCTCTTACATGTAGATCATTTCTTTTAGTTTAAGATTGGGTACACCCTAATATTTTTAATGCCGAGGGCAACTCAAGCCAAGAGCCCTTTGCCAATGTTGCCAACTAATTCGCAAATTAAGCTCACTGTTCTCACCAGTATCGTGAAGATGTCATCCTCTCTTTCCTTCGCCAAATAGGGCAACCAAACAGGAGCGCTGACACCTTTTGCATCTGTAAAGAGAACAAACTGAAGTTGTACAGCCGAACCCAACTGATTGAAACCATTTGCATCGATTTATCCAGTATGTCGAACATCTTCCGGTAACAGTATAGTTGCAGTGAAACATATAGCAAAAATTACGTCTATATCGAATGCAAATACAAGCGAAACCCGCTATATCGAACGGCAAATGACGCAGGAATGCCGCCCCCCCCCCACCTAGTTAGCTTTTCCTCAAGGCGAAAGAGAAATACTGCCGGCACATTTACCCCGGCCCCTCATCGGCAGTTGGCGGCTCCTTCCCTCCTCCTCGCTCTCCCTCTCTATCGTAACGCACCTGCGCCGTCTAAGGCGAGTTGTCGCACCCCCATGATAAAAATTATCGTGGCCTGTCCACCAGGGTTTTTTTTTTCGTTCTTTGAGTTTGTACCGCTCGCGCTTTATAGGCTTTTTTTTTCGAAGTGTAGTGGTGGTGGCTAGCGCTAGAAACGTTTATTTGACGGCTCAGCTAGCGCGAAGCGGCCGAATTTGCATTTCGCCGTGAAGCTGACAAGTATAAATAGAGTCAAAAGCGGTGTGGAGCTATAGTACTACAAAGGAATTGTCATCTAGTGCAAGATAACGCTGAGTATACTTAGGTATAGCCGGACATGGCGTGCACACAAATTTCCTAGCCTGCTTCCTTGTGCCTGATTTCCACGTACGTGTGCTCGTTAAGGAGGATATTCCCCGCCTTAAAGGGGCACTGACAAAAAAATTTAGCATCTTGTTTTTTTCGTTGCGATAAGTAGCTAGTGACCTACTTATAACCTGTAGAAACCTCATTTGCTTCAGCGTGCGACGGTTGTTTAATTAGAGGGATTTTAAATGCGGCCAGTCGCAGTTTCGGTTTCTGCGAGTGCCGTGAAACGATGGATTTTGTGGATTTTGTGTGAACAAAGCTGACCACGTGACCGTCGGAGGGATATCACAGAGCAGAGCCGCCGTAGCACTGTCGAATCCGCATCGACGGCAGTTTCTGCGAATGTCCCCACGTACTGATCTCGTGAGGCGCTTAATTAAAAAGCGACCGTGGATGTGACGCAGGCGCTGCGAGTGCAAATGCTACCGCGACTAAAGAACGACGCGCGACGCTCGAGACGGTGGGTGGCAAGACGCGCGCTGGGAGCAGCCGGCCGGTCTGCCTACAGGTCCGCCTACAGATGTGTTCGGCTCAGCACTGCGGCGGATATTCGAGTGCCGCTCTCGTAAGCGGTGCAGATGACAATTTTTAATGCAACCCGCCATCGCATCATTAGCTCCTTTCTCATGTAAGCCACTATGGTCGGGACTTGGGGACAATTTCGTGCAGCGGTAACAAGCTATCACTCGAGCTACCTGCGCCGGCCTGGGCCACTTCGCGGCCGTGGCCGCCGCCTGCACAGCGACCGTGCGGCTAGCTCAGTGGGCTTTTCGTGCCTCCGGCGCGTTTTCGCATCCAATGGTAATAAACAGTAATAGAAACAGAGTGCCTGGAATCGCTGTAGAACTTTGGTCGCGGCCAGCTGCCCGATTAGCTGACGAAATCACGGCGCCTCCGCCGCCAACGATCGGGTCGTTCGTTCTCGAGAGCAGAAGCTCCGCCCTCCGGCCCTCCGATTGGAGCGGCGAGCCGGGCGAGCCACGGCCGGGCTGGAGGAGCGGCGGGCGCGCAGTTTCATACGGCCTGCGCTTCGGGTATAGTTCCCACCTTTCACCGCCGCTAGTTCGTGGCGCTTCGGACCAACCCTCGCCAGTTGACCCACAGCACGGGCGGGGTACACACTAAACTTTTTTACACCCTTTCTGGTCGAAAAGGGTGTAAAAACCTTGTCCCATGGCTAACACCTTTAAAAGGTGTTTTCGCAAAAAAAGGGTGTATGGACGAAAAGAGGGTGTAAGAACAAAAAAAAGGTGTTGAGCTCAAAAAAGGGTGTTGAGGATGCTCAACACCCTTACAGGGTGGTGAGGACGCTCAACACCCTAAATAAAGGGTGTTGAGCATCCTCACACCGTTTTTTAACGGTGATGGCATGCGCAGTACCATGGTGCTGCGCGCGTCATCACCAGGGCCTTGGAGGCTTGCGACCTATCACCATGGTGTCTTAATGCAATTCATGGCGACAGGTGTATGTCTGGAGGCTCTGTAAGTAAATGAAATGCAACAATTTATGACTAATGGCACAATTTTAAGTTATATATACAGTGATCCCTCGCGGCGTCAAACTCGGATATCTTGAAATATCGGTTAACTTGACATGACACAAAAAAAAAACGTAGTAGTCTGAACCAAAAAAGAAGAAATAATTTCACAATTTCCTGCACGTGACGATCACAACGTTGGTGCACTAGAGGGACCACTGAAAACTGTTATCAGTGTGCTCACTACACATTAGCATTGAAGTGATACAACTAGACAGAACTGGAGCCCCACTACAATTGCAATCATGTTTTCTGGTGGTAGCTTCCAAAAACAATATCCCATGTCATGTGCACCCGTAGAGAACTTGTATTGGTATTTGTCGTCACAACTTTTTTAAAAGGCAGACAACCACATTTATAAGTTCAATTGACCATAAATTGCACAATTCCTTTTGTGTCAAAAATCTTGAGACTCAAGCCGAACGAAACCACGTTTTCCGAACAAACTGTTACAATCGACAGTAAATGTCGCAACATAAAAAAAAGAAACAAGAATGTTTGCAAAATTCTGTGCATGAACCCTGAGACTAAAACTAATTCACAACCATAAACTATGATTGAGGTGTCTATTAATAAACATTTTGGCAACTTCCCTTAAAACTTTACAGCCAAGCACATACCAAATATCAAGATACAAGCAATTATGAACTTCCTTCCCTCCGAATGCAATGAGGTGGACAGAGCAGTCTGAACTATAAAGAACATTTATCTTTGACCCATCCTATAGCCGGTATTAATTGAAAAGTTTAGCTGTCAATTTCTTTGTTTGGCAGCACTGAAATAGCCACGAACATGGCTGATCGCGCCACGGACATGGCGCGGCTCGTGCCACTGCGGCTGCACGCCGAAGAAAAATATAACACCGACGTGTGTCGCCTGCTCCGTTTCAACCGATTCTCAACAGTGGTGTCATCAAAGTTGTTATTAAAAGCACTCGCATTGGAGTCAAGGCATTACTTTGCGTTCGGCGGGCTAGAGCTTGGAATGTCCAAACCATATCATGCGCTTAGCACGGACAAGTACCGCCGTCTTGTGGAGCTCGATCGAACCCCACACTAAACATTTTTATTCTCAAAAGGGTTCGTTCAGCTTGTCGCCGCAGGAGCACCCTCATAACACAATATTTTACACCCTTTAGGGTGCCTGGATTCTGTCGCTGCAGGAGCACCCTTTTCTGCCCAAAATATCATAGTGTGTTTACTTAGCACCCCAATCTGAGGAGCTTTTTCTGCAAAAGCACCCACCTAAAGGGGTACAAAAAGGGTGCATCATCCTCGGTTCACAAATGGCGCGGCAGCTGTGCAGCCACATATGGCACAGCATGACACACAATTACGGTATGAAACATTCGTGCTTTCCAAGCTCCGTTCTACGAGACATTCCATTGAAGCTCAATGTCAGCTGATAATTTACTTGAACTTTTTGACCCACCGATTTTTGAAACATCTATTTATAAAGTCTAATATTACAGCCAAATTGCAGGACAGAAGTTGTATCATTAGAGGTTGTTGATTATTCGAAACGGTGTTAAAAATTCAATTTTATGTTCATTTTGCTGAACTGCAGTGCACATCCTTCGAGCTTCACTGCACAGCTTAAACGTGTTATGCAGTGAAAGCAAGTAGGCGTGCAACACATCAACTGCACAAAAGTTCTTTGAACCTTAAAACCCTTGGCTTCTCAGCACTGCATCAAACTTCCAATCACGGTAGCTACCCGCAATGTTTAGTGCCTTATTCTTGAGCTGAGCAGAAAAACTCAATATTAAGGCAGACCAAATGCAATATGTATACTTCCCTCCGTACTGTGGCTTTATTCTACCCATAAAAGTTAGGTCCTCACTGCCACTTATTTTATTTTACATTATTCTTTTTGCTTCATGAAAAATGACCCCACATAGCAATACCAAGAACTGTAAACATCACAGAACAATGCATATGAGTTCCCTGGTGAAGCCCATGGTTGAAATGTGATGACATTGTTGCTATAGCTAGTTGCTATTTTATCATGAGTCTAGCTTGTGCATGGTGCCTTGCATTATGTCGCTGCTGGTGGATGTGGTTTCCCATTAGTTTCGTCTAGTATTACGAGGTGCTTCATGGGAAGCCTCAAACCCGTCTATAGCCCTTTTTAGAGTTGACTAGAAGTAAAATCAGCAAAATAGTATCGATAAAACGTTCAGCATCTTTTTTATTAGCAGCTTTAGTGTTGCTACTTTCCATATTTAGTTTTTTTTCTGCTTTTCTTAATGACATTTTTGTTTCGCTGAGAAGGTGCATAACCAATGAAAGCTTTTCTGTAAACCTTTGGTAAATATGCAATTGTTAGAAAATATTTTACTAAATAAGGCAGCTTAAACTGAGAATACTTGCATTTAGAAACATTAAAATCAATTTAAATTGATCATACATTTCTGGCTGTTTTTACACAAAACTGCACATGGGATATTAAGTGCACCGAAGAGGAGGGCTCTGGATTAGCATTGGCAACTTTGGGATATTTATTGTGGACCTAAATCTCCACACATGGGCATTTTCACTTTCTGCCTCCACCAGGAAAATGGTCACCAATTTAGAGAGCTATTCTTACTAGTATTTGACGTACATTTTTAAATAATCTCAAGTATTATAGCCACAATATTATTCTCTACAACAAGCACCCAGCGGGTGCTGTTATAGAGAGATTGTGCACTACACCAGACCCTGTACTACACTGTCGAGAGCTTCGCCATCTACAATGACCTCTACAAAGCAAGCTAATACTGGTAAAATGTTTCATACCGCAAGTACTGCATGTTCAAAGCTCACGTGTGAAGTACAGATACTGGTGCTTCAGCAAGAACCGAGGATGACCACCCTTCCTGGTTCTGGAAAAAAAAAAAATAAACATGGAAAAATGCTTTAAGCAGGATTAGGAAACAGGGTTGAAAAAAAGTGAGCAAGCAATTCTTTCAAAATATGCAAAGCAATGCAAACAAATATTTATTTCAACTTCATGTCTACAAAAGACACTCTCATTAAGGCTGGTAATGGGGTCTTGGGTAAAAAAAGAGCAGGGAGCACTTATATAAATGCTACAGGGAACCTTCAAGCCAAAAATTGCTTGAGCACTTAAACTAATCACTGTTCAACAAATTCATGAAAATTGAATGGATGAAAAACCAGCGGTAAACACAAAGAACAACGGGACAAGCTTACCCCGTCGTTCTCTTCCGTACCCTGTGTTTTCCGCTGGTTTTTCATCCATTCAAACATGTACCAACTAGCACAGTCCGACGCCTTGGTATCATAAAAATAGGAATTGTCACTCCTTACAGACAGTTGGAAAAAAAGAAAGTATAAAGCAGGTGACAAAATTAAAATGACAGCAGATTGGTTAACTTTTAATTTTAAGTGATAATATAAAAAATAATGGCATGAATGAAAGTGAGCAGCAACAAAAGGACCATGATGCTAGGCCGACATTCCACTTTGAAGCAAAATATCCGCTTTCAACGCTACATAGGCGAAACACGCAATGAGGCAACCCTTTAGGCCCACAAAAACAATATAATCTTTAAAAAAGCTACAATTTAGTTGAGAAAAACTGACCACAACAAATTGGAATCGACAACTAGATACAGTTGTCACACCCAAGCAAGCCGGCGAAAGATGAACAGATATCTAGCTGTCCTACCCCCTAATTTGTGCCCTAGCCTCTGATCCTCTGCAGCAAACAAAAAAATTGTTTATGTGTAGAACTATTGCTCTTGGTCAAACAGACAGTTCAAATGAAGGAGCCAAGTAGGTTCCGAAACGTTGGGAACGCTTCGGATAAAGTCCTTGGTTAGAGTATTATATTTGTTTCCATCAAACACAAAAAATGCATGGTAAAGCGCTGACATTAACGTTGTCTACTGCGGTTCCTTCATGGTGACATCACTACAGGAACCAAAAATACAATACAGTGCATTAAAGGGGCCATTTGGACAACATAGAAGTTCGTTTCGTTCGAAATATTTCCTGTTTTATAGTGCCCCCACCACTTGACCGGCAGCAAATGATGCTGCATTCACTGACAAATTAATTTAGGTTAAAAGTCTGATTCTCCCACCATATTGTGTGTTTTTGGGATGTCAGCAATGGAGCCATAAGTGCGTGTGATCAAACAGACTACTTTGTCACTTGGGTCTGCAGCCTTGCTAGCCATCAGTCCACCCAGGTGGAGCTACCATACTCATCCACGAACCGTTGTTTGCCATTGCTTTGTTTTTGACCGCGTCTGCACCTGGCTTGTTTTCGTTACTGTAGAAAGTAATGGTTTTGTGAAACATGGGGTATCCTCGACAAACAGGGTCACGTAAGACAACATCGCCTATGCCAATCGGCCAGTGCCGTGCAGGCCAACTCCAAAGCGGCGGAGTGCTGTCCAGCTAAAACAAGCATAGTGCACGCCGTACCAACAGCAGTGCACATCGATACTTGTATGTTTACGCATATTTTCGTAACTTTCATTGTTTACTGCCCCATTTTTACTGCTGTAAAATGAATATGCATTACATTTAAGTGCCAATAGCTCGCTTGGCATGCTTATAAGGCCTGCCCTATTTGCGTTTGCTTTTGCCGGCCTCAGCCAATCGCACAGCTGGGGACATATGACATCATAGGTACTGCTGTGGGAAATGAGCTAGTAGGTCGCATGGCCATTCCATTTTTCCTAATTATATAGCTTATTCGAGTGAAGTGCGCGTTAAAAATGGTGTCAGTATGATTCTAACGACGCAATCTGTCAAATGAACCAAACTTGTGCGTTGTCTGCATGGCCCCTCTAAGCAAAGGCAAGGTAGCCAATTTTTTTATTTAGGCTGCCTTCATGCACACAGTAGTGCTCTATTGCTGCCAGAAACTCATTACGGGACTCCTGACATATTTACAGTTGCAATAAAAATCAGAAATAGAACGAAAAATCATTGGATACTCCACAATGTCCAAAAAACAAAGGAATAATGTGCGAGTGAGCTACCTAAAACACTGCGACAGAAGATCATATTCATCAAAGCAACTAATAAAAACCATGGCTAGTGCATAGCCACTACGCAGCTCATTTGTTAAGAGCTTATGTGCGTCCCCACAAGTTGGCTGTGTAAACCTACCGACACCTAACAGAGTCCAAGGTTCGACGAAAACTCGTCAGGGGAGGGTTATTCATTGATGAAATACAAACACGCAGGCACTCGCCTGGTAATACAAGCAGGCACTCGCCTGGTCAAAAACAAATAAACAAATAAAGACGCCTTGGGGCCCCTACAGGCCCCTTGTTCACAATGAAGAGGGGTTGACAGGTCGCGACTATCTATAGGTTCGGTGGCGCAAAGTGCGCATGTATATCTCGGGGAGATTACCCCACGACCGGTTAGTCGTGTTTTTAGTTGGTTGAATATGCACCGATTCTAAAAGTAGTCGTGTCGACAGGCGCTTCTCTAATGCGATTATGCTTGCGGAATCCTAATCGATGACGTGGTCAGTAGCCAGGTGATGATCCGCCAAGGCATTTCAGCTTGCATTGCCTTTTTTGACATCGTTCTGGTGCTATTGAATTCTTTTAAAAATTTCCAGTTTCACCTATGTAGGATTAGGAACGAAAAAGAGACGCCGACCAGTCCAAACAAAACGTACTGACGTTTCGGCTTCCAGCACGAAGCCTTGTTCACAATAAATGCATCACCAGAAGTGGGTCGTTAAGTGGGCTTGAATAATCGCTGAAAAGAGCGTGCGTAGATCGGGTTTAGATTTCAGTCATTACGATTGACTGTGTTAGATGTGGTCTGAATGATTAGTGATTCCAGATGTAGCCGTGATGCTGTCACTTTTTCTGTAGTGACGATTCTTGCATTGTCCCAATCAATCTTGTGGTCATTCACGACGGCGTGTTCGGCTTTTATTCTTTACGTCACGTGCGTGCTGCTGCAGACGATTCTTATAATTTCCTGATTCCCCGATATACACGCCGCTGCAGTCTGCACAAGGTATCTCGTATACCACACTGGGGAAGCGCTCCTTGGGAAAGCGGTCCTTGACTCTCACGAGCTCATGGCGCATCTTTTTGGCTGGACCGTGGGCCACCTGCATGTCATATTCCCATAGGATATGTGCCAAACATTCACTTGTTCTTGGAAGGTAGGGCACAGGAGCTTGCTTCATCGGGGCAGGAGGCACGTCCAGTTGTCCCCGTCGGGTCAGTTGGCGTTCCGTTGCGTTTATAAAGTGCCTCGGGTAACCGCAGCTAGCCAGGTCGTCCCACACCTTTGCCGTGCCCACCGCCGCATCCTCGGGCTTCGAGCACAATCTTTTCGCACGCTGCAGTAGCGTGCTAACAACAGCCCTCTTGTGGGAAGCGGGGTGCACGGAGTTGAAGTTCAGGTAGCGGCCTGTGTGCGTTTCCTTGCGGTACATGCTGAAACGTGGCCTCTGGCCCTGCCGAGACACGAGGACGTCCAGGAAGGGAAGTTTGCCATCGGCCTCCTCTTCTGACGTGAACTGAATGGCACGGTCCATACTGTTGAGGTGGGCCAGCAAGCTGTTCGCCGCGTCTTTCTGAACGACGCAGAAACAATCATCGACATAACGCAAGAACACTTGGTTGAGGGGCAAAGGAGGCTAGCGTGCGTGCTTCCAGCGCTTCCATGGGCAGGTTCGCCGCCGTGACCGAAATAGCGGCACCCATTGGAGTCCCCTGCCTTTGCTTGTAAAAATGGCCCATAAAGACGAAGTACGTATTGTTCAGGCAAAAATCTAGAAGCCTGCGTAGTTCTGGCACATCCATCGGTGATCTCTCGGGCAACGTCTCATCAGCCTCGAGAGCAGCGGTGCATACGGTGACAGCCAGGTCACTCGGAATGCTCGTGAAAAGGGACTTCGTGTCGAAGGACACCATCAAGTCGTCTTTCTCGATCACGGTGTTGCGAGTCTTCTCGACAAAATCGAAAGAATTACGAACGTGAGTGGTCCCTTTATTGACGAGCGGAGCCAGAACTTCGAGCAGGAACTTCGACAGGTGGCCCACATTCCAGCCAAAAAGATGCGCCATGAGCTCGTGAGAGTCAAGGACCGCTTGCCCAAGGAGCGCTTCCGCGGTGTGGTATATGAGATACTTTGTGCAGACTGCAGCGGCGTGTATATCGGGGAATCAGGAAATTATAACAATCGTCCGCAGCAGCACGCACGTGACGTAAAGAATAAAAGCGTCCGCAACAATGCTGTAGCCGAACACGCCATCGTAAATGACCACAAGATTGATTGGGACAATGCAAGAATCGTCGCTACAGAAAAAGTGACAGCATCACAGCTACATCTGGAATCACTAATCATTCAGACCACATCTAACACAGTCAATCGTAACGACGGAAATCTAAACCCGATCTACGCACGCTCTTTGCAGCGATTATTCAAGCCCACTTAAACGACCCACTTCTGGTGATGCATTTATTGTGAATAAGGCTTCCGTGCTGGAAGCCGAAACGTCAGTACGTTTTGTTTGGACTGGTCGGCATCTCTTTTTCGTTTCTAATGTACCCTCCCGGCCAGACGGGATTCCGTCATGCTCTCGATTTCACCTATGTAGGATGCGTCACAATCCTTGCATGGAATTTTGTAGGCAACTACGGGGAATCTTGATTTTTCTAAAGGGTCCTTCACGCGTACCAGCTTCCGATTAAGCTGGTACGCGTTTAACACCATATTTTAATTTTAACACCATATGTGCCAAACACCCTTGCAAGAGCTTCACTGATGCCTTGCGTGTAGTGGACGGCAGCGCGGTTTTGCCTGTATTCTTCAGGAACCCTTTCGGGGGAGGCAACTGAAGCCCGCAATTGTTGCGTCCTCACACGCTTTGAAGGGTAGCCGTTGCTGCAAAGGTCCTTCCTTACCACGGCTAGCTTTTGCTTGCACAGACCAGGCTCACAGCAGATTCGTGATGCGCGTGAGAAGAGTGCAGCGGCGACGAAGCGTTTTTGGCCTGTAGGATGCGCAGAGTCGAACCCCAGGAATCTACCCGTGTGGGTCGGCTTTCAATACACACTGGTTGTAAATCCTTTGGCCGACCGTCTCACAAGTACGTCGAGGAAGGCGATCTGTCCATTATTTTCTTGTTCCATGGTAAACTGGATGCTTGGAACACATGAGTTTAGATGCTCAAATAAAGGCATTACGTTTCGGCGGTGGATCACACAAAAATAGTCGTCTACGTAGCAGACAAAGATCTTGGGGCCGTCTTGTACGAGCATAGCGCAGAATTTTCTAGAGCCTCTAGGGCAATATTCGCACAGACTACTGAAACGGAAGCTCCCATCGCAGTTCGAAACCGCTGGTCCGTTGAAAACAAAATATGTGTTCTGCAGGCCAAATTCCAGGAGACGATATAAGTCTTGCATCTCAATTGGCGAACGTGAAGGCAGAGATGCATCATTCTCGAGTAGATCCTTGCAACTCCGGACCGCGTAATTTTGCCTGGAATTTGGCCTGCAGAACACGTTTTGTTTTCAACGTACAATGTTAAAAGCAGCGGTTTGGAACAGCGATGGGAGCTTCCGTTTCAGCAGTCTGTGCAAATATTGCCTCAGAGGCTCTAAAAAATTCTGCGCTATGCTCGTACAAGACGGGCCCAAGATTTTTGTCAGCTACGTAGACTGCTTTTGTGTGATCCACCGCCGAGACGTAATGCCTTTAATTGAGCATCTAAACTCTTGTGTTCCAAGTATCCAGTTTACCATGGAACAGGAAAATAATGGACAGATCGCCTTCCTCGACGTACTTCTGAAACGGTCGGCCAAAGGATTTATAACCAGTGTTTATCGAAAGCCGACCCACACGGGTAGATACCTGGGGTTCGACTCTGCGCATCCTATAGGCCAAAAACGCTCCGTCGCCGCTGCACTCTTCTCACGCGCATCACGAATCTGCTCTGAGCCTGGTCTGTGCAAGCAAAAGCTAGTCGTGGTAAGGAAGGACCTTCGCAGCAACGGCTACCCTTCAAAGCTTGTGAGGACGCAACAATTGCGGGATTCAGTTGCCTCCTCCGAAAGGGTTCCTGAAGACGGGCAAAAACGCGCTGCCGTCCCCTACACGCAAGGCATCAGTGAAGCTCTTGCAAGGGTGTTTGGCACATATGGCATTAAAATTTCACACGTGCCAACGAACAGGCTTAAGCAAAAGCTGGTACGTGTGAAGGACCCTTTAGAAAAATCAAGATTCCCCGGAGTTGCCTACAAAATTCCATGCAAGGATTGCGACGCACCCTACATAGGTGAAACTGGAAATATTTAAAATAAGAATTCAATAGCACCAGAACGATGTCAAAAAAGGCAATGCAAGCTGAAATGCCTTGGCGGATCATCACCTGGCTACTGACCACGTCATCGATTGGGATTCCGCAAGCATAATCGCATCAGAGAAGTGCCTGTCGACACGACTACTTTTAGAATCAGTGCATATTCAACCAACTCCCCGAGATATACATGCACACTCTGCACCACCAAACCTATAAATAATCGCGACCTTTCACCCCCCTTTCATTGTGATCAAAGGCCAGTAGGGGCCCAAAATGTCTTTGTTTATTTGTTTTTGACCAGGCGAGGGCCTGCTTGTATTTCATCAACACCGAACTAACCCGCCTGAATCACCACTTTATAGACATTGAGCAATTATTTGAATTGGTTTATTGTAGCAAGCTGTCTTGTTTATTTCCTTATTTTTTTGGCATTTCCTGTCTCATTTGAAATTGGGAGACCAGATAGCTTTTACTACGGGCCACGCACTGGCGACAACAAATATTTGATTTCACTTTAAACAATTTTCGGTTATGTTTTATTGCTCACCAGCCAATGACCTGAAATATAAGAGGCTCCTAAAACATGTGCTGGCATTTCTTTTCTGCACTGCAGTACAACTAATCATGACTTTTATCATATTTTGTTCACAAATTGTAATATTTAGAAAGTATTCAGCTGAATGAAAATGTTATTTCAGTAGCATCCCTACTGAAAAAAATCAAACGATATATGAACGATAACTCGTATACGAGATTATGGGATCGTAAGGTGAATGATATCATAGGCTTCAACGATATCATTGAGATATCGTAGTAGCACATCGTAGTAGCTCATCGCAGTAGCTCATCGTATACGTTGGATCCTACAAGTCGGATCGTTGCAAGCGATGTCGTTCGAGTTTATCGTACAGATTTTGCTGGGTGGGGTGAGCGACAATATGTATTCGATGTGTGCGTGTAATACAAGCGTTAAATGCGCAGGTGTTGATATTGTGCTGTGAATGTGCTTAGATCCTTGCACAGTAGAATACGCAAAAGAATACTTGGAAGCCGCTGCCTTTTCCCTTTTATTTCATGTCCCGCAGCAGGTTGGCCACATATCCGTTAAATGCTTTCAGCCGCTTCTCCGTGGTAGCTTCACTGTTCCGGTGTTTCATGAAGTAACCATGGGCACCTGCACAAAATAGAAAAAGAGAGGGAGCAGAGAACATGTGTTTAGAGGGTGCACGTGAACCTTTTGGGTGTGTCTGACCCATTAATCAAGCGATATTACATACATGCTCAGTTAGTTGTACCACCTGTGAAGACTTTCCATGGTCAAATGAGGCTACTCTTCACAACTGCAGAAGCTGTGCTTGCTCACAATGCTATGACTATGACCACCAAACATCATTGGCCCACACTTAAATGCAAGATTCGTCACATGTGGAGATGTGTCTCTTATTATTGTGCTAGTGCAGTGGAGAAAGGTGTGGGGAGGGGCACCTAAGAAAAGCCATGTTTCCCTTAAGCTTCATGAGCTTGAGCTCACAGCATGGCTGCAGGCTGATGCTAAGGTCCGAGGCGCAAGCCTATACCAGCACATCTTATATTGAGCACGGACCACCACTTGGACATGGCACTTGCCTCACGAGTTTATGTGGATGCTATGTTGTGAGAACAGTGCATTCGCAATATTGTTTATTTTGCCCCTATCCCTGATCTTTAATAATGTGCAAGAATTCGCAACTACAATATAATGAATCAAATAATGCAATATTTAATTTCAACTCAAACCGAATAAGACCTGGTGAAATGTACCAGCGCAATAAACGGCGAGGGACACAGAAGAAAATTCACAATACGGGCGCTTCTGTGTCCCTCGTTGCTTATTGCGCTGTTACATTTCATCATGAATTTGTACCAACTCACCCAAATTTCCATTTTGTTCGAATAAAACCATTTGAAAATTACGAGCGAGGTCTCTCCACTTGGGCTTTCCTGCACTGCTTGAGTGACAAACAGTGAAACGCTGATGGAGCATTTGATAACCACCTCTCATCTCCTTAGTATTATTGGGCCAGCTCTGCCCCTCTGGCCATAACGCAATTCATGAAAACAGCAACAGTGAAATAATGGGGGGCAAAACCAACATGAATCAGAGGCAAGGGCCCGATATATGAGCCTAATGTCTGCAGCGACTTCTCGCTGGAATAAGTTGAATGAGTATTTGATGACACTAGATGGTGGCTGAAACAAACCATTGCAGTCTCGAAGACATCAAATAACTTTGCATTTAAAATAAGCATCTAATGCGGGGAATTCGTCACAGCTCTCAAAAATAAACGAATTGCATCGCATATGACACTCCTTATCATGAAAATTTGGATCGTGTTAAAGCTTACAATCGATAGCTAAATGTATTGTTGTTCTAGGACACCTGCTTCAAGTGTTCGTGGCAAGAGCCGAAGGAGAATGTTTTATGACCTGTAACGTGCACCAGTTGTTGCATCTCGAAAACTGTGTGGAAAATTTAGGACCGTTATCGGCTTTCTCCGTCTTTCCCTTTGAGACGGGAAATAGAAGAATTACAAAAATGGTGAAGGCAACAAAAGGAGCTCCTTATCAAATTGTGGAAAGAGTTGTTCATATGGAGCTAAATGTTATGCTTCATGCATCACCTCTAGCCTCAAATGTGCAGCTCTTCTGTGAGCAACAATTACGCAATGCTCTTACCACGAAGAAACACACAACGCAAATGGGCAAGTGCAAACAAACAACTATTTATTCTTTGGAACGCCTCCGACAGCTTTACAGAAAAGAGAAGAAACAAACACTAAAAAAAAGGGCGAAAGGGGGGGGGGGAGGGGGAGATTTAAGGCAAGAAATGAAACAACGAAATACAGAAATTTTGACTCTGGACTATTCAAGTTGAATGCGCAGAAGCCTAATCATCAGAATTTTCTGCGCACACCCGGATTTACAGGGGCCAGGGTGCATCTTTTAAAAGGACAGTTTTGCAACAACCTTAAGACTATGACGCGTGCTCACGTATTCTCCGAATGTGCCTGATCGGATGAAACAGGACTTCACAATTTTCCTTTTCTGCAGCTTGGGTGATCTGAACAAAACCTCGGTCTGCCCAAATAAAGCCTTCTATCCACACACTTTGCAGTGTGCGGCCAAGTTTCCAGGCCCGCTCGTCCGCTCACCTGTGAAGCGGGTGCTCCCTGAGCCTGGTGTTTACGCACCTGCCTGGGTGTCCCATCCAGCTTCATTTGCAGTTCAAGGGGATGCGGTAGACAGCGCCGACCGAGCATTCAACAAATTTTGTTTTCTGCTTTGTGTCAAAATGATATTTTCACGCCGTGTTTCCATCCTGATTAACCCTCTTACAAAGCCCTTTAATTTGATGGGGGCTGAGAAAACGACTCCAGCTTCTCGCTTCGCTTTTAGCTTCTTTATCTTGTGTATGTACAGGCTAACTTTCTTTCTCTGCTGTTCTTTGGGCCCTTGCTTGGCTTTACCACCTTTAGCACTTCTAGGCAGTGGACACAAGAACTTGCGTGGGAAACCCACTAGACCTTAAGCGTGCCCACTGTTAGTTACAGGACTTTTTTTAGGGCTTGGAGGAAACAGCCTGCAACAATGCTTCTCTTTACTAGCTTTTTGCCATACTTGAGCACTTTCACACTGCATTTGAGGGGTTACAGTTCAAACATGAGACACCTGACAGCGATAGGCTGCGGTATTTAGACATTCAAATCCATTTTGGAGCATCCAACACGTGCGGGTCTTATCGAAGCGGGGGGAGGGGGGGGTACCTACGCTTCCCTTTAACTCTGGACATCCGAAGCTAGTACAGAGAAGCATTGCTGCAGGCTGTTTCCTCCAAGCCCTAAAAAAAGTCCTGTAACTGTAACAGTGGGCACGCTTAAGGTCTAGTGGGTTTCCCACGCAAGTTCTTGTGTCCACTGCCTAGAAGTGCTAAATGGGGTAAAGCCAAGCAAGGGCACAAAGAACAGCAGAGAAAGAAAGTTAGCCTGTACATACACAAGATAAAGAAGCTAAAAGCGAAGCGAGAAGCTGGAGTCGTTTTCTCAGCCCCCATCAAATTAAAGGGCTTTGTAAGAGGGTTAATCAGGATGGAAACACGGCGTGAAAATATCAGTTTGACACAAAGCAGAAAACAAAATTTGTTGAATGCTCGGTCGGCGCTGTCTACCGCATCCCCTTGAACTGCAAAAGAAGCTGGATGGGACACCCAGGCAGGTGCGTAAACACCAGGCTCAGGGAGCACCCGCTACACAGGTGAGTGGACGAGCGGGCCAGGGAAACTTGGCCGCACACTGCAAAGTGTATGGATAGAAGGCTTTATTTGGGCAGACCGAGGTTTTGTTCAGATCACCCAAGCTGCAGAAAAGGAAAATTGTGAAGTCCTGTTTCATCCGATCAGGCACATTCGGAGAATACGTGAGCACGCGTCATAGTCTTAAGGTTGTTGCAAAACTGTCCTTTTAAAAGATGCACCCTGGCCCCTGTAAATCCGGGTGTGCGCAGAAAATTCTGATGATTAGGCTTCTGCACATTCAACTTGAATAGTTCAGAGTCAAAATTTCTGTATTTCGTTGTTTCATTTCTCGCATTAAATCTCCCCCTCCCCCCCCACCCTTTTTTTAGTGTTTGTTTCTTCTCTTTTCTGTAAAGCTGTTGGAGGCGTTCCAAAGAACAAATAGTTGCTTGTTTGCACTTACCCATTTGCGTTGTGTGTTTCTTTGTCTCCCTCCTTGTGCCGTAAGCCTAAGCAGCGCATTAATCTAACCCAAGCGTGATATGAACAACTAGCCGAGAGAAGTGCTTTAATCAGTTTGAAAGCATTGATGGTAGTTGTCGAAAGAGATTGTGTGATAAACTGCAACATCGTCTGTGAAGAGATGTGCACGGGAAGATATGCAACATGGTAGATGATAAAAATAGATTTAAAATAGAGGACCAAGCACACTGCCTTGGACGACACCAAATTAATGGGGGCAAAATAAGTAGAGGTATTAGCAGACGTTAACTTGAAGGGGCATTAAATAGGCTTCCGAAGGTAGTGGTTTCAAATACAAAATTGCTAGACAACATGTTCACGACAACGTATACCAAATATAATACCTCTGCGTAAAGCGAATGCTGCACAAAAGTGCAAGAAAGGTCTTCGCTTCTTTCCTTGTTTACCTGTCAATCCTTGTCGCCATTCTCACACACTCTGACGTAACTTTGCGACTCTGACGCAACCTTCATGGCAAAGCTGGTGCTGAACACTACAGCGTTGCTTTTGGCGGGTTTCCTAAAATCTGCAGTTAATCAGCGTTCCCAGCTGCGGTGGAAATGCGGGTGCATGGTTCAGCGGTTCTGCCGAACGGCACTACAGCACAGCTATCTTTGGAAAAACAAATGTCGATCGTCGCCATCCGTTACACGAGCTTAGCTGAGTTTGTGGATATAGTGCATTGTTTGCAAAGTATTAATAACACCGAAAAACACGGAGAGTCTCTGCAGGTGGAATCGCCGCTACAAGCGTGACCGCGGCAAGCATCTGCCTGCACGGTCGACAAGGACCCCGCTGTGCAGTGTATACGCGATATGGCATGAACCGCAGCAGTTAAAACTTGTCCCTGCCCGCCAGAGGGGGACTATTGCTGGAAATCAGTTTACAAATGCATGAAAGGGGGAAATAGTGCAGTGAAAGATTGCGCTGGTAATCGTCATCAGCTCAGCTTCGTAAAGTGGTGACTGAATAACTGCGGCGATGCTAAGCCTTTTCTGCGCAAGTTAGAAGGACCTGCTCGCTGCAACAGCGCCACCTGCAAGAAATGCTAGCGAAACGCCAATCGTAGATGGAAATCTTCGATTACAGTCACCAGCGAACATGTTGTGTTTGGGACCCCCCTGTCTGGCCGTCAAACACTCATTTCCCCCATTCTACAACTGACGTACCAACGCAACCACGGCAGTGCGAGCGGCCCGCCCGCTTACTGCCCCACTCAGCTCAGCGCAGCAGCCGCAGTGGGCAGAGCATACACGTCGCCTGCTAAAAAAGAAAAGCGTGACAAGCAGAGTCAATGGCTGTGTGTACCTCGAAACTGTAAGGTCTCTAGGTGGTCTTGTGCATGTCAGTGATGTCATAGCATTCACACCGATTAAGAGGTGCGAGGACAGGGTGAAAGCTCCAGGCCTTATTGCCAACCCTTTTTATTGAACAATAACTTAGCTAATACTTAACACTTTTAAACCATTTTTTGCGGGATGCTGTTTTTTCAGCGAACAGCACGTAAAATCGCTACATTTGGAACCCGAAGAAAATCCGTGATCCAAATGAGGACATTAGGGTGAAGTCTGAGAAGTAGTCTGCGGTGTGTAATGCGATCAAATGCGTTAGAAAAATTCAGATAAACTGCAGGAGTGTGTAAACCTGCGTCAATGGATGAATGTAGACCCTGAAGAATCCCAGAAAGTTGCGCTTTACGAGAGTAACCCTTGTGAGTTACTCTTAACCCCATGCTGATATTCAAATATGATGATGTAATTTTATAAGTACTTAGTGACTTGAGAGAGAATGAAATGTTCCACAACCTTGCATATGGTGCTTGTTAAGGAAATTGGCCTGTAGTTTAATGGTGAAGCACGGTACCCAGATGGAAAGGTTTGTACTACCTCGGCTATCCACCCATCACTGAGAATAGTGCCTGTCGAGAGACTGAAAATAGCGCCATCAGAATTCTACAGTGGATTGTACTTTTCAGTACACTGTAAATAATACCAGCAGGATCTGAAGTAGGTGGAATTTTAAGCTTACCTAAAATAGAAAGTAGTTCCACGTCAGTTTGTATGGTTAGTTCTTCAATCCTTATAGAAAGATTTTATGATGATGATGGTGTTTAGGTTTTAATGGCGCAAGGCAAACTAAGGGCAAAGAGCGCCAAACAAAAGTCGTGTTATGAGAGCGACATGAAAGTAAAAGTAAAACATTTCAGTAAAAATAAACAAAGTAAGACACAACATAATTAAGATGACTGGTGTAAGGGGCCAGGTTGTCAAGATGCAGGATAAGAAATGAAGTGTAAAAATTTTACGTCGGTAAGAAACTCGAAAAAACGTTTGAGTGAAAACATGGGCTTGTCTCCTAAGAAGTATGACGGGTGTTGTGGAATATGTCGTGTGTATAGTTGTTGGAAGTGTTTGCATTGTGTTATGTCAAGTGCCTTGCATTGAATGAGTATGTGGATTACGGATAGGTCCTATCCACACCCGCTGCATATGTATAGAAACATTTCAAAAGGATTGCCTGGCTTGATTCCATGCGAATGAACCCTTTAAAACAAAGTTCGGTTTCTCTTCCTGCGCCTCCAGATTCTCTTGAATATCCCCACTAACCAATAACATGCTTAAAATGCACAGCACTGCTTCACGAAAATGTTTCCAATAACCAGAGGCTAGAACACTGCTAACAGGTATACATCATGACAATGGAAGTTTGCACAACGTGCAATAACTAACCTGCAAGTACATAATCGATGGGTGCGCTGAATGGCAGCAGTGCCTGGGGCCGAGGAAATGACGTGCGTTTGAAGGGGTGTGCTGAGTGACTTGGTGCCAGGTGACAGACAAAGGAATGGCTTTTCCTGGTGGCGAAGCATACGGAGCACCAAGGGAAGGCCGGCCGCAGCTTAGGTCCAGCAGGTGGAGTGTTGGTTGGCCAGGGGAGGCCCTGGCAAAGCCTTGGGAACTGGACTGACAGGCAGCCGACCCAGGACAGCCAGCAGCAACACCTGAAGGTACACGATCTGTGAGTGCACAGACAGTAGTTGAAATACAAGAGAAGGCCACGCAAAGATCAAATGCTTACATCACGCGGATTTGTAATCGCTTAAGGACATTCACCATCAAGGCAATAATAAGAACATTCCAGCAACATCCAAAGTGAAATTTAGGTCACATTAAGGATGTGTTTATTAGACACACCAGTAATGCGATTGGGGTATTCATGATATATCCAAAGCTTACCGCTACGCTAATTTGCATTGAACGCATGCTAGCAGCTTATCTGGGTCCATAGCTTTCAATAGGGACTAGTGTGTGCTTGTTGAGGATCCTCTATTGCATTGCCTAGCTTGTCTTTGCAAGTTCGATTCTCCAATATAAATCGAGTTGAGAGTGCGGGCCTACAGTTTCCTTGTTAGTCTCTGTATGGTCTTCAATTTCGGGATATTAGGATGTTGACACCTTGCTTAACTTTCATCACTAATTTACAACAATGCAGATGCCTCTGATATCGAGCCCCACAGTTCCCGCGAGCTGCTCCTACGGAATCAAGTGCCCGCTTTTTCGCGTGTACACTACTTCCAGGGCATCTCCTGTCCACGTTACTTCATCGTATACCGCAGGCATTCACGAATGTGTACTGATCACAGCGTTGTGCCGCTCACGCGAAATTTCGACGGGATCTGCAGTCGCGAAGGCAGATTTTGGTAGACACATAACGCAAAAACGCATAGGTGTTAAAGAACCTCGCGTGATGTGATCATGTCAAATAATTAGCAGCCCTCTACTACAGCGCGAGCGTCGTAGTTAAGGTCTAGCTTACACGTAATTTGATGCTGACTGCCGCGGAAACCGTGGACAGGTAAATCCAGGTCGCCCAGAAAGTACGCAAGTCCCCTAGGATTTAAGAGAAAATGAGATGGGGGTTTAGTGAACCGCTGACCCATAAACACCAGAACCCGTTCCAAACAAGTACAGATTTATAAAACATGCCTACTTACCCTAGCAGGAACGATGTTTCCTACGTAAAATCCTTCTTCACTGTCGTCTTCACTTTGCGAACACCAATACACTTTGTTCGGAAGCAATGCCATCCACTTTTGACTAGGGTTGCCACCTTTCCCCCAAAAGAAAACCGGCCCTCCGGGGTGGGGGGCGGGGTATATAGAAGGTTGAATTTGTGTTGGGAAACAGATGCCACGTGTTTTTTGCCATGCAATGCCGGTTATTGTAGCGTTTTCCTAGTGAGAAAGAGTGTCTAAAAAGGAAACCTAAACGTGATTTTCTGGAAACACGTGATGATGATGATGGTTGGTGTTTTATGGCGCAAGGCCAACGAGGGCAAAGAGCGCCAAAGAAGAAGTTATTGAGTTTTCATCACACCGTAAGTACTAAAACATGTAACTAAAAGTAAAGGTGATGCAAAACAAAAGACAATGGAGATGGCTGGTGTATAGGGCCAGGGTGATTACACATGATATGACAAGAGCTGCAGGAAGTTTACCTCAGCTAAAAACTTAAAAATACGTTGACTAGAAAACATTGGTTCATCGGCTAAAAAATATGATGGGTGCAAAGGAATGTGTCGTCTGTATAATTCAGGGAAATGTTTGTGTCGTGTTGTGTCAAGTGCTCTGCATGTGATTAGTATGTGGACTACGGATAGGCCCTTTCCACACCTGCTACACGTGGGACCCGAAGTTCCAGTGAGCAGGTGGGAGTGCGTCGCATGTGTGTGGCCTATCCGCAGCCTAGCCAGGGCAACTTCAGTGTATCTGTTGTGTGAGTCAGTTATGTAGCGTCCCAGTTGTGGTTTTATTACGTGTAGTTTGTTGTCTGTCTGTTGACTCCAATGTATTTGCCATGTGTTACGAAGCTGTCGTCTGATGTGCGTCTTTAGGTCGGTGTAAGGTACTGTTGTTATGTCAACTGTGGTCATGAGAGCAGCAGCACCAGCCATTTGATCAGCAGTCTCATTGCCAGGGATCCCACAGTGACCTGGTACCCAGCATATAGTTATTTGAAGATTTGAGGCATATGCAGTCATTAGTACCTTGAAAAGAGCATTGATCACATAGTTTTTAGATGACTTTCCGGATGACAGTGCCTGTACAACGCTTAGAGAATCTGTGTAGATGATGGACTTTGGAATTTTATGTTCGAGGATGTGGTTTGAAACGAGTAAAATGCCATAGGCTTCTGCCGTGTAAATACTGCTATGAAAATTCATTGTTGTAGTTACGGTAAAATTTGGTCCGTGCGCTGCACAAGATACAGTAAAACCAGTTTTCGACGCGTCGCTATAGAATTCTGCGCACCTGTACTTGTCCTGCAGGAACAGGAAGTGCTGCAGAATTGCACTTCTGGGTGCCCTATTTTTTTCTACTAATGTGAATGATAAGTCGCATGATATAGGATGTAGATGCCATGGTGGAATTAAATTATGGATGGGTGTCTTGTGCGTGTCTGAAAGAGGGACCGTGAGTGCAGAAGCCTCCTCCCTAACTCTGAGAGAGAAAGGTAAGGAAATGGATGGCCTGTTTAAAAAGAGTTGCAAGTTTGATGTATTGTTCATGATAGGATTAAAAGGATGGTTGGTAAGGGATACAATCTTAGATGCATATAGCAGATCAACATACTCCCGCTGATGCCCTAGACACCACTTGTCGCACTCGACATAAAGGCTTTCGACAGGGCTAGTGCGGAAAGCACCGCATGAGAGGCGAAGGCCAAGATGCAGCACTGGGTCGAGCATTCTCAGTGCGGTCTTTGTCGCCGACCCATACACGACGCTGCCGTAGTCGAGCCGAGACCCCACCAACGCCGTGTACAGGCGCAGCAGGAGTTGTTTGTCGGCCCCATAAGATTGATGTGAGAGGACCTTAAGAATATTCATTGTTTTTAAGCATTTGCATTTGAGCTGTCTGATATGTGGGATGAATGTAAGTTTTTCGTCGAATAAAATACCTAAAAACTTGTGCTCCTTGTTCACAGGAATTGGCACATTCGCAAGAGTGATGTCTGGGTCCGGGTGGACCCCACGCTTCCTGGAGAATACCACACAAGAGCTCTTTCCAGGATTAATTTTAAAACCATTGTTGTCTGCCCAGCTGGCAAGTTTTTTAACACCAAGCTGGACTTGACGTTCACAGATTGACATATTACAAGATTTAAAAGATATCTGTACGTCGTCTACATACATAGAGTAAGAAATGGTAGGTGGCAATGCCTTCCCAAGAGAGTTCATTTTAATTATAAAAAGAGTACAGCTTAAAACTCCACCTTGGGGCACGCCGTTTTCTTGCACATGAATCCTTGACAGTGCGCTACCAACTCTCACGCGAAACGTTCTGTGGGACAGATAACTAGCCAGAGAGTTGAGCATATGGCCCGAAACACCGAAAGACTTCAGGTCACTGAGGATCCCGTAGCGCCAAGCGGTGTCGTAGGCCTTCTCGAGGTCGAAAAACACAGTCACGACATACTGTTTATGCACGAAGGCATCCTTAATGTAAGATTCAAGAGCTACGAGTTGATCATTCGTGGATCGCCCCGCCCTGAAGCCTGCCTGGCAGCTCTCGAGAAGACCGTTGTACTCAAGGAAGTACACGAGCCTGCGGTTTATCATCTTCTCGAAGAGCTTGCACAGGCAGCTCGTCAAGGCAATAGGACGGTAACTTGAGGGGGACGACGGGTCCTTTCCCTCCTTCAGGAAAGCTACAACTATAGCCTCCTTCCAAGAGTTTGGAATGTGCCCCGAAAGCCAAATCTTGTTATAGAGGTGTAGGAGTGTTAGAAGAGTGTCTGCGTGCAGGTGTTGTATCATTGTGTATGTGATGTTGTCTGGGCCTGGAGCTGAGGGTTTACACGTGCTCAGAGCAGCCCTCAGCTCATGTAGTGAAAACAGAGAGTTGTAAGAAGTCTGTGATTTGTTGTTGTCGCGTAGGGACTTCTTTTCACAACAGGCTTTATGTTTCAGGAAAGTGTTCGTGTAGTGTGCTGAACTGGACACGTGCTGGAAGTGTTGTGCGAGTGTGTCAGCCTGGTCTTCCAGAGTGTCCCCTGTTGTGCTAACCAGGGGCAGGCTGTGTGTCTTTTGTCCTTTTAGCTTGCGTATACGTGTCCATACTTTCCGTGTGTCTGTGTAGGAGTTAATTGATGTTATGAATGTACGCCAACTATCGCGTTTTGCCTCACGGCGCACACGTTTTCCGAACGCCTTGGCCCGTTTGAACAAGAGGAGGTTTCCCGACGTGGGGTACCGACGAAGGATACCCCAAGCCTTGTTCTGGGCCTCTCGCGCCCGCCTACAGTCCTCATTCCACCACGGCCTCCGCTGGTTGCGCGGGGCACCAGAGGCGTGGGGAATGGACTTTTCGGCGGCGTCGAGGATGTGCGCCGTGAGGAGTTGGGTAGCTTCTTCGACGTGTAGGTGTCCTATGGATGTGTGGTGTAGTTTGGATGTCTCTGTAAATGTATTCCAGTTAGCTCGTGCTTCATTGAACCTATTATGGGAAGATGGACTGCATGGGCCTTTACCTATGTATGTGAGTGAGGTGGGGAAGTGGTCACTACCGTATGGGTCAGTGCCCACACCCCACTCGAGGAGAGGAAAGAGAACTGCGGAGCCAATCGCCAAGTCAAGACATGAGTATGTGTTGTGTCCTATGTTATGGTATGTAGGCTGTTTATTGTTGAAAAGGCATGCTCCTGAAGATGTAAGAAATTTCTCTATCAGGCGACCTCGGGCATCCGTTCTGGAGGAGCCCCAAAGAGAGTTGTGAGCATTAAGGTCGCCTGTAAGAATGTATGGTTCGGGCAGCTGGTCAACCAGTGCCTCGAAGTCAGAGCTTGAAAGTGCAACATCAGGAGGAATATATATGGAGCATACCGTTATCAGCCTATTAAATATTATTGTTCGAATTGCCACAGCCTCAAGGACAGTGTTCAGAGCGACAGGGTGGCATGCTAAGGATTTCCGAGCAATTATGGCCACACCCCCAGAAGAGTGCGTGCAGCCATCCCTGTCCTTTCTGTATATCAAGTAACTGTTCAAGAAATTTGTGTTCTTGGAATTCAGGTGTGTTTCCTGAACACACATTACACTTGGCTGATTGGCATGCAGAATCTCATACACGTCATCAAGATTTTTAAGAAGGCCTCTACAGTTCCATTGAATTATGTTTTCTCTTCCCATTATTTCGTGTTAGAGCTACTGAAGTGTGTGTGTTTGGTTATGTGTCGTCTTTCGGGGCTGTGACTCTCGCCTTTCTTGGCTTGTCGGGAGGCTTTGGCGTCGGGACGCGTTCCTTGCGGTGCACCGCAGGCAAGAACGGCCCGACGTCCATCTCATCGTCCGATGTCCTGGGTGTGCCCGTCGAACCGGGCCCCCCGGACTTGGACCCCCTTCGGGGGCCCTTCGTTTGACCCGCCACCGTCGGTGGTGTCGGAGGCACCAGAAGTGGCACGGGCGGTGCGGTGGCGGTGGGAGCCGGTGCGGGGCTCGTGGTGTCCATGGCACACTCCAACGCACTGGACGATGGGGAGGCACGGACGGGAGCGGCACCGGTCCCGACGGAAGAGGTTGCCACCACAACCGCTGCTGGCTCAGCGAGCGGTGCGGAGGCGGGTCGGGCTGCCAGAGGCAGCCCAGGGGGCGGCGGGGGCGGGACCAAGTCCGACTCGCGGTACTGGGTGCCCGCCGAAACAAGACGCCGCTCCGCCCCCCGGCGAGCTGCGTCGGCGTACCTCCCCAGGGGGAAAGAGGCGAACCTCTTTCGCGCCTCTGGGAAGGTGATGTTCTCTGTTACTTTGACATTGATTATTTTCTTTTCTTGTTGGAATTTCTCGCAAGTGCGGGACCACGCTGCGTGGGGCCCCTGGCAGTTGGCACAGGTGAAACTCTGGGTGTTACAGTTTTCGGATGGGTGGTCATGTTGGCCGCATTTTGCACAGGTAAGGCGGCCGCGGCAGGAGTTTGTGCCATGCCCGAACCGTTGGCACTTGAAGCAGCGCCGTGGGTTCGGGATGTATGGGCGGACAGAACAATGTATGTAACCGGCATTTATGAATTCTGGAAGGGTGCATCGATCGAAGGTCAAGATAATGTGTCTAGTTGCTACCTGTTTATCATCTCGGCGTATTGATATGCGCTTTACAGCCGTGACGCCCTGATCCCTTAAGCCTTCCAAAAGGTCGGCCTCGGTCTCGGACATGAGATCTGCCTCAGAGATCACACCTTGACAGCTGTTGAGGCTGCGGTGGGGTGTGACCCTGATCTCCAGATCTGCCATGCGGGTTTGTTTCAGGAGGATTGTGGATTGCTGCTGAGTTTTAACTTCAACTAGCACTTCACCAGTTCTGAGCTTTTTCGCATCATATGTTTTGCCGATGATACCTTCAAGGTATTTAGAAACAAGAAATACAGATTGAGAGGAAAGCGGCTTCGATTTGTCTACAGATTCAATGATCAAAAAACGAGGGTAGTTATCTGGCTTTGGGAGCGAGATAGAAGGCAAAGAAGGAAAAGATACTTCGGTGCGGCCCCTTTTAGGGGGCCGATCACGTCTGGGGGGGGGTTTTGATTTATCCATATGGCATTGGAAAAAGCAGGGAGACGGGGGTACTTTCTTCTTTGACCGTACCCTGGTAGTCAAAGAGGTCCCGGAGCTCCCTGCCTGGTGAACAGACAGGGAGCCCATCCGCCGGAGCTTGACCTGGGCTCCGACGGCCACCGTTCGTGGTTTCTAACCCTCCACCTATAAACACATCGCCACGGTTGGATCCAGCTTATGTTTGGGGGCTCGGGGTCCGCGGTATCGCCAGTACCGTCACCAAGATTGCTCTAGGTGCCCCGTGCGGGGTTCTGGAAACACGTGACGGACTTTCTTTGCTCACGTGTCTTTGCGCAGCTTGTCGGCACATATTTATTGTCTTAGTCACTGAATTGACGCTTATAAAATGCCAAAACGATCATAATCGTAGTACGATGGCCAAAAAAACCGGCCAATGACGGCCGGTTTTAGGTATGGACCGGCAACCGGCCCGCTGTCTAAAAAACCGGTCGGGCCGGTCAAAAACCGGCCAGGTGGCAACCCTACTTTTGACGCGCAGTCTTTTGAGGCGGGCGGCGATGATCGTTCTTCCAGTGCCCATGTTTTCAACACATGAGTAGGTTGTAAGGACTGACATCGCGCAATAAAAGCAGCAGCACTATGTTTGACGAAAGTCGTGTTAGTACGAAAATATTGGTAATAATCTTTTCGTTTCTGAAAGCTATAACAAGTTTATATCTTCAAATTGAGGTTTTCATACGCAGAAGTACATAGTAATGAAAAATTCTGACACATTTACATTGATGTTAAAGTAGTTTCGATAGTTTTGACGGCCTTTATTCCGGTCAATTCTCAGCGGTTTCTTTTCCTTTTTTAGAGAAAGAGACGGAACAAATCGCCAACGTTGCCGTGATTGGAAGCAGAAAACAAGCGCTTACCCTTGTAAAAAAAAAGCTATTAAATTCCTCACGGACAAAAAAAAAAAGAAAAACTTCGCCGAGATTCGAACTTGTGACTATCAAAACGCTAGTCGAGCATTCTACCACTGCACTATTCTAGCCAGAGGTTTTGGTTGGCTAAGAATGTAGTATAATTACTAAAGTGTCAATGGATATTGTTGCTTGTGTCTTGTTTTGACCGTAGTTTAGACATTTCGGCAGTTATAGCGCTTGCTTCTCTCGCACCGATCTTGCTGACAAGGCCAACTACGCTAGTGTTACAAGCGATATAGCCAAAGCTCCCTTATTTGACCCAACAAAGCTATCTCAGATCATCCCCGATCTCTTCCATGCAAGCGACGGTAGCCACGAATGAAGTGAAATACGCCGCTAGTTTGGTAACGCTTGTTTGTCACGCACCGATCTTGCAGACAAGCCACATCACGCTAATACGACAATTAATGACAGCAAACCTGTTGTGTAAAACGACTGCTGACAGCAGCGAAAACCTCTGAAGTAGTTAGAGTACGTGGGCATAGCTCAAGGCGCAACATGAGAAAGCAACCGAAGCGACGAACGACGCGAAAACCGTGATGGGTACAGCAAACAGGTACAGTGTGCGGTAGCGACGAGCGAAAAGAATATTACAGGCCGCTCCCAGCGGCCCGTGTGAAAATAGAAGATAGAATCCCTGCCTACACGCCCTAAAATACATCTGCACAGCCGATTGAGTTTGTCGCTAAAGAAAAGCAACCAAGGCTGCAGCAATAAACTGTGCTTGCCTTGGTGTGAGCCAAAGCATGTCTTGACATCGTTGTTTGGTAGGGCTTCTGACTGTTACTTAAAAAAGGAAAAATACAGTGTGGACAGGCAGCTAGGGCACACATGTGTACGTCTAGCGTCTGTCATGCACTGTTTTGGATGATACGGCGCAACGTGCTGTTATACAGAAACAAATACTGCACAGTGAACAGTTTGGCTGTACATGGTACGTTAAACTGAAAAAAAAAAATGCTGACGCCCCAGCTTGTTATGTGCTTTTATGGATTAAGCATGTCCCATCAGCAGCTGTTTTCAAATACTCTAATTCCTATTGGAGCATTGTAAAGTTTAAACAGGGATTTCTTCAATGCCCCCTCCCCACTCAAAATCCCCCCAACACCCCATGAGGAGAATTTGGACAACCCCCCAAAGCGAAATTATGGATGAACCCTTGTTTGTGCTCAACTTGTGCATCTTCCAGTAAGATCCTTACAAACATTCCCTGAAGGAACAAGGGGTGTCAATTTCACTGAAAATGATAAATGGTGCTTTTTAGTTTTGGTCGGTTAACATATAACGTCCTCAATAAGCACGCACCGGGGGTGCCCCCAAAACCGGTGCAACACACAGTGCCAGGTGACAATGTGCACCCGGCATGGAGCGTTGATCGAGGACAAACTGAGCAATTCTACCCAAGCACCATCTCTTAAGCTAAGAAAGCAACGCATAAAAATGTTCACAAGTGGCAATACAGCAGCATAACGTGACACAGCGCTACTAGAAAGTGATATTTATTGAAGGGCAATGATTATGTGTACATTAAACTCATATCCGTCACACATGCGCAACAATGCACTTTCACCACTTCAACTAAACAGCTACATACAAGCTGATTCTCATCGTTAAAGCCATGATACGAGTGCCTGTTTCTGTCCACCCTTCCGCTTGATGGCCTAGGCACCGCAGTGACTGTTCATGAAAATTCAATCGAACGAAGCGGATGCAAATCTCCAACTGGCTGGCAATTCATGCAGCCTTCTTTGCAGTACACGAAGTTCATGTCTTCATTTACAATCTCTGGCCATTGTTGCCTCCGTGCGGAGCCCGTCGCATCATTGCCCAATGATTTCGCAAGCAAGTCATCCTTGTCAGCAACAACATACAGCTCTGTCCGCCTTCACACAAGTGCACCGATGCGCCATCACCACCGTCGCTGCAGCAGACGGTGGAGGAAGCCGCTTCTCCAGCGTTGTTCGCAATGTATCTTGTGATTGCACCCCGGAGCCCCGTCGACTCCCTCAGTGTGTGGCGGGGCAGCCAAAAACTGCCCCGCGACGGTGTGGCCCGGTTTATGGAGGACAGATGGTGCACACCAGCGCAGTTGATCAAGGATGAAGAGGCGCACTGGTGCGCCCCGGTGTGACTGGTGCAGTTTATCGAAGATGCTACTAGTAGAAATCACTGTGTTTTTACGTGTCATATTTAAATGTCACCTAATAATGCTGTCAGTTCACTTTGCAACAGGGTTGAAGAGCTGTGTGTTTAGATCGCCCAGTCCAATTTAGGGTTATTGAATGGTTGGCTGAACACAGTCGACCAAATAGTCCGAGTACCAGTTCAACCCTTGGGCAGACATAAAAATGCCTGCTGGTGTGTATGTAGGGGGGATATAGGTAACAGATTGAAGAAGCAGAGGGAGAGGGCATGAATTAAAACCTAACACACACACAATATTGACTAAGAAACAAAAAGATGTCAAAAGCACCGAAATTTTGAAGCAAGGCTAACACGGTGGGCAGCAAGCACAGCAACACTCTCAAAATCGTATTGATCCATGATCATATTGATCCAACACTTGATCGTATTGAACCATGACCTATGATGTATCTTTTTGTATCTTTTGCATCTGATGTATCTTTTTTTTGTTCTTGCTGATTTGCAGCTGTGTGCAGTATTATATTCTTGCCCCTCCTGCTGAGGCCCTTAAATGGGCCTGCAGTATTCTGTGAATAAGTAAATAAATAAATAAATAAATAAATAAATAAAAGACATTGTACACAGAAATTACTTTCAAGAGATACGACAGAAAAAAGAGGTGTGGGGACTCTACGGCACCATTCACCAGAAAACTGTATGCAGTTGTCAACGGGTACAGCAATACCGCAAAAGAGAACGTGACTAAGAAACACATCCACCTTTCTGTCTAGCCATGCACACCACCGGGTTGACGAACGCTCTGTGCGAACAAAACTATGAAAATGACTATGACTAAGAGATGCAACAGGAAAAAAATAGAATGGGGGCGGGGGGGGAGGTTGTACCGTGCCATTTACAAGCAGGCTGTACCAGTTGCTGACAAGCACAGATGAACACATGGCCAAGAACAAAAAACAAGAGGGCAATAGGAACTTAAGCACTGCAATTTACTACAAAGCCCGCATTGCGAAGAGCCAACAAGGTTATCCATGAAGATGAAAAAGTGCGGTCGCTCAGTATCTTTAATTTTTGTTAATATAGCAAAAAAATGCTGTATTCAATGACCCTACTTTGCACATAGTCAAATCTCATTGTTGCAAACTTGACAGGACATTGGAAGTTTGTTGAAAGGGCAGAAATCATCATAAATATCACACTGGCAAAGACAAAAGTGCACGTTATGTTTGGACATGGATTTTAATGACATTTTTTAGCATTTTGAAGGCTAAACTACACAAAACAAACTGAAAACAGAGGTGAAAAGTCCACAACTAGTTAATTCGTCTTCTACTGCTGACCAGAACTTTCAGGGCCTATATAACAAGATTGGTCATTTTCAACAAATTGGGTCACGTCAAAAATGACAGTTTTGAAAATGACCAAACTTAATACGGTCTTTGAATACTGAGTAGGGCTAACAACAATGCTCTACACTAACGTTTTGCTTTATTTTGAACGTTGGTTTAGTAGCAAAACATTCTTTTTTGAGGTCTTGACATTCTTAAATTAAATTTTCAACTGTTTAGTGATATTTGGACACATATTTTTAGCAGGGGGTAATGAAGAAGCAGATATTTTCTAGTGTGGACAAGTGCAATTTATGAATTAACTGAATGACCGAGTTTGAATTATGCACCCGTAGAAACATTACAGAACAACAGGTTAAAGAATTTGAATTTTGTGTAAGTAAACTTGAGAGTGCAAAGTGTCAGCATTTGTACTGTACTTTATTTTGTACTGTACCTTGTACTTTTTTCCAGTGCTGACAAGGCAGAATATATGTTGTCTGCAATATGTTACAGAAACCACAGGGCACAATGGGCTAATTTGTGCGATATGTCACACGTCGTAAGACTACCTTGAAGACATACTGCAGAAATTCTACGACTCATCGTTGAAATCTTCATATCATGAAGATGTTGTCGATCTTTTCTTGACATGTCGTTCCGCTCTATGCGATAACAGACCTTTATGATATCGTAGCACATCGACATGTCGAAGAAGGACCCGCCGCGGTGGCTCAGTGGCTAACGCGTTGCGCTGCTGAGCACGAGGTCGCGGGCTCGATTCCCGGCCGCGGCGGCCGCTTTTCTGATGGAGGCGAAAAGCAAAACGCCCGTGTGTACGAGATTTCGGCGCACGATAAAGATCCCCAGGTGGTCAAAATTAATCCGGAGTCCTCCACTACGGCGCGCCTCATCGCCTGCGTTGCGTCGGCGCGTTAAACCCCACAATCAATCAATCAATCAATCAATCAATCAATGTCGAAGAAGGCCTTCCGATGTCAAAGACATGTCGTTGAAGTCATTGCGACATCGGACCTTTACGATGTCAGAGGACAACGATAAGTCATTGAAATCCTTACGATGTCAATGACATGTCATAAAGCTTCTTCGACATCGTATTGAAATCTCTGTGATATCGAAGACATGTCGTTGAAATGTTTATGATATCATTCATGTCGTATGGATATCGTTGCCATATTTTCAGTAGGGATGCGCAATCAACAGGGCCTCAATGACTCTCACCACGTGGTTCACTTGTTTCTGTCACAAATAACCTGATTGCAGCCACATTCCACCCAAGACGAAGGTAACATATCCTCTGGGATGATGAATATTTAAAATGCCTTACGAGTAAGTGCTAAGCACATGAAATTGTGGCATTAAAACCGAAGATCCCTCTGCGGCATCCTTCACTTGGGGCAGCGCTTGATCACAAACTTCGAGAAGTTGAAAAATGCTCCATGCGCCACTCCAGCCAGCAGAAACAATGGAGGACGCAAGTTGGTAGGTGGACCGTTGGCATCCTGCGATTGTGAAGATTTTTTTAGCAGATGCACTTTTTTTTGTACCACTGTTCATTTTTCCGTTAACAAGCAGCTGAACTCCTGCAGGTTCTACGAATCATACAAGCATAATAAAACGCAGCAATGCAGAACAATTGGCAGGGTTACCTCAATTTTTCTTTTCTAGGAATGAAAAAAATGTAGGTAACCTATACACAACTACAATCAAACCTTTCAATTTTTACCTACTTCACTCCTAACAAGCACACATACACGTTAGACATGTGAGAAAGCTGCTAAATTTATGCCCACAAACTTAATCAGGCATCAGAAATCGGCAGGGAACGACCTGTCACCTTTAAATGGCACTTTTTTTTGGCAATGTTTTATGTCAAGGCTGGAGTTATCTTTGTGGGTGTTCTTTTCCCCGGGGCTTCTCCTCCAAGCCGCTGCAGCGCTGAGGATCTCACCCCGGGTATCTCCAACCGACAAACTCGGCCTCCGATCAAAACTATAGATTTATTTACAGCCCAGTGGGCGGCTAAAAAACAGCGCTCAGGCGGAGCTCGAAGACGACGGGCCGAGCTCTCCTGTGCCCGGACCGCGTCTCTCTCGTCTCCTTGTCTTCATATTTCCTCCACCCTGACGCTGGGAGCCAGGGAAGAGGGAAAAGCGAGTCCTTCGTGGGAACCCCATGTGGTGGCCATTAGCGCATCCGGTGCGAGCAGGCGCGACCCTCCTCGGAATGCGGGGAGTTTCAAGGCGCCGCGTGACACGACACGTGCGTTCAATTTCTGTGCTGCTCGTCCCAGGGCCCGCGCCAGTTCATGCGTCGAAGCGCCCGACACCTCCACCGCCACTGTGAAACATAACTTCAGGAATGTTTCACACACCACACACACTTTGCGAGCGTGCTCCATCGTTCCTTCAATTGGCGACACAACAATGAGCACGGCCAGTGCCCCTTGACCCTGGCTGCAGGTCACCATGACAAATTAGGCACAATCCTCACATAGCTCATTCAGAGCGAGCGGCCTTTAGAATGCGGTACGCACCGGCCGTCGTCGTCCGATAACGCCCTTGCCATGCGCCGCACACCCTCACACAACAGTATCATGGGTCCCTCTCCTCCTCGTTTCCTCGCTCGGGAAGGGACCACTGCTGGCTCGTCACCATGCGTTGAAGCCACTCTGCACTGAGGTGAAGCTGACTGACGCTTTCGCCTCTTTCTAGGCGAACCCTCGGGTTCGCCCGCTTCTGCGCTCGGAGCGCCGTGCTCCACTACGCACCGTTGGTCAGCGTAAGCAGGAGAGGACTGCTTAGCGGCTACGTCAACGCTGACATGAAATGCTGTAGGGGCTATCTCTTCAGCCACTCCTACAGACCTACCTGTAACTGCCCTGGGCTGCATTACATGAGCGGCCGTACCCTGATTTACACTTTCCTCGCTGAATTCGCTGGAGCTCCCTATGGCAATCACATTGTCGGTACTCGACATTTGGGTATCTCGAGAAACACAAGATACAGTGTGCGTGACACCAACTGCATCCGATTCCTCGCGCGATTCCCGTGCTGCTGCATCCTGCAATGCAACTGGCCGCTCGCCCACGCTCCCGGAACGTTCTCCCTCTCTGAACGCGGTGACAACGGGCTCATGCTCGACTGAAACCAGCCCCTTCACAACGGCTGATTTAAGAACTTCATAGTTCTTCCCCTCCTTCCTGTGCGAACCCTCGTGTTCGGCCGCTACTGCACCCCTGTGCGCGCACAAAGCGCCGTTCTCTACCACACAACGTTGTGTGAAGCAAGGAGTAGCGAGGGGCTCATCGGCAACATGAACAATAACATGCGACGCTGCGGAGCCTTTCTCTCTTGCCATCAGCTTCATCACGGGCATGCGCACACTCTCATTCAACTTTGACTGCCTGTCATTTACCAACGCAGCCTCGCGCATAACACCTTCCTTCACCTCCATCTTTATTTCGGTGAAATTCTCTAAGCGGGATGCTTCACTATCCTGCTCCCCGGTTGCAGAAAATCTCAACGCCCACGAAGAAACGTGCGCCACTATCCTATCTTCGCCTTTCCCACGTGACTCTGATCGTGGCGGATCCCGCGAAACAGGAGGACTACGCGCGCCCAGTGAATGGGTTCCACCCAGCGCATCTTTCGGCGTACCGGAGCACCCCAGTTCACTCTCTCCCCGAGTGCTGAACATTACTGTTTGAGCAATCGGTGAGGTAGGAACGTTGTTAGCTCTCTTGAAACGTCCACTCTTCGAACGTTCCGCTGCTAACTCTGCCTCAGCGATTCTCAATTTCGCCAGCAATAACGCCTTCTGCTCAGCGAACGACATTGCAATGCTTGCTGTCCCTGCAACGTTCATGCACGCTTCCTAATTCTCATCATTATCTCGCGGCTACAC
The DNA here is from genome assembly GCF_048455015.1 of Haemaphysalis longicornis. NCBI lineage: Eukaryota > Metazoa > Arthropoda > Arachnida > Ixodida > Ixodidae > Haemaphysalis > Haemaphysalis longicornis. The sequence goes on along the minus strand of NW_027526434.1, from coordinate 837,558 downwards.
CTAGATAGCCACTAGATGTCATGGTGAACCGCAGACCCAGCATCAAACGAGGCACTGACCTGTATAGCTCGGCGCCTGTAGAGATGCCGCACCGGTGCAGATGGGTTATCCATTTATGCACCGCTCCTTCCGCCGAGGTGTCCACCAAACAATCGCCCGCCGACTTCTCGCCTGCCGCTTCTCCTTCAGTGGGCTGCTGATGCCTCCACTGACCGCTCGCCAAGCTGCTTCTCCGCTGCTCAGCAGGCCGCAGAGATTGCCTCGGTCTCCGTTGAGACGTCCGTTGAGCGCCGCTCGAGCCGCTTCTCCACCTGGGTGGCGAGCTCGCTGCTCCTGCAGATCTCGTTCAGCAGGCTGCCGCTCTCCGTTGAGAAGTCCGCTGAGCGCCGGTCGAGCCGCTTCTCCACCAGGCTGACGAGCTCGCTGCTCCCGCCGATCCCGTTCAGCAGGCCGCGACTTCTCCGCCTGCTCCATCTCGCCCGCCGGCTGGCTGAGTCGTCGCTGTTGAAGATCCTGTCGACTGCGCCAGTTATCTTCTTGGATGTTCTTTTCCCCGGGGCTTCTCCTCCAAGCCGCTGCAGCGCTGAGGATCTCACCCCGGGTATCTCCAACCGACAAACTCAGCCTCCGATCAAAACTGTACATTTATTTACAGCCCAGTGGGCGGCTAAAAAACAGTGCTCAGGCGGAGCTCGAAGACGACGGGCCGAGCTCTCCTGTGCCCGGACCGCGTCTCTCTCGTCTCCTTTTCTTCATATTCCCTCCACCCTGACGCTGGGGGCCAGGGAAGAGGGAAAAGCGAGTCCTTCGTGGGGGTCCAACCCCATGTGGTGGCCACTAGCGCATCCGGTGCGAGCAGGCGCGACCTTCCTCGGGATGCGCGGAGTTTCAAGGCGCCGAGCGACACGTGCGTTCAATTTCTGTGCCGCTCGTCCCGGGGCCCGCGCCAGTTCGTGCGTCGAAGGAGTGTGGGCATGCCCGTGAAAAAGCTGATAGCCAGAGAAACAGCCTCAGCTGCGTCGCATGTTCTAATTCATGTGACCGATGAGCCCCTCTCTACTCCTTGCGTCACACAACGGTGTGTGGTAGAGAACGGCGCTTAGTGCGCGAACGGTGGTTCAGTAGCGGCCGAACGCGAGGGTTCGCACATTAAGGAGCGGAAGAACTATGAGGTTCTTAAATCAGCCGTTCTGAAGGGGCGGAGACTGGCTTCAGCTGAGCGTGAGCCTGTCGTCGCACCGTGCGGAGACAGAGAACATCCTGGGAGCGTGGCCGAGCGGCCAGTAGCTTTGCAGGATGCGGCAGCACGGGAATCGCGTGAAGAATCGGATGCAGTTGGTGTCGCGCACACTGCATCGTGTGTTTCTGGAGGTCCCCGAATGTCGAGTCCCGAAAATGATTGCCATGGGAAGCTCCAGCGAATTGAGAGAGGGAAGTGCAAATCAGGGTACGGCCGCTCATGTAACGCAGCCCCAGGCAGTTGCAGGTAGAACTGCAGTGACTGAAGAGATAGCCTCTCCGGCATTGCATGACCGCGTTAACGTGCCCACGAAGCAGCCCTCTGCTGCTTACCCTGACCAAAGGTGTGTCGTAGAGAATGACACCTCGTGCGCGTACGGTGGGTCAGAAGCGGCCGAACCCGAGGGTTCGCCTGGAAAGAGGCGCAAGCGTCAGTCAGCTTCACCTCAGTGCAGAGTGGCTCCAACGCATGTTGACGACCCAGCAGTGGTCCCTTCCCGAGCGAGGAAGAGAGGAACCCCTGATACTGTTGTGTGAGGGTGTGCGGCGCATGGCAAGGGCGTTTTCGGACGACGACGGCCGGTGCGTATTGCATTCTAAAGGCCGCTCGCTCTGAATGAGCTATGTGAGGATTGTGCCTAATTTGTCATGGTGACCTGCAGCCAGGGTCAAGAGGCACTGGCCGTGCTGATTGTTGTGTCGTCAACTGAAGGAACGATGGTGCACGGGCCAAATGTGTGTGTGGTGTGTGTTTCATGTGTGAAACATTCCTGAAGGTATGTTTCACAGTGGCGGTGGAGGTGTCGCGCGCTTCGACGCACGAACTGGCGCGGGCCCCGGGACGAGCGGCACAGAAATTGAACGCACGTGTCGCTTGGAGCCTTGAAACTCCGCGCATCCCGAGGAAGGTCACGCCTGCTCGCACCGGATGCGCTAATGGCCACCACATGGGGTTGGACCCCCACGAAGGACTCGCTTTTCCCTCTTCCCTAGCCCCCAGCGTCAGGGTGGAGGGAAGATGAAGACAAGGAGACGACATCGGGAGACGTGGTCCGGGCGCAGGAGAGCTCGGCCCGTCGTCTTCGAGCTCCGCCTGAGCACTGTTTTTTAGTCGCCCGCCGGGCTGTAAATAAATGTAGTTTTGTATCAGAGGCTGAGTTTGTCGGTTGAGGATACCCGGGGTCAGATCCTCAGCGCTACTGCGGCTTGGAGGAGAAGCCACGGGGAAAAGAACATCCAAGAAGATAACTGCTGGGCTGCGGTTTAAGCAGCCTGAAAAACCGCCTGAAGTCACCTGCAGGCGCGGAACCTGCAGTTTTAAGGACATTCTTGCTCATATAAAGCTGAAAACAAGGGCTATGTCAACGTCTGATCCCTGCGCCCGCTCCAGATGCTGTACCTGTCAACATATACAGCCCGGCTGCATTTCGCGCCGGATACACCGACAAGCGCTGGGAACCTGCCACGAGCCAATCGAAACAGCCCCACTGTTTCAATGGCGGAACAGCACGGCCGGGGAATGGCAGAACAGCAGGAAAAGCCTCATATAGGCTTACATGTTGTCGGGAGCGTGTCATTCCTTGTCTTTACACTGGTACAAAGTATAATCACATGACAGAGCACGTCGCTGTATTTTGTTCAGTCAACTATCAATCCTTGATATGTTTACTTTTCTACCGACATCGCATTTCATTGACTATTGCAGATCCATAATTTCTGCTGCATAAAAAGCATTGCTCTGCCCATCTTGTATTTCCTCCACATCAACAAAACTACACAATTCTCCCTAATTGGGAGCTTTGTTTTTTTGGCACTATTCCAGTTTCCTTGACCTCCCTCTTGGTTAGAATCAGCATTCTGTATTTGCTTAACAGGAGTTTTACTGAAGCCATGTCTGTTTCGATTTAACAGATAGAAATATAATGAAATTTAAGAAACGTGCAACAAGCTCAACATTCAACAGCAGTGCAATAATGTGTTCCGCTTAGCGAAAGTTTACTACTCGCGCTACTAGCACAAAAAATAACAAAAGGCGATTACTTAAGGACGAAGACGCACATTTGCTAGTTTCACCACCATAATATACGAATGCGCCGCATGTACAGTCCACTGCGATTCGGAGGTTGTCGCGGGAAAGCTACTCTTTCAAACGAAGCAGGAAGAAGGAACAACAGCTTTATCAAATATTCCATGCAAGTTTCGTTATCATTGGTGTAGATAAAGGGCAACCAAGTCCAAGTCTGTGCTTGATAACAACGAATGTACAGGGCCGTCCACGCTAGGTGCGAACACGGCGCAGCGTGGCCTCGCTCAGCGGAGCGCCAGCGCACAATCCACGGCCGCGCATTGAAGCTAAGCGGCGCAGGCGCACAGGGGCTTGGAGGCGGGGCTTCGTGTAGTCTGCTAGAGCGGGAGAGCGCCGTGCCTGCTTTGCTGTGAAGCACGCCTAACTGTAGGCTTGCCTGTAGCGTCTAAGCGTGCTGCGACGGCGTTGCGGGAAAGCGCACTTTCCTTACTACGGCGCGTTGTGTAGTTTCTGCGTACGACAACCCACAGCTTCCGCTTTTCAGTTCCGCGGTGCAGGTTAAATGCAAGTATTGTTGCAAACATTTCAGGACTGGCGGCTTGGTTTGGTTCAATGAGAGACGCTGTATAGAACGGCATCGTATAATTTCGGCCACTAGGATTTATTTAATGCTCACTGGCATTACGCAGAACATAATTGTCTGTGCATTTCGCCTCCACGGAATTTCGGTCACAGCGGCTGGGTTTCGATCTGCCGAATTTCTTCCAGATGTGTATTGGCTTTTTTCAAACATATGAATATCGCGCATCGTTGAGATGGTTCAAGGAGTCGCGAGGAAGTACGGGTGTTACCATAAAGGAGGATGCGCACAGGTGGCAACAAAGGGAGGGGCCGCTTTCTCCAAATAACTAGCCATGTAGGGAGCGCAACCAATGACGTATGCATTATAATTTAGCACACTAGAGTGGGACTGGTCCAGGATTCGACCGTAGAGTAGACGATTGTGCTGGGGGCGTGACTTCCTGGCTGGGCGACTGCTTGAACCATCTCGACGATGCGCGATATTCATATGTTTGAAAAAAGCCAATACACATCTGGAAGAAATTCGGCAGATCGAAACCCAGCCGCTGTGACCGAAATTCCACGGAGGCGAAATGCACAGACAATTATGTTCTGCGTAATGCCAGTGAGCATTAAATAAATCCTAGTGGCCGAAATTATACGATGCCGTTCTATACAGCGTCTCTCATTGAACCAAACCAAGCCAGTCCTGAAATGTTTGCAACAATACTTGCATTTAACCTGCACCGCGGAACTGAAATGCGGAAGCTGTGGGTTCTCGTAGGCAGAAACTACACAACGCGCCGCAGTAAGGAAAGTGCGCTTTCGCGCAATGCTGTCGCAGCGCGCTTAGACGCTACAGGCAAGCCTACAGTTAGGCGTGCTTCACAACAAAGCAGGCACGGCGCTCTCCCGCGGTAGCAGACGACACGAAGCCCCGCCTCCAAGCCCCTGTGCGCCTGCGCCGCTTAGCTTCGATGCGCGGCCGCGGATTGTGCGCTGGCGCTCCGCGGAGCAAGGTCACGCTGCACCGTGTTCGCACCTAGCGTGGACGGCCCTGTACAGCTTGAAACCCAAAGGGTGGCAAGTCAGTCGTGCAGGCCATTGTTGTATCATGGAACAGCCAACAAGGGAGCGAAGAGTGTGAAATCTCGATTTTCATGGTTCCGAAACGAAACCGTGGGCTGGTGGCACGCTTGGCCGCTCGATAACCTTCAAATCGTGCTCGACTGTACTTCATAGCTGACAAGAAAACTTAATAGTCCCTTTTCTAAAACACGAGAATCTTGATAGTAAACATTCAGTGTTGGCCTCCACTTCCGCCTGACGAACTTCGGGGTCCGCGCGCCACTCACGAGCGCGCTCATGATCACACTCACGAGCGCGGGTCCGCCTAACCACCTGCTCTGCGGACGAATGAATCGCCCGTAGTCTGCCCATAGACCAGCGAACAGCAATTTAGCTGATCATCACTATCATCACCATCTAAGCTCCTTAAAGGAGCCATGAAGAGAAAATACAACTTCGTTTAATTTGAAAGAACTAGGATTCAGTATGTCACTCAGCTCCATTAGAGCCGCAAAATATGTTTTTTAACGAAAAAAAAGCAAGAAGTATTTAAAAACTTTCAAATTTTGCGCCACAGTGACGTGTTATGAGCAAGAATGACGTCATACGGGCCCACAATAAAACATAATTTTCAGTGCCTTAACTGCACGTTAACGTTCAAGTGATGCGGTCAAATGAAACTAGAGGCCGGATTACAGACGTCCAGTCATGTGCCGTCGCGACAGGTCAGACGGCCGCCAATCGCACAAACAAGGTTCCGTGACGTCATAAATAAGTTGCGGGAAATTGGCTAGGGGGTCGCGACTGCTTCAAGCGTTTTCCTTAATATCTCCGTTATTTTTTCGACGATTGCGATGATATTGGGATCATTGTTATCAGGACTAAGCAGTCTTTCTAATAAACCCAACTTGTATTTTGTCTTCATGGCTCTCCTTTAAGGTGGGCTTTACAGGTAGTGTTGAGCATACACAAATCGCATGTTAAAGTCAGTTATTTCAAGCTTCGTTTGCAAAACAACGCGCAAGATGCCTTGCCTACATATTTCCCCGTCCCATTTTTTGGTCGACCACACCCCCCCCCCTCCCCCCCTAAAAAATTCCTGGCTTGTACGAGGGAACTTGTACATTCAAGTGATCGAACATTATTGAAGTATGGTAGCCCACTCTGCTACCAAAACTGTGTTTGAAAACTTACGTTCTGGCGGCCAAACACTGTTGACAATGCTTGTGGCTCTTGTCCGGTTGAATGGAGGGACGTGATGTGCTCAGACCGTCCAGAGGTCTAAAACAGGATGACACATGATTACCACACAGGCAAGAATGGAAATTATTGAGTGCACGAATGTTACAACTCGGGCAACACAATATTCAGCCAAAATCAATGCCCGCGTACCGCGGCACCGTACACATGGTGAGGTGGCTCGCCGCAAACGCAACGAAGCTTGCGAGGCGCGCACATTCGCTCGCAAACGATTCTCCCTCGCAATTCCCAACACGGCACAAACGACTGCGGTGATCAACGAAGCCGAAAACGCTGCGCAGCAAAGTTTAGAGGAGTAGCCGCCCGTGTTCTGATAAACTACGCGTAAGACGTGGTTTGCAGTGGTGAACTCTGAAGCTGTTCAATGTAGTGCTGCGGAATGGGAAACGTTACTGAGTTACTGAGCGCCACTGCGTTACTGAGCGCCAGTGCGTTCAGCGCTCAATGCAAGCACCACAATGTTCTTTCGCACATCGCCTTTCTAAAGACGAGCCCTCAAGGTTCAACCTAGCTAGTTCAGTTAAACAATTCACACACGCGGGCTCCTGTTAACGAATCCTTAAAGCGGCGCTGACAGCTACAAACGGCATCCAGTGAAAAGAAAGGCGGCAAATGTGTCGAGACAGCTTACCTGCAGGAAACGAAGCAGAAGAGCGAGCGACGTTCAGGGGCAAGCGCCGAACGAATTTAGCCGTCTTCAGGTGGCAAAGTTGTTCTCAAATACTTCATCGCGAAGTCGAACACGACAGACATAACCGAAGACGACGATTGTGTCCAATTAATCATAATAACTGCGCTTGTGTAACTGCACACCACAGTAAACAATCCATGAAAGACGGGTCACGGCATGGAGGGTCACGGGGTATCTGTTCCGGAATCCGGCCACGCCGCCGCGCGCCGTACTCAGGGTTTCGGCCGTTGACAGGGAGTTGCGTAAAGAAATTAAAACGACAACAATAAATAATTGCCTCTTTTACTGACTACAACAGTAAATTATTATTTTTTGTGTGCAATATAATAAAGAAGCTTAGATTTTTAAAGTTTACAAACACAAAACGCGGACTGAGTTTTTTGGCGCTCCATTTGAACGTTAAAAAAAGCAGCAGATAGTAAGATAACACTGCGCAATGAAATTTGGCAGTGTTCTAGTGTAAGTAATCGTATTATTATTTGGCGTCTGTTTATTTAGCACCCGACTTCATGCCCCCTCCATTCCCAACTTTTGTTTTCTTTTGATATCTGCCTTGTTCTCCAACGTTGTTTCTGTAGGAGAAACTAGGTGGTCTGTTTATTGCATTTGTACACAATATTTACGGTCGCTAACAACAAGAATGGAATAAAATTGTGATTGCTAGTACTTTATAACTCCACTGAGTGACGAGAATGACTGTTGTCAGAGGGGGCTATGATTGTGCTGGTGGGGCAGGAGAGGAACAGGGAACGACGGAATGATGATACAGATGTCACAGTTCAAGGTTGTGCTGTGCTCGGTGCAAGGTTGTAGAAAACAAAAAGTGGGAGGGGGAGTGTTATTCTGTCGATGTCGTAATAAGCAAGGGCTGATATTTTTTCCTGTTTCAACGTCGGTGCTGCCGCTGCTTTTTATTGAATTTGGCAGCTTTTTTTTTTTTTGCTTTTGAACATTTTTGACGAGGTTGGGTGGATGGCACAATGGGATGTCTTTTTGAAATTATATTGCATGCATGACCTCAATCAATGATGAGCTGAACACCTTTTCCCCACCCTTTCAACACCCTTCCAAAAAAAAGGGTGGTGAGGTTGGTCAACACCCTTTTTTTCACGCAAAAACGGTGGAAAGCTTCAAAAAAGGGTGTTGAGATTCAAGAAAAAGGGCGTAAGGGCCTCCCAACACCCTTTTTTCAATTACTTTACACCCTTTTTGGCCAAAAGGGCGTAAAAAAGTTTAGTGTGTAGAGGAGCGGTGCGCGCGGATTTGCCGCTGCCCTAGCCCTGCCGTGGCTACAGGTGATACCTGCCAGTGTTAATTTACATGGGCGTTCTTAAAATAGTTGATTCCTTACCCCCTTCTGAATTTTCGGTCTATTAGGGTCAAACAGCCTAACATTATCATTCGGAAGCGCCGAATCAAACATTTGAAAGAAACATTTCAACGCGGGGCGCATGACGAAAAATATGCGAGGTCTTCATATCTTATCAGCGACTGTATTATATGAAAATGGTGAGACAGGCAAATAAACACGGCACTTTCCGTGACTGAAATATCATTTCTTATTTTTTTATTTTTTCTTTCGGATGATGTCTTGGTTTGCACACGCACAGGGCACGACCAGTGACGCGAATGATATCCCGTCGAGGGAGATAGGGTTATCGCTTAGCTAAACGTGAGTCTGCTATTCACGCTCCGGTCGGGCTGAGCGGCCCGCCGGCAGCGAAGCGCACTGTCAAAAACACACTAGCGCTCGGCCAGAAGCGATGCGTCGACTAACAGAAAGGCGGGTTGGAAGGGCAGAGGGTTGGTTCGAAGCGCCCCCACTGTAAAGAATCTGCTGTATTGGTTCCTTCTTGGGTGCGCAGGCCGTATGAAAGTGCGCGCTCGCCGCTGCTCCAGTCCGGCCGTGGGCGAGCCTGCGTAAAACGCTGGTAGTGCGGAAGCGGCAAACACAAACTCGTGACGTGTTTGGATGTTGTTTATTTACAATTGCGCGTGGTCTTCTGCTGGCTGCTCGGTTGCGTTTCGCACACTTCAAAATTGATTTTAAATATGTTCTAGGCTGTATTCGCCGCTGATATTTTGCAGATGATGTATATGTGTTCCCACCAATCTATCTCCGACGTTATCTCGCCTTCAAAATTTTGTGTCAGTGCCCCTTTAAGTTCCCGAATGTGGCCTTGCAAACGCTCCTGCGCCACCCTAACGCATAATAATAGTTCACTCCAAAGCCCACACAATGCTAATATACCTTTTGTTAGACCGGCGGCCTATGAACAAAACGCTTACGGTGCGCAAGCTGCAGCAGGATGGTGCGCAATTTTATGTTTATACAAAAAACAAACATCTACGCGTTGCTGGAGCAGGCGAGACCAGGCTTGCGAGCAAAACATAGAAATGGTCTCATAACGAGCACAGTCTCTACGCTGGAGTAGCATTAAAGCGTTCTGCGCACTTCCTATATTCCTCTAGAACCAGCCACCGTAAGTTTACCGACGCGGTATTCAGACATAACCTGAAAAACCCGAAAAATAAAAAACGCATTTCACTATGCCTCGCCGTACCATTTAATCATAAAGCTACGCCAGCTTCCTCGAGGTCCGTGTGTGCGGGATTTCGGCGCACGTTAAAGATCCCCAGATGGTCAAAATTAATCCGGAACCCTCCACTACAGCGTTCCTCATTGCCTGCGTTGCGTTGGTGCGTTAAACCCTTCAATTAATCAAGCTTCCTCGAGGTACCCGGCGTTTCCATTGGTTGATGACCACTGCAATGGAACAGTTGTTACACCTTCAACCGTTATCAAAGGGAACTTATTTAACACTAGTTTACCTTCGCAAACATTATAGTGAGAGTGAGGGCTGGGGGAGGGGAGGAGGGCAGGCCCATTAGTGCTAGTAAAATCTGCGGAGCGGGCAGTACTGAGCATGGTTTGGCGCGACCCAGGTGTCCATCGTTATTTGCTCAAGTTACTGCACCCTACATGCAAAGCTATGTCGCCATTGTGACGCCATCACACAGGGGGAGCAGGCACTCGTGTGAGCCGAACACACAGTGGCCGTAGATACCATACTGTCTCGCGCCGGATCACTAGCAATTGTTGTCAGCGCTCTTGCGGCATGGCGACAAAGCAAACATGCGAGCGAGCAGACAGCAACATATCGCAGTGGGACACGCAGCCTCGCTCCCGACATCTCAACTACGCATGTCCGTACGTTTTCCTCGGCCGCTGCCAGGTGACGGCACCGGGATCTTCGGCCGAGCGCTCCGCGGTTCGTATTTGAATTGTTCATTACTGTTAGCGCAAAATTATATTCTACCAATACATACGCGTCCCGCATTTCTACGAAGTGACTGCTGCTCGGCGCCGAAATAAAACACCTACTCGTTTCTTTTCATGTTGACATTTCGCCACTCTGTCAGCTTGAGCCAAATTCATCAAAGCGCACTCAGCGTTCCGTGTTCAGGGTCAAATAAAAGCGCCAGAGGAAGTAAAACAAACCTTCACTGCGCCTAGACCGTGGAGCGGCCATCGTGTTCAAGGTCGCCGTTTCGTCGGCGGTGAGCCATCGGCGGCGGCTAGCGCCAACGGTCATGCTGCCCTGTTCGCATACTCAGACCGTCGAAAAACCTGCCACTCAGCAGACATGCGGTTGGACGTTTCTGCCACGACTGTCCGCTTAGTATTCAAGCAGCATATCTTACACAATTGAGCGTTATTCGCAGAGCGCACGAAGTATTTTCACGAGGAAAAATCTCTCGCCGCGGTCAATACTTCACTTACCTCTATCAGATGCAGTTGCTGTGTTGCCGCAGCTCCGTCCGTATATCTTCCCATATCATGGACGCTGTCCTCACGTGGAGCACGGCAAAAGCACTGTAAAATTGTCGCGACACTGACCAGCGAGACCACGTAGTTACGAAAACAACCCTAACGGCCACAACACAAAGAACGCCCCTCCGGCGGAGCACGCCGGCAGTTCAAAAATTTCCACTCCGCGGCGCCTGCTCGCCTGCTCGCGGGGAACGCCTGACGTCACACCTGCGTAGACCAATAAGAGCGGCATCTTTTTTTTTTGTTTTCTATGCTCCTCGTATCAGTTCCCCTCTCCCGCAAAGTTGCGCCCCAACCCGAGTCAAAGAAGGGTCGCCAAAATTATGACTATGTTCTGTGACTCCCTTTTGACCCACCAAGCGTAAAAGGTAGTCGCGGCGCCGGGGACTCTCTTTTAGATGCAGAGCATCTGATTCACTCGCCTTGTCTCTCCGGCGTCGTCGTCGTTGTTGTCGTTGGCGTTGTCCACCCCTCTGCCATTCTTCTCGCCGCGCGAGCTGCGCTCTCCGCCGCTCTCCGCCGCTCACCCCCTCTCCTCTCCGATAACGAACACTCTCTCGCGAGGGGTATTGGATTGGATTTGATTAGATTGGATTGGATTGGATTGGCTTGGCTTGGCTTGGCTTGGATTCGGTTGGATTGGATTTGGATTGGATTGGATTAAAGTGGATTGTGTTGGATTGCGTTGCGTCATAGCCGCGGCACGTTGCGTCATAGCCGCTGCAGACGCGCTGGGGCCGGCGCATGTGCAGTACTCTCTCTTCCGCGGTTTCCTCTCCTTCGGGCGCGCTGCGCATATAACCGGTGTGCCGTTCTCCGGCGAAGCAACATCCACGCTTGGCTCAAACACCTAGAGTCCACGCCGCTTTACAAGTACGCCAACGTCGTCATCGACTGGGACCAGCTTACGCAGTCCCCTCAACGTTATGAGCGCTATAAAACGCGTTCCCTTCGCCGCTCCGCCTATGCGTCGCATCTACACAGGGGTTCCCGCGAGGGGAGGTGGGAGTTTTTTTTGACCACCTTTTTTCTCAGAGTGTAGTCAAGAACGTCGCTAAACTGCTACAGAAAACAGGGCAGTTGGCTTGCTTGTGCTGGAGATAGGTTTTGGCATATCATTGCTGCAAATTAATCTGGGATGGTAGGGAGCGGGATGTGTGAATTCTCTAATGGCTGAAAGCAATAGCAGAAGTGACGGGACCACAGAAAGGAGTCGGGGTGGCCCTTGTAATTCCATCGGGAAGGGCTTCAGTGTTAAAGCTGAAGTTTATGAAGGGCAGCAAACACTGCCGTGCTTGATAGTGACAAGAATGTGTGGGAGGGCAACACTGCGCGTCAGAAGGAGGTCTACGATGGGAGCGGCAAGGTAGTCACCATGAGGAATCACAGTGGAAGTAGCGATAGGAACATAGGTCGCGGCTTCACATTTAAGGCGAACTTATTTGGAGGAGCACAAGGGCAGCAGCGGGTGTGCGTCGCGGTGATTATGTCAGTAATTCGAGATAGAGATTTCCCGCTAAACAATCAATGAGCGCGGAATCTTCCGACGTGAAATCGCGGCCAAGGACGGTGTCATGGTGGCGTTTGTTTAACGCAAGAAAGAAAACAGTGCGGTGTGGCCAGCGATACCGACACAACAGGCGCACATGCCAGCGATGGCCGGTGTACTGCCGTAAGCAACTTGAACATGGGATAGAGTAGGTGTCAGAACTTTGCATAGATGGTATCGGAGATTTGCACTCATGACCGATGCACCCCGGTATCAGATAGACACACAAACATGCATTCCGTCAACTTTCGCGCCAAGTAAACTGACTCTGGTAGGTAGCGTCAATAGAAGATCTGCGGTTGAGGTCGGGAATGCAGCATCACCTGTGGGAGCTCAGTTCACTGGTTTCCCGAAGTCGGACGGGACGTCCGATGTTGGTCGCTGAGGAAGAGCAGCAGGGCTGCGTAGAGCGAAACTGTCGGCGCTCGGAGACTGTCCCGAGATGGAGCTGGAGACTCTCTGGAACTGGAACGGAGACTGTCGGAGAACGTCGTTTAAAGGGTTACGCAGCACAGTTCGGTAGAGAAGTAGAAGCGCCATGACAGGATATTCAGATACGGTCACGGACGGTATGACGTCTTGCGGGCGCTTTGTGTGCTGCCGCGTGGGCCGAAAGCTTCATTCCACATGGCAATGTGTGGCTACGCACAGCGATTTGCTGGTCGGAAGGAAATAGTGAGAAAATATGAAAAGTCGGAATAGCCTAGATTAGATCGACAGACAGCTCGTCAAAACATCTGTTGTGAGAAAGCGGCCCAAAATCAAGCTATTGCAGCTCCTAGACGCATGTACCATTGTCGTTCTGAAAGTTCAACAGCAAATAATCGGAAAGGCTTACAGCGATCTCACCTTAGAGTTCCAGAAAGTTACCTGTATCTTTTGCAATCACGTACAACCTGACGGAGCCAATTTCAATACCATCGCTTTTCTTGCTTAATTTACATTTATTATTTTTCCATTTCTGTAAAAAAAAATATCGTTTCATCAGTACTCTGGTTTATTTTTAAGGTTATCTTCTGAAACGGCTACGGCCAGCTCCCCCGTAACACTATCACCGCCTGACTTGAGGCGTCATAATCCACTACGTATTTTCATATCTCTGCCACTATGAGAGAAACTATAAAAAATTATAACTCAAATAAGAATTTATATAAATTCATTAAAATTCATATAAAAATTTTACCTCTTTATAAAAATTATAACTCAAAACCAGGAGCAACGAACCATCAATAATGAACTTGCTCTCGTTTACTAACAATTAAATGACTTGAATATAACCCTCACCGTGAACGCGAACTGGGAACTACATAAAAAATTAGTGCCTATCCACTCTGCGAAGCTGGATGTAGTCCCCGGAGTGCACGAAAAAAAACACGTGTGTTTTTAATTTACGATGGAGCATACTTCTCAGCCAATTAGCTGAATGAACCTTCGAAGGACCCACGTTTGTTCTTGCGGAAAAACATGGAGCTGCCTGTGTCTCTCTCGCGTTGTATCTTAGTGTTTATGTAACACTCACCCAATCTACTCCACCACTAAGGACACCGGACAGGCCCCATCGGGCCGTATAACGTCCGTGTTTATACCTCGCGCCAGCACAACAACATGAAATCCATCAGTACGGGCATAAAACTTATAGCTGCGCGTGCACGCCCCCCTCCCCCATCGCACTATTCTGCACAAAAAACCTGTCCACGCATAAACGGGCAACAGGTCATGTGCGCGTTCTTAGAAGTGACAGACGTCGTAGAGTTTGTCCCACAGAAAGCCCTTAATCTGAAGAAGTTATATTGGCTGACGATAGCGTTCTATGCGGGCGGGTTGTTGTTCATCGTGGAGGGATTCACTGCTGCCCGGCAAGCTGGAACTTGGGGCAGTAATGGCGGCGGCAGCAGCTTTCCTGTGTTTTTGCACCCATTCGCTCTTCTGTTCGGGCCAATGCTTCTTCAGTTCCAGCTCTTCCTGAAAATGAACGACATGCATCCGTCCAATAACGACTTAAAACCTGGATGCCATTGAGCTCTATTCTCATGTACAAACATGCGGCTGTCCGTTTCCCTTACCATTCGTAGGCATCTAACACATCAACCCGACCCTAACCCTTCGATTAGGGACGACACCCAAAAAAGCGCATTGCGCCGCCATGTCATTTCGACGTTTAAATGTCATTTCGGTTTTTCAAGGTATTAAAGTGAATACATAAACACGCCCTTATTTTTGTATTTGTTCTGGCGAATTGTTTTTTTTAGTAACGAAACTTCTCCAGGCATTCTATTACTAAGAAATACCAAAAGCGATACCAAAACAAAAGAATACATTTCGTACAAGCTGGCGAAGCTTGCTCTATGTCGCGGAAGGGTGGAACCATAGCGCAGCTAGAAGATTTATTCTTGCGTGAGCACTGAAGGACACGCCACCATGCATTGTAGTAAGCTTTCCGCATGTCTAGAACTGGTGTGCCGCTGCCAGCGCACGGGCTCTTTTCCGGAACAGAACGCATGCGCAGAAGCGCTTCATGACTGCACACTAAACTTTTTTACACCCTTTTTGGCCGAAAAGGGTGTAAAAACCTTGTCCCATGGCTAACACCTTTAAAAGGTGTTTTCGCCAAAAAAGGGTGTACGGACGAAAAAAAGGTGTAAGAACAAAAAAAAGGTGTTGAGGATGCTCAACACCCTTAAAGGGTGGTGAGGACGCTCAACACCCTAAATAAAGGGTGTTGAGCATCCTCACACCGTTTTTTAAAGGTGATGGCATGCGCAGTACCATGGTGTTGCGCATGTCATCACCATAGCCTTGGAGGCTTGCGACCTATCACCATGGTGTCCTAATGCAATTCATGGCGACAGGTGTATGTGTGGAGGCTCTGTAAGTAAATGAAATGCAACAATTTATGACTAATGGCACAATTTTAAG
The DNA here is from genome assembly GCF_048455015.1 of Haemaphysalis longicornis. NCBI lineage: Eukaryota > Metazoa > Arthropoda > Arachnida > Ixodida > Ixodidae > Haemaphysalis > Haemaphysalis longicornis. The sequence goes on along the minus strand of NW_027526434.1, from coordinate 822,413 downwards.
TTATATATACAGTGATCCCTCGTGGCATCAAACTCGGATATCTTGAAATATCGGTTAACTTGACATGACACACAAAAAAAAACGTAGTAGTCTGAACCAAAAAAGAAGAAATAATAGAACTTCCCAATTTCATGCACGTGACGATCACAACATTGGTGCACTAGAGGGACCACTGAAAACCGTTATCAGTGTGCTCACTACACATTAGCATTCAAGTGATACAACTAGACAGAACTGGACCCCCACTACAATTGCAATCATGTTTTCTGGTGGTAGCTTCCAAAAACAATATCCCATGTGATGTGCACCCGTAAAGAACTTGTATTGGTATTTGTCGTCACAACTTTTTTAAAAGGCAGACAACCACATTTATAAGTTCTATTGACCATAAATTGCACAATTTCTTTTGTGTCAAAAATCTTGAGACTCAAGCCGAATGAAACCACGTTTTCCGAACAAACTTTTACAATCGACAGTAAATGTTGCAACACAAAAAAAGAAACAAGAATGTTTGCAAAATTTTGTGCATGAATCCTGAGACTAAAACTAATTCACAACCATAAACTATGATTGAGGTGTCTATTAATAAACATTTTGGCAACTTCTCTTAAAACTTTACAGCCAAGCACATACCAAATATTAAGATACAAGCAATTATGAACTTCCTTCCCTCCGAATGCAATGAGGTGGACACAGCAGTCTGAACTATAAAGAACATTTACCTTTGACCCATCCTATAGCCGGTATTCATTGAAAAGTTTAGCTGTCAATTTCTTCGTTTGGCAACACTGAAATAGCCACGAACATGGCTGATCGCACGGCTCGTGCCACTGCGGCCGCACGCCGAAGAAAAATATAACATCGACGTGCGTTGCCTGCTCCGTTTCAACCGATTCTCAACAGTGGTGTCATCAAAGTTGTTATTAAAAGCACTCGCGTTGGAGTCAAGGCATTACTTTGCGTTCGGCGGGCTAGAGCTTGGAATGTCCAAACCATAACATGCCCTTAGCACGGACAAGTACCGCCAGAATCCAAGCACACCCTTTAGGGTGCTTGGATTCTTTCGCCGCAGGAGCACCCTTTTCTGCCCAAAATATCATAGGTAGGAGCTTTTCCTGCAAAAGCACCCACCCAAAGGGGTACAAAAAGGGTGCATCATCCTCGGTTCACAAATGGCGCTGCAGGTGTGCAGCCACATATGGCACAGTATGACACACAATTACGGTATGAAACATTCGTGCTTTCCAAGCTGCGTTCTATGAGACATTCCATTAAAGCTCAATGTCAGCTGATAATTTACTTGAACTTTCTGACCCACCGATTTTTGAAACATCCATTTATAAAGTCTAATATTACAGCCAAATCGCAGTACAGAAGTTGTATCATTAGAGGATGTTGATTATTCGAAACGGTGTTAAAAATTCAATTTTATGTTCATTTTGCTATACTGCAGCGCACATCCTTCGAGCTTCACTGCACAGCATAAACGTGTTATGCAGTGAAAGCAAGAAGGCGTGCAACAAATCAACTGCACAAAAGTTCTTCGAACCTTAAAACCCTTGGCTTCTCAGCATTTCATCAAACTTCCAATCACGGTAGCTACTCGCAATGTTTAGTGCCTTATTCTTGAGCTGAGCAGAAAAGCTCAATATTAAGGCAGACCAAATACAATATGTATACTTCCCTACGTACTGTGGCTTTATTCTACCCATAAAGGTTGGGTCCCCACTGCCACTTATTTTATTTTACATTATTCTTTTTGCTTCATGAAAAATGACCCCACATAGCAATACCAAGAACTGTAAACATCACAGAACAATGCATATGGGTTCCCTGGTTGAAATGTGATGACATTGTTGTTATAGCAGTATTTTATCATGAGTCTAGCTTGTGCATGGTGCCTTGCATTATGTCCCTGCTGGTGGATGTGGGGTCATTTTTCGATGTTGCAAATGAAAAGCCAACAGCCAGTGCCCATTAGTTTCGTCTAGTATTACGAAGTGCGTCATGGGAACCATCAAACCCGTCTATAGCCCTTTTAAGAGTTGACTAGAAGTAAAATCAGCAATATTATCAATAAAACGTTTAGCATCTTTTTTATTAGCAGCTTTACTGTTGCTACTTGCCATATTTAGGTTTTTTCTGCTTTTCTTAATGACATTTTTGTTTCGCTGAGAAGGTGCATAACCAATGAAAGCTTTTCTGCAAACCTTTGGTAGCTATGCAATTGTTAGAAAATATTTTACTAAATAAGGCAGCTTAAACTTAGAATACTTGCATTTAGAAACATTAAAATAAATTTAAATTGATCATACATTTCTGGCTGTTTTTACACAAAGCTGCACATGGGATATTAAGTGCACCGCGAGGAGGGCTCTGGATTAGCTTTGGCAACTTTGGGATATTTATTGTGGACTTAAATCTCCACACATGGGTATTTTCACTTTCTGCCTCCACCAGGAAAATGGCCACCAATTTAGAGAGCTATTCTTACTAGTATTTGATGTACATTTTAAAATAATCTCAAGTATTATAGCCACAAAATTATTCTCTACAACAGCACCCAGCGGGTGCTGTTATAGAGAGATTGTGCACTACACCAGACAATGTACTACACTGTCGAGAGCTTTGACATCTACAAAGCAAGCTAATACTGGTAAAATGTTTCATACCATAATTACTGTGTGTTCAAAGCTCACGTGTGAAGCACAGATACTGGTGCTTCAGCAAGAACCGAGGATGAGCACCCTTCCTGGTTCTGAAAAAAAAATAAACATGGAAAAATGTTTAAGCAGGATTAAGAAACAGGGTTGAAAGAAAGTGAGCAAGCAATTCTTTCAAAATATGCAAAGCAATGCAAACAAATATTTATTTCAACTTCATGTCTACAAAAGACAATCTCATTAAGGCTGGTAATGGGGTCTTGGGTAAAAAAAGAGCAGAGAGCACTTATATAAATGCTACAGGGAACCTTCAAGCCAAAAATTGCTTGAGCACTTAAACTAATCACTGTTGAACAAATTCATGAAAATTGAATGGATGAAAAACCAGCGGTAAACACAGGACACAGTTAACAGAGAACAACAAGACAAGCTTATCCCGTCGTTCTCTTCCGTACCCTGTGTTTTCCACTGGTTTTTCATCCATTCAAACATGTACCAACTAGCACAGTTCGATGCCTTGGTATCATAAAAAGACGAATTGTCACTCCTTACAGACAGTTGAAAAAAAAGAAAGTATAAAGCAGGTGACAAAATTAAAATGACAGCAGATTGGTTAACTTTTAATTTTAAGTGATAATATAAAAAATAATGGCATGAATGAAAGTGAGCAGCAACATTCCACTTTGAAGCAAAATATCCGCTTTCAACGCTACATAGGCCAAACATGCAATGCGGCAACCCTTTAGGCCCACAAAACCTTCCATAATCTTTAAAAAAGCTACAATTTAGTTGAGAAAAACTGACCACAACAAATTGGAATTGACAACTAGATACAGTTGTCACACCAAAGCAAGCCGGCGAAAGATGAACAGATATCTAGCTGTTCTACCCCCTATTTGTGCCCTAGCCTCTGATCCGCTGCAGCAAACAAAAAAATTGTTTATAATTGTTTATATGGCTCTTGGTCAAACATAGACAGTTCTAATGAAGGAGCCAAGTAGGTTCCGAAACGTTGGGAACGCTTCGGATAAAGTCCTTGGTTAGAGTATTATATTTGTTTCCATCAAACACAAAAAAATGCATGGTAAAGCGCTAACATTAACTTTGTCTACTGCGGTTCCTTCATGGTGACATCACTACAGGAACCAAAAATACAATACAGTGCATTAAAAGGGCCATTCGGACAACATAGAAGTTCGTTTCGTTCGAAATATTTCCTATTTTATAGTGCCCCACCGCTTCAGCAAATGATGCTGCATTCACTGAGAAATTAATTTAGGTTAAAAGTCTTATTCTCCCACCATATCGTGTGTTTTTGGGATGTCAGCAATGAAGCCATAAGTGCATGTAATCAAACAAACTACTGCGTCACTCGGGTCTGCAGCCTTGCTAGCCATCACTCCTCCCAGGTGGAGCTACCATACGCATCCCCAAACCGTTGTTTGCTATTGCTTTGTTTTTGACCGCGTCTGCACCTGGCTTGTTTTCGTTACTGTAGAAAGTAATGGTTTTGTGAAACATGAGGTATCCTCGACAAACAGGGTCACGTAAGACAACATGGCCTATGCCAATCGGCCAGGGCCATGCAAGCCAACTCCAAAGCGGCGGAGTGCTGTGCAGCTAAAACAAGCATAGTGCACGCCGTACCAACAGCAGTGCGCATCGGTACTTGTATGTGTACGCGTATTTTCGTAACTTTCATTGTTTACTGCCCCATTTTTACTGCTGTAAAATGAATATGCATTACATTTAAGCGCAAATAGCTCATTCGGCATGCTTATAAGGCCTGCCCAATTTGCGTTTGCTTTTGCCGGCCTCAGCCAATCGCACAGCTGGGGACATATGACATCATAGGTACTGCTGTGGGAAATGAGCTAGTGGGTCGCATGGCCATTCCCTTTTTCCTAATTATATAGCTTATTCGAGTGAAGTGCAGCTAAAAATGGTGTCAGTATGATTCTAACGAGGCAATCTGTCGAATGAATCAAACTTGTGTGTTGTCTGCATGGCCCCTCTAAGCAAAGACAAGGCAGCCAATTTTTTTATTTAGGCTGCCTTCATGCACACAGTACGGGACTCCTGACATATTTACAGTTGCAATAAAAATCAGAAATAGAACGAATATACATTGGACACTCCACAATGTCCAAAAACAAAGGAATAATGTGCGAGTGAGCTACCTAAAACACTGCGACAGAAGATCATATACATCAAGGCAACTAATAAAAACCATGGCTAGTGCATAGCCACTACGCAGCTCATTTGTTAAGAGCTTATGTGCGTCCCCACAAGTTGGCTGTGTAAACCCACTGACACCTAACAGAGTCCAAGGTTCGACGAAAACTCGTCAGGGGAGGGTGATTCATTGATGAAATACAAGCAGGCACTCGCCTGGTCAAAAACAAATAAATAAAGACGCCTTGGGGCCCCTACTGGCCCCTTGTTCACAATGAAGAGGGGGTGAAAGGTCGCGACTATCTATAGGTTCGGTGGCGCAGAGTGCGCATGTATATCTCGGGGAGATTACCCCACGACCGGTTAGTCGTGTTTTTAGTTGGTTGAATATGCACCGATTCTAAAAGTAGTCGTGTCGACAGGCGCTTCTCTAATGCGATTATGCTTGCGGAATCCTAATCGATGACGTGGTCAGTAGCCAGGTGATGATCCGCCAAGGCATTTCAGCTTGAATTGCCTTTTTTGACATCGTTCTGGTGCTATTGAATTCTTTTAAAAATTTCCAGTTTCACCTATGTAGGATTAGGAACGAAAAAGAGACGCCGACCAGTCCAAACAAAACGTACTGACGTTTCGGCTTCCAGCACGAAGCCTTGTTCACAATAAATGCATCACCAGAAGTGGGTCGTTAAGTGGGCTTGAATAATCGCTGAAAAGAGCGTGCGTAGATCGGGTTTAGATTTCAGTCATTACGATTGACTGTGTTAGATGTGGTCTGAATGATTAGTGATTCCAGGTGTAGCCGTGATGCTGTCACTTTTTCTGTAGTGACGATTCTTGCATTGTCCCAATCAATCTTGTGGTCATTCACGACGGCGTGTTCGGCTTTTATTCTTTACGTCACGTGCGTGCTGCTGCAGACGATTCTTATAATTTCCTGATTCCCCGATATACACGCCGCTGCAGTCTGCACAAGGTATCTCGTATACCACACTGGGGAAGCGCTCCTTGGGAAAGCGGTCCTTGACTCTCACGAGCTCATGGCGCATCTTTTTGGCTGGACCGTGGGCCACCTGCATGTCATATTCCCATAGGATATGTGCCAAACATTCACTTGTTCCTGGAAGGTAGGGCACAGGAGCTTGCTTCATCGGGGCAGGAGGCACGTCCAGTTGTCCCCGTCGGGTCAGTTGGCGTTCCGTTGCGTTTTTAAAGTGCCTAGGGTAACCGCAGCTAGCCAGGTCGTCCCGTACCTTTGCCGTGTCCACCGCCGCATCCTCGGGCTTCGAGCACAATTTTTTCGCACGCTGCAGTAGCGTTCTAACAACAGCCGTCTTGCGGGAAGCGGGGTGCACGGAGTTGAAGTTCAGGTAGCGGCCTGTGTGCGTTTCCTTGCGGTACACGCTGAAACGTAGCCTCTGGCCCTGCCGAGATACGAGGACGTCCAGGAAGGGAAGTTTGCCATTGGCCCCCTCTTCTGACGTGAACTGAATGGCACGTTCCATACTGTTGAGGTGGGCCAGCAAGCTGTTCGCCGCGTCTTTCTGAACGACGCCGAAACAATCGTCGACATAACGCAAGAACACTTTTGGTTGAGGGGCAAAGGAGGCTAGCGCGCGTGCTTCCAGCGCTTCCATAGTCAGGTTCGCCGCCGTGACCAAAATAGCGGCACACATTGGAGTCTCCTGCCTTTGCTTGTAAAAATGGCCTATAAAGACGAAGTACGTATTGTTGAGGCAAAAATCTAGAAGCCTACGTAGTTCTGGCACATCCATCGGTGATCTCTTAGGCAACGTCTGATCAGCCTTGAGAGCAGCGGTGCATAGGTTGACAGCCAGGTCAATCGGAATGCTCGTGAAAAGGAACTTCACGTCGAAGGACACCATCAAGTCGTCTTTCTCGATCACGGTGTTGCGAGTCTTCTCGACAAAATCGAAAGAATTACGAATGTGAGTGGTCCCTTTACCGACGAGCGGCGCCAGAACTTGGTGCAGCGACAGGTGGCCCTGCACCAAGTTCTGGCTCCGCTCGTCGGTAAAGGGACCACTCACATTCGTAATTCTTTCGATTTTGTCGAGAAGACTCGCAACACCGTGATCGAGAAAGACGACGTGATGGTGTCCTTCGACGTGAAGTCCCTTTTCACGAGCATTCCGATTGACCTGGCTGTCAACCTATGCACCGCTGCTCTCGAGGCTGATCAAACGCCCAAGAGATCACCGATGGATGAGCCAGAACTACGCAGGCTTCTAGATTTTTGCCTGAACAATACGTACTTCGTCTTTATAGGCCATTTTTACAAGCAAAGGGAGGAGACTCCAATGGGTGCCGCTATTTCGGTCAAGGCGGCGAACCTGACCATGTAAGCGCTGGAAGCACGCGCGCTAGCCTCCTTTGCCCCTCAACCAAAAGTGTTCTTGCGTTATGTCGACGATTGTTTCGGCGTCGTTCAGAAAGACGCGGCGAACAGCTTGCTGGCCCACCTCAACAGTATGGAACGTGCCATTCAGTTCACGTCAGAAGAGGGGGCCGATGGCAAACTTCCCTTCCTGGACGTCCTCGAGTCTCGGCAGGGCCAGAGGCTACGTTTCAGCGTGTACCGCAAGGAAACGCACACAGACCGCTACCTGAACTTCAACTCCGTGCACCCCTCTTCCCGCAAGACGGCTGTTGTTAGCACGCTACTGCAGCGTGCGAAAAGATCGTGCTCGAAGCCCGAGGATGCGGCGGTGGACACGGCAAAGGTACGGGACGACCTGGCTAGCTGCGGTTACCCGAGGCACATTATAAACACAACAGAACGCCAACTGACACGACGGGGACAACTGGACGTGCCTCCTGCCCCGATGAAGCGAGCTCCTGTGCATTACCTTCCAGGAACAAGTAAATGTTTGGCACGTATCCTACGGGAATATGACGTGCAGGTGGCCCACGTTCCAGCCAAAAAGATGCGCCATGAGCTCGTGAGAGTCAAGGACCGCTTGCACAAGGAGCGCTTCCCAGGTGTGGTATACGAGATACCTTGTGCAGACTGCAGCGGCGTGTATATCGGGGAATCAGGAAATTATAAGAATCATCGGCAGCAGCACGCACGTGAAGTAAAGAATAAAAGCGTCCGCAACAATGCTTTAACCAAACACGCCATCGTGAATGACCACAAGATTGATTGGGACAATGCAAGAATCGTCGCTACAGAAAAAGTGACCATCACGGCTACATCTGGAATCACTAATCATTCAGACCACATCTAACACAGTCAATCGTAACGACGGAAATCTAAACCCGATCTACTCACGCTCTTTGCAGCGATTATAGAAGCCCACTTAAACGACCCACTTCTGGTGATGCATTTATTGTGAACAAGGCTTCGGTGCTGGAAGCCCAAACGTCAGTACGTTTTTTTTGGACTGGTCGGCGTCTCTTTTTCGTTCCTAATGTACCCTCCCGGCCAGACGGGATTCCATCATGCTCTCGATTTCACCTATGTAGGATGCGTCGCAATCCTTGCATGGAATTTTGTAGGCAACACCGGGGAATCTTGTTTTTTCTAAAGGGTCCTTCACGCGTACCAGCTTCTGATTAAGCCTGTTCGTTGGCACGTGTGCAATTTTAACGCCATATGTGCCAGACACCCTTGCAAGAGCTTCACTGATGCCTTGCGTGTAGAGGACGGCAGCGCGGTTTTGCCTGTATTTTTTAGGAACCCTTTCGGGGGAGGCAACTGAAGCCCGCAATTGTTGCGTCCTCACAAGCTTTGAAGGGTAGCCATTGCTGCGAAGGTCCTTCCTTACCACGGCTAGCTCTTGCTTGCGCAGACCAGGCTCAGAGCAGATTCGTGATGCGCGTGAGAAGAGTGCAGCGGCGACGGAGCGTTTTTGGCCTATAGGATGCGCAGAGTCGAACCCCAGGTATCTACTCGTGTGGGTCGGCTTTCGATACACATTGGTTGTAAATCCTTTGGCCGACCGTCTCACAAGTACGTCGAAGAAGGTGATCTGTCCATTATTTTCCTGTTCCATGGTGAACTAGATGCTTGGAACACAAGAGTTCAGATGCTCGAATAAAGGCATTACGTCTCGGCGGTGGATCACACAAAAACAGTCATCTACGTAGCAGACAAACACCTTGGGGCCGTCTTGTATGAGTATAGCGCAGAATTTTCTAGAGCCTCTAAGGCAATATTCGCACAGACTGCTGAAACGGAAGCTCCCATCCCTGTTCGAAACCGCTGGTCCGTCGAAAACAAAATATATGTGTTCTGCAGGCCAAATTCCAGGAGACAATATAAGTCTTGCGTCTCAATTGGCGAACGTGAAGGCAGAGATGCATCGTGCTCGAGTAGATCCTTGCAACTCCGGACCGCGTAATTTTGCCTGGAATTTGGCCTGCAGAACACGTTTTGTTTTCAACGTGTAATGTTACAAGCAGCAGTTTGGAACAGCGATGGGAGATTCCATTTCAGCAGTCTGTGCGAATATTGCCTTAGAGGCTCTAGAAAATTCTGCGCTATGCTCGTACAAGACGGCCCCAAGATCTTTGTCTGCTAAGTAGACGACTGTTTTTGTGTGATCCACCGCCGAGACGTAATGCCTTTAATTGAGCATCTAAACTCTTGTGTTCCAAGCAACCAGTTCACCATAGAACAGGAAAATAATGGACAGATCGCCTTCCTCGACGTACTTGTGAGACGGTCGGCCAAAGGATTTACAACCACTGTGTATCGAAAGCCGACCCACACGGGTAGATACCTGGGGTTCGACTCTGCGCATCCTATAGGCCAAAAACGCTCCGTCGCCGCTGCACTCTTCTCACGCGCATCACGAATCTGCTCTGAGCCTGGTCTGCGCAAGCAAGAGCTAGCCGTGGTAAGGAAGGACCTTCGCAGTAACGGCTACCCTTCAAAGCTTGTGAGGACGCAACAATTGCGGGCTTCAGTTGCCTCCTCCGAAAGGGTTCCTGAAGAAGACAGGCAAAAACGCGCTGCCGTCCCCTACACGCAAGGCATCAGTGAAGCTCTTACAAGGGTGTTTGGCACATATGGCGTTAAAACTGCACACGTGCCAACGAACAGGCTTAAGCAGAAGCTGGTACGCGTGAAGGACCCTTTAGAAAAATCAAGATTCCCCGGAGTTGCCTACAAAATTCCATGCAAGGATAGCGATGCATCCTACATAGTTCACTGGAAATTTTTAAAAGAAGAATTCAATAGCACCAGAACGATGTCAAAAAGGGCAATGTAAGCTGAAATGCCTTGGCGGATCATCACCTGGCTACTGACAACGTCATCAATTGGGATTCCGCAAGCATAATCGCATCAGAGAAGCGCCTGTCGACACTACTTTTAGAATCAGTGCATATTCAACCAACTAAAAACACGATTAACCGGTCGCGGGGTAATCTCCCCGAGATACACATGCGCACTCTGCGCCACCGAACCTATAAATAATCGAGACCTTTCACCCCCCTTTCATTGTGATCAAGGGACCAGTAGGGGCCCCAAAATGTCTTTAGTTGTTTGTTTGTTTTTGACCAGGCGAGTGCCTGCTTGTATTTCATCAACACCGAACTAACCCGCCTGAATCACCACTTTATAGACATTGAGCAATTCTTTGAATTGGTTTATTGTAGCAAGCAACCACTTTATGGACATTGAGCAATTCTTTGAATTGGTTTATTGTAGCACGCTGTCTTGTTTATTTCCTTATTTTTTTGGCATTTCCTGTCTCATTTGAAATTGGGAGACCAGATAGCTTTTACTACGGGCCACGCACTGGCGACAACAAATATTTGATTTCACTTTAAACAATTTTCGGTTATGTTTTATTGCTCACCAGCCAATGACCTGAAATATAAGAGGCTCCTAAAACATGTGCTGGCATTTCTTTTCTGCACTGCAGTACAACTAATCATGACTTTTATCATATTTTGTTCACAAATTGTAATATTTAGAAATTATTCAGAATGAAAACGTTATTTCAGAAGCATGCGCAATCAACAAGGCCTCAATGACTCTCACCACGTGGTTCACTTGTTTCTGTCACAAATAACCTGATTGCAGCCACATTCCACCCAAGACGAAGGTAACATATCCTCTGGGATGATGAATATTTAAAATGCCTTACGAGTAAGTGCTCAGCACATGAAATTGTGGCATTAAAACCGAAGATCCCTCTGCGGCATCCTTCACTTGAGGCACCGCTTGATCACAAACTTCGAGAAGCTGAAAAATGCTCCATGCGCCGCTCCAGCCAGCAGAAACAATGGAGGACGCAAGTTGGTAGGTGGACCGTTGGCATCCTGCGATTGTGAAGATTTTTATTTAGTAGATGCTCTTCTTTTTGTACCATTGTTCATTTTTCCTTTAACAAGCAGCTGAACTCCTGCAGGTTCTACGAATCGTACAAGCATAATAAAATGCAGCAATGCAGAACAATTGGCAGGTTACCTCAATTTTTCTTTTCTAGGAATGAAAACAATGCAGGTAATCTATACACAACTACAATCAAACCTTTCAATTTTTACCTGCTTCACTCCTAACAAGCCCGCATACACGTTAGACATGTGAGAAAGCTGCTACATTTATGCCCACAAACTTAATCAGGCATCAGAAATCGGCAGGGAACGACGTGTTACCTTTAAATGGCACTTTTTTTGTTCAAAACACGTAAATGGGCGAGAAAGGCCCATAACTATGATTTCGTACCCTTATCTGGAATGGTTTTCAGGCAATGCTTACATCTCACTTCAGTACCTTCAGGTGGTGGAGATCTTTGAAAACTCATTGCGGGCAAGTGGGTTGTGTTCAAGCTCTCGTATCTTGCCAGCATATGCTGGATTCCTGCATTCCCAATTCAACGTGACGACTCGAATGTGGTGGATGCAAGAAAGAATAAGCACATGCCAAGGGCGTAGCCGGGGGGGGGGGGGGTCCAGGTGCTCCCCCCCCCCCCCTTCTTCATAATGTTTTATGCCAAGGCTGGGGTGCGGTTTAGGGAGCCTGAAAAACCGCCTGAAGTTACCTGCAGGTTTAAGGACATTCTTGCTCACATAAAGCTGAAAACAAGGGCTATGTCAACGTCTGATCCCTGCGCCCGCTCCAGATGCTGTATCTGTATATATACAGCCCGGCTGCATTTCGCGCCGGATACACCGACAAGCACCGGGAACCTGCCGCGAGCCAATCAAAACAGCCCCACTGTTTCAATGGCGGAACAGCACGGCCGGGGAATGGCAGAACAGCAGGAAAAGCCGCATATAGGCTTACATGTTGTCGGGAGCGTGTCATTCCTTGTCTTTACACTGGTACAAAGTATAATCACATGACAGAGCATGTCGCTGTATTTTGTTCAGTCAACTATCAATCCTTGATATGTTTATTTTTCTACTGACATCGCATTTCATTGACTATTGCAGATCCATAATTTCTGCTGCATAAAAAGCATTGCTCTGCCCATGTTGTATTTCCTCCACATCAACAAAACTACACAATTCTCCTTATTGCGGAGCTTTGTTTTTTTGGCACTATTCCACTGTTTCCTTGACCTCCCTCTTGGTTAGAATCAGCATTCTGTATTTGCTTAACCGGAATTTTACTGAAGCCATGTCTGTTTCGATTTAACAGATAGAAATATAATGAAATTTAAGAAACGTGCAACAAGCTCAACATTCAACAGCAGTGCAATAAGGTGTTCTGCTTAGCGCAAGTGTACTACTCACGTTACTAGCACAAAAAATAACAAAAGGCGATTACTTAAGGACGAAGACGCACGTTTGCTAGCTTCACCGCCATAATATACGAATGAGCCGCATGTACAGTCCACTGCGATTCGATGGTTGTCGCGGGAAAGCTACTCTTTCAAACGAAGCAGAAAGAACACCAGCTTTAGCAAATATTCCATGCAAGTTTCGTTATCGTCGGCGTAATAAAGGGCAACCAAGTCCAAGTCTGTGCTTGATAACAACGAATGTACAGCTTGAAACCCAAAGGGTGGCAAGTCAGTCGTGCGGGCCATTGTTGTATCATGGAACAGCCAACAAGGGAGCGAAGAGTGCGAAATCTCGATTTTCATGGTTCCGAAACGAAACCGTGGGCTGGTGGCACGCTTGGCCGCTCGATGCTGGCGCGATAACCTTCAAATCGTGCTCGACTGTACTTCATAGCTGACAAGAAAACTTAATAGTCCCTTTTCTAAAGGAAAATCTAAAACACGAGAATCTTGATAGCAAACATTCAGTGTTGGCCTCCACTTCCTCCCGACGAACTTTGGGGACCGCGCGCCACTCACGAGCGCACTCATGATCACGCTCACGAGCGCGGGTCCGCCTAACCACCTGCTCTGCGGACGAATGATTCGCCCGTGGTCTGCCCATAGACCAGCGAACGGGAATTTAGGTGATCCTAATTATCATCACCATCTAAGCTCCTTAAAGGAGCCATGAAGAGAAAACACAAGTTTGGTTCATTCAAAAGATTGTCTCGTTAGAATCATACTGACACCACTTTTAACGTAAACTTCGCTCAAATAAGCTACATAATTAGGAAAAACGGGAATGGTCATGCGACCCACCAGCTCATTTCCCGCAACAGAACCTATAATGTCACATGAGCTAAGCTCTGCGATTGGCGGAGGCTGGCAGAAGCAGACGCCAATTAGGTAGAGCTTACAAACTAGACGAATGAGCGATTTGCGCTTAAATTTAGGGCACATTCTTTACAAAGCAATAAGAATGATGGGACAAACAGTGGAAGTTACGAAAGCACATGTAAACCTAGAAGTACTGATGCGTTCTGCTGTTCGTACTGCGCACAGCATGCTTGGTTTAGCTGTGCACAGCACTGCGGGGCTTGGGGCTGTCTCAGACGACACTGGCCGATTGACGCAAGCAACGGTGTCTTACGTGACCCCATTTGTCGAGCGAGCACTGTTTCAGGGAACGAATATTTTCTCCCAGAACAAAAACAAGCCAGATTTAAATGCGGGCAAAAACAAACCAAACGCTTGCCACGGTATGGTGGCGCCATCTAGGTTACAGAACGTAAAAAAAACGCGGGAACAAACCAACACCGCTGTACAGGGTGGAGACAACCTTTGAACGGTCCCGTGCCGCCGCAATTGGGCCAACAGGCTCAACGTGTTATTCTTTTCGTTTCCCACGAGACCTAGCAACGCGAAACAGACAATATGATTCAAACTTCTTCAGTAAACCGCGTTGCGGCGATAATTTTAGCGCGGTTTTGACACAATGACTTGCTTCGGCGGCGAGCGAGCAACCGAAAATGGCGGCGCCAGCGTATACGTGTCTCTGCATTGTACGGCGGATGCGTGAATGAAGGTACTCTAGGCTGCAGAGCGATCGGTTCCTGTGATGTCATTTGGGACCACGAAAACGCACGATTGAGCGGGAAAATCAAAATTTTAACCTAAATTGTATAATTTCTCAGTGAATACAGCACCGTTTGTATCCAGACAAGCGCTGGGGGCACTATAAAACACGAAATCTTTCGAATAAAACCAACTTGCATTTTCTTTTCATGGCTCCTTTAAGGTGGGCTTTACAGTTAGCGTTGAGCATACACAAATCGCATGTTAAAGTCAGTTATTTCAAGCATCGTTTGCAAAACAACGCGCAAGATGCCTTGCCTACATATTTCCCCGTCCCATCTTTTGGTCGACCACGGCTCCCCCCCCCGAAAAAAAATTCCTTGCGCCTGGCAAACGCCCAATCAGGAGTACGTTCAGCATGCACGTCGGTTGTTTAAAAAAAGGGTGTAATGTATTGCTCAGAAGACTCAATGCTTGCACGCATCTTGGAGCAGCAACGGCCTTGGCAGATGTGTTTGAGTGGTTTTCCTCTCTCATAACATCCACAGTGCTTTCAGGAAAAGCCCCAGGCCTAACAATTACCATGTTCCAGTTAAGAATAATGCTGCGGATACTTTACATTTTTCAAATCTTTTTCTTTGTGGAAGGATGTTTGTTTATTGGCGGTACAGCACTAGCGTGCGTAAATCGCAGCCTTCAGAACCCCAATCAGGCATGTTTAAATGGTACAGGCAGTTACATAACTATTTGAAAAAGTGGACTGCAAGGACTGTCAATTCACATGATAAACATCCAAAAAATAGCTGAAAACAGAACTGGTAAGGCTTTATCGAAGACTAAACTACAAAGGTATTAACATTTTTGTGTCACCACCTAAGAAATATGGCTTCACCGTAAACATGACTAACACCAAGAAGTTCGTATACATGGTGATTAACTGTTACGCCCACATTATGATTTTGGGTGAAACTTTGAGTTTTCCGAAATTAACAATAACGGTTGCCATTGAGCGCCTACATGTTAGGTTATGCATGAAACACCAATAATTGTTACGGGGGAGAGAACTTGTACATACAAGTGATCGAACAATATTCAAGTATGATAGCCCACTGTGCTACCAAAACTGTGTTTGCAAACTTACGTTCTGGCGGCCAAACACTGTTGACAATGCTTGTGGCTCTTGTCCGGTTGAATGGAGGGACGTGATGCGCTCAGACCGTCCAGAGGTCTAAAACGGGATGACACATGATTACCACACATGCAAGAATGGAAATGATTAGGTGCGCGAATGTTACGTCTCGGGCAACACAACATTCAGCCAAAATCACTGCCCGCGTACCGCGGCACCGTACACATGGTGAGGTGGCTCGCCGCAAACGCAACGAAGCTTGCGAGGCGCGCACATTCGCTCGCAAACGATTCTCCCTCGCAATTCCCAACACGGCACAAACGACTGCGGTGATCAACGAAGCCGAAAACGCTGCGCAGCACAGTTTAGAGGAGTAGCCGCCCGTGTTCTGATAAACTACGCGTAAGACGTGGTTCGCAGTGGTGAACTCTGAAGCTGTTCAATATAGTGCTGCGGAATGGGAAACGTTACTGAGTTCCTGAGCGCCACGGCGTTACTTTGCGCCAGTGCGTTTAGCGCTCAATGCAAGCACCACAATCTTTCGCACATCGCCTTTCTAGAGACGAGCCCTCTAGGTTCAACCTCGCCAGTTCAGTTAAACAATTCACACACGCGTGCTCCTGTTAACGAATCCTTAAAGCGGCGATGACAGCTACAAACGACATCCAGTGACAAGAAAGGCGGCAAATGTGACGAGACAGCTTACCGAGAGGAGTCGACGCAGAAGAGCGAGCGACGTTCAGAGGCAAGCGCCAACGAAATTAGCCGTCTTCAGGTGGCAAAGTTGTTCTCAAATACTCCATCGCGAAGTCGAACACGACAGACACAACCGAAGACGACGAGGTGCCCAATTAATCATAATAACTGCGCTTGTTTAACCGCACACCACTGTAAACACATAAGACGGGTCACGGGGTATCTGTTCCGGAATCCGGCCACGCTGCCGCGCACCGTACTCAGGGAATCGGCCGTTGGCAGAGAGTTGCGTAAACAAATTAAAACGACAACAATAAATAATTGCCTCTTTTACTGAATATAACATAATCTTTAGGTTTATTATTTATTGTGTGTATTATAATAAAGAAGCTTAGATATTTAAAGTTTACAAACACAAAACGCGAACTGAAGCTTTTGGCGCTCGATTTGAACGTTAAAAAAAGCAGCAGATAGTAAGATAACACTGCGCAATGAAATTTGGCAGTGTTCTAGTGTAAGTAATCGTATTATTATTTGGCGTCTGTTTATTTAGCGCCCGATTTCATGCCCCTAGCTCCCCAACTTTTGTTTTTTTTTGATATCTGCCTTGTTCTTCAATGTTGTTTCTGCAGGAGAAACTATGTGGTCTGTTTATTGCATTTGTACACAATATTTACGGTCGCTAACAATAAGAATGGAATAAAATTGTGATTTCTAGTACGTTATAACTCCACTGAATGACGAGAATGACTGTTGTCAGAGAGGGCTATGATTGTGCTGGTGGGGCAGGAGAGGAACAGGGAACGACGGAATGATGATACAGATGTCACAGTTCAAGGCTGTTCTGTGCTCCGTGCAAGGCTGTAGAAAACAAAAAGTGGGAGGGGGAGTGTTATTCTGTCGAAGTCGTAACAAGGAAGGGCTGATATTTTTTCCTGTTTCAACGTCGGTGCTGCCGATGCTTTTTATTGAATTTGGCAGCTTTTTTTTTCTTTTGAACATTTCTGAGGAGGTTGGGAGGATGGTGCAATGGGATGTCTTTTTGAAATTATATTGCATGCATGGCCTCAATCAATGAAGAGCTGAACACCTTTCCCACACCCTTTCAACACCCTTCCTAAAAACAGGGTGTTGAGGTTGGTCAACACCCTTTTTTTCACGCAAAAAGGGTGGAGAGCTACGAAAAAGGGTGTGGAGATTCAAGAAAAAGGGTGTGAGGGCCTCCCAACACCCTTTTTTTAATTCTTTTACACCTTTTTTGGCCAAAAGGGCGTAAAAAAGTTTAGTGTGTGCTGGGGCGCAGCGTCAAGGCTAAGCGCAGCTGCGGCACCGCGGTGCACGCCGCATGCGCGGCTTTCCCGGAGTCATGTGGGGGTACCGCGCAGCAGTTGCTGCGCCAGCTGTGACGTCGCAGGTTGCTAGGCGACGGGCAAACGGCAAAAGTAACTATAACTCACGATTTCCCTGTTTACGCGCTACACATTCCCGCCAGCTACAACAGCTTCGCTGTAAAATAATTATATGTGCTTCTGCAAAAATCCCTGCGAAGAACCGGCCCTCGGTAGCAACCGACACGTTAAGCCCCTTAAATATCATTCAGAGATGCCGAACCCTGGCCACGCCTTTTCGGGTGGAAAAACAAAGCCAGCCCATCAAAGAACCTGTTTTAGCGCGAATGTGGTCGGTTGTTTAGATGGTATTTTTTACATGCATAAAAATTTCCCTCTACAATTTTTACAATTTCAGCTTGCGCGCTGCTTGTGGGGACTATTTTTGGGGGGCTTCGCGATTTCCCTATGCGAGAATTTGCGGATGTCCTAATAACTTGGTTGCATGGCGTAATATATTATAGAAAATCGTTTCCGAAATATCTAGACAGGAATACATGAACGTGTTCTTGTTGCAGTGCAAGGATCTGTGCTCTTTTTTGCACGCTGAGTTAACGTCACGAGTAAAAATATACCTAACGAAAGGTGATATTGTTTTGAAATTGTTCGGATTCCAAACAATAACGCCTACTACAAATATGGCGCCTATTTTCTGACAGCTCAAGTGCTCCTTCCAAGCAGCTGCGGCAAAACAAGTGTGGCAAAATAATCTCTAGCGGCTACTTCACTTCCTTTCTTCACATTAGCACAAAGTAAGGAGAATGAACGATATGTTCACAATATATGGCGAGTTACTTTGCTAGGGCGCGAACATTACGCGCGTGTCTTATGAAACCCCGCTTTCATAATGTTGGAGTCTGAACCCTTCCAATCGCGGTCACACGAACGGCGAATGCCGGGCGATCAATAATGATCGTTACTCGGCAACGTGATCTAACATCTCAAAAACTATACAAAAGCAATAACGTCTGCTGACTTTGGTACTGGTTGGTCGAATATTTGCAAAAAACCACTTATGTAAAATAACAATAGGAGTAAAAAAACAATAATGAAATAAAATATGTCTTCCTCATATACCCGTTTCTGAGGACGAAGGTGCGAATTTCAAAACGCGAAAAAAGCACCTTCCGTTAAAAAGCATGAGCCATGTAACCTCCTCTATTTCTACAAATGGTGCTTAATTGGTTATGTTGCAACAGGTACACTTTGAAATGCTGTAACTAAATTTTCGGAAAACAGAAACAAAGCAAACACAAAAGAAAGGATCATTCAAAAGAAATGCCAACTAGGCAACAAGTAACCCATTTATTTCAGAAGTAGCCGATATTGGCTCTTCCGGCCAATCAGCCAAAATATATTCATAATGAAGATTACAATATCTTAATAGTGATCATCATCAGCCTCTTTGTGTCGACTGCAGGGAGATTACCTCTCGGTTATTTTCAAGGCATTTCTGGTCGTTTTTTTTGGTGTGTTACTCGTCTTAAATTTCAACCGCCAGTACTTGCTTTTTATTTTAAACGCAAGAACAAAACGTGGACATAGAGAAGCCTTAACGGTAACACCGAAGTTGAAATTGGCTTTAAACTAACCGCGTACCCATGCAGCAGTATTATGCGTATGTTATTTGCAAGGTCAAAATCAGCGATCGCAGAATCTTTACATGCAAAGTTACGCTGGGCCTGCGAACAGAAAGAAATAACCTGCTGCAGCAAAAGAAACTCAACCTGCAGTCAATAGAAACCGAAGGGACGAAATTCAGAGTGCTACTTCAGGACAGACCTGCATACTTACGTGCTGACATAGTGCGGTCGTCCTGAATCGTAATCCAAATAGCGCAAATAGCGGAAATAACCCCAATAGCGCAAAGAAGAGCAGAAAGGTGGCAGACGAGACAGGCGCTATCTCATCTGTCACAGTTCTTCTTTGATTTGCAGTAACCCTAAAAACGCTTAGAATTACCTCTCCGACAAAAAAAAAGACCAAACTGAAATGCGCAAGAACATGGTAAAGGGCGGAAACACCACAAAGAATTGGTGGGGCTGTCGAAAGTTATTAACAGGACCAAGACTGCGGACAATCATGCGTACAAGACGCCCCAAAATAAATAAACAAAAATAATAGGTTCAGTTCTAAAATATTCAAGAGGAAATTCCCCATTGTTAGGAACAGTATCAATGCACTTAGGAAGAAAAGCCCAATGAGGTGACAACCTAGGACGCAGCGGAGATTTTTTAGCAAATTTCCAAGCATAGGCACAGATATACACATTATATTTCATACAACCACGAGCATGAAGAGGCGAGAGAAAAACCTGCGTTTAGCAACTTGACAAAGCTATCACTCCCGCATACAAGGTCAGAAGTTACACAGTTTACATTACGTATACAAAGAGCTGTAATAAGGAAAGATGACCATGGAGAGAGACACCTGTAGCAAAAAAAAAAAAAAAGAGAGAAAGGAAGACGCGAATAACAAAAGGATTCCTCAGTGATAAAAAGTTTTTTGGGTGGTTTGAATTCACAACAGCTAAATTATGCATGCAGGAGTTAAATAGAAAAATACGCAGACCACACACACCAGTAAAACATTTAGAGTGAAGACGAACAAGCCTAGGTGATAGTAGTAGAATAGTAGTAGAATAATAAAGTAGAATAATAAAGAACGCTCAGCAAGAATGGCTGACGATTACTATTCTCGCCAATGCGAAACTTGTGCGCTGCGCGAACTACAGTTTTCTCAGTTACGGCTCATAGCTGCTGCATCTTAGGAAATGATCCCGTGATGAGCGAAGGCACGGCGGCGCACGCTCCTCTTGCAGTTTTCTTGCAGCGCTTCGCCGCCTCTGAGCCTGTTACTGTAAATCGTGTTCGAACCTCCTGTTGAGAAAGATGACGCCTCGCCTCCCTCGTGCCCATTGTCATCATCATCATGTTACTTTCCAATAAATCACGAATCCGAATGGGTCTTTACGGCTCATCCCTTTCCCCACATTTTTGGTGCAAGAAACCGGGACCAGGGGCCTCCGGATGTGAGCCGCACCGAGCGGATTTGCCTTACCTTCGACCGCCTTCTCACCTCTGGGGAACAATAATGAAGCCGCCGTTTCAGCGAACCCGTTAAGAAAGGTTGGGCCACCTAAAGAAGAAGAAGAAACGAGCTGGAGTTATTCGTGCTGGACCTTTGCCGACACACATGGGATGCCCCTTAGCGGTTGCGTATCTGCCGGTATGATCATGCCAACCTTTGCCCCGCGAGTCCAATCCCCATCCCTATCGACGTCTGTGACGCTGGACTGGACCATGGAGGCCCTATACGAAAGACGGCGGATCGTCCAGGAGCAACCAACGGATGTTATCGGTAGGGTTGAAGACTTTCTCCTCATCGAGCAACCACCTATACGTAAGTTGACTGATCTTTTAAAGACTTTGAGTGACTAAAACAATTGCTTGGACAGAATTAACCGAGAAGTAATAAATACCGTGGAAATTGAAAAGCTGGAATCGGAGATTTTTGACCCATTTTATTTTGAAAAAAGGGTAACATTGGCAAAAGTTAAACTGGAAATTAAGATCACCCATGCCAGACCTAAGCGACAAGCGCGGATAGCGTCCATCAAAGCCCGAATGTGGTCAGACCTCGTACTGCACTGAACGGATGAAGATAGAGATACGAAAATATGGAAACACCTAGTGATAAGAGCAATGTTGGCCCCCCAAATAACAGTTGCCACTACCACTCAGCATTCGATTTGCCAGATATATTGCCAATGAAGAACGGCTATCATGGGTGCTGTGCCGCAAATACTTTTACCATCTAACGGACAATAACTGCTCAGAGAAAAGCGAAATTCTTCTGAATATAGAGAGGCTTGAGCAAGTTGGAAACACTGGTGACGACTCAACTGTTGGTTATCACACAGCAAGAATGAAAAATTCGGCAGTTAAGGTATCCGACCTCAAGAAATCGCAAGAAACAGATAGTATCAGGTCACCTGAAGGGCAAGAGAAAAAAAGCTACCACATCTCTGAAGCGACCACACATGTTGATGTTCCCTAAAGCAGGAGATCGCATGAAACCCATGACATGTCACCACAAAGGCAGAAAAGAAAGAATCACGCCGAAAGAGGATAAATTTAGGATTGGTTTGCTTCGCAATGTGGCACATGTAAGACGCAAGCGGCCCCAAAGGATACGGTGTGGCGAGAGGCAGAGGATACACCGAGTCGTGTACAGCCGCAGGACGACAGAGAGAGTTAAACGAAACGGAAGTCAAAACAAAACAACGCCTTCGATTCAAAAGAACTCTCCGTGGCTTCTAAAAGGGTTTCAAACAACGCAAACTTCTGTGAAGAACGGAAAGCCTGCCGGCGAACAAAGCGCTTTTGATCCACAAGCAGTGGTAAATTCGTGGGTTCCGGGACCCTTATCTACAAGCAAGGTTCAGCAGCTGCTCATCGAGGTCAGATTTCTACGCTTCTGGAGGCTAACAAGCATCGATTTCATCGCTCGAAGCAGCAGCGGCGAGGTCCCCGACTCTGGTTGGTTCAACGGACTTGAATCCTTGATGACTGTCAACCGGACTGCTTTCGGCCGTGGACTCTAGCATGCCGTGGAACTTCTAGCCATCTTCGCTCGGGGGAGGATGGTTAGAAAGATAAAGCCTCACCTCCCTCGTGCACATTATCATCATCCGTAGCATGTTCCAAAAGAGCGCTTTCAGAACGGGTCATGGCGGCTGCCCGTTATACCCAAACTGTTCACGCCGTTCCGCAAGGGTGTCGACTACACTCTGAATCAGGCGCCGGTGCGCGCTGTCGGTGATGAAGTACGGGCACAACTGGTAGGGGAGTAGCAAGATCAACCACGTGACGCCTTCTTCATTCACATTTTGAAGACGCTTCTTGTTCCTCGGGACACCTCCACTTGCATAGAAACATGCTTGGTACAGACGTAGTAGGCCTTCTGTAGTCCGGCGGTGTTTGAATTGCGAAAAGGTGGGTTTGTTTTACAATTCTAAGAACATCGGCCCTTAGCTGTCCTCCGAGCTGCTCACTCCGACAGCACACCCTAGACTTGTGGGGTGAACCGTCATAAAGTATGCGAAGTCTTGTCGCAAACGCTTCACTGGTGACCTCTTTGTGTGGCATATAGCACAGGTGCTCAAGATGAAATGGTTCATTTTCCACGCTTGCGTTATACTCATCCTGGGCATTTTGCTTTTTAGTTTTGTACCGGGCTCTCATAGGTTGTTCGTTTGATAAGAGATGCCCGACGAGTCCCCGAAGCCTTGACAGGGCTACTTTCCGATTGTCAGCCATTTGAATGAGAGGTGATTTCCCAGCTAACGTTTCTTCATAGCGCCCATACCGAATGACTGCAGTACTCTGGGTTTTCTCGCTGACATTTGAATCATTCTGCGGCATTCTAGTGGTGTCGAGGTCCCAAGATCTTTGCAATAGCCCGGTGGCCCCGTCGCTTTCGTGGGAGTTTATTAGGAGGACGCACACTTGGCTGCTTGGTTTGTTGCACGTACTTCTACCACTAGGTAAAGGGCCTTGCAGAGTCCCGCCCATCTTTCTGCTAGTGGCGATTATAGCAGCGTTGTCTTTGTCCCACCTAGTTTCTGTCGTACTTGGCATTAACTTCCAGACTTGATCAGTGCCAATGAGGACACTCACGCCTGCCTCACGATTAATGCCCGGATAAACGACTGTGTCCGCCAGATGTTTTCCTTCCCCAGTCATGGCTTGGAGAAACGGGATATCCCTAGGTGGTTCAGCCATCCCTTCGCATATGAAAGGCATGACTATGCCTTCGATATCCACCATAAGACTGTCGTGCTGTCTGCGGAGGGTAAACTTCAGTATTTTGCACCGTCGTTTCAGTCCGCTCACTCTTTCAAAGGCACGGATGGAGAGTTCCGTCTCGGCGACAGTAGCGAGCTTCAGCTTGGAAGCAACACTCTCTTTGACGAAGGTTTGCTGGCTGCCACTGTCGGTGACTCCGCGCATGTAGCAAGAAGGCTCTAACCCAATCTTCCATGCTCGAAACATTTAGAGTAGCACGTCACTGACGAGTCCAGGAGTTGAAGCATTCTGTGCGGTGACTCCCATCGTAACATTCAACTGCTGACCATTACTCGAGGATGGTATGTCCATATTACGACCGTCATCCATAGATGAAGCGTGTCGCCGCTTGCATGCCTAACATTGGACTCTTTGTCTGCAGTCACGCACTAGACGACCTTTGGCCGTGTATCTGAAGCACCGACCGTCCGACGCCAGCTGTTCGCGCTTCTCTGCCAAGGTCATGTCGCTCGTACAATCCTCAGTCTTGTGCTGGGTGGCAGAGCAGAAAAAACAGGACGGAAGGGACGAGTTCGTTCCGTTCTGAAGAGCCCACGGGGCAGGAATTAGAGTCGGCCTCTTGGGAGATCGGTTGTAGAAAGGTGCATTGCGGTTTTATGTATTCGATCAATTGTTGATCAAAAAATATAATTAACAACACCTCTCACGGGAATATAAGCTGTGGTAAGCCTCTGCTAGGGCGGCTCAACCTGCGTCTCAGGAAGTGATCTCAATATGGGCCATGGGAAGAGACCGCGATATGCGTCTCAGTAAATGAACGCGTCACAGAGCGCACGACGGCACGCGCTGCTGTAGAGAGAGAGAGAGAAATATACTTTATTGGTGAGACACCGGGTTCAGGTTCGGGGGGTGGCCTCAGCCCTAAAGGCCGAAGCGACCTGTACTGCCCCTTGCGTCAGGGTCCGTTAATCCACGAGGCAAGAGCTACCCAAGGCCTGCTCTCAGTGGGTGGGGGTGGGCAAGGGGGGGTGGGGGCCCGCGGGGCACTCGCATAAGGAGTGGTACAGCGTGTCGAGGTTGCGGCATCTCGGACACCCTGCGGAGAGGAAGAGGTGTGGGTGGGAGTGCTGTAATTGCGTGGGAAAGTCTGGTTGTTGGAGCGGAGTGCGGAATGTGCAGGGCCGTGCGATGGGCTCTCCGAAGTAGCGCGTCGAGCGAGTCTTTGGTAGATTGGGTTAGATTCACATAAGGCAGGTGATAACTGAATCTGCTGAGTACGAAGTCCTGTACGATCCTTAGCCTTTCTTCTTCTGTGAGGCCATGTTGCCTCGGGGTGATTCTTTTTAGCATGGAAATTGTTTGTAGCGTATGTGACCCTAGGACGCGTACTGTCTCCGTTGTCCCTTTATTGGCCTGTATCCTCAGTCCTAGTATTTTTAAGGTCGAGACAATGGGTATGCTTTGCCCTCCGATGTCGACTTTGATGGGCGGTTGGGTGGCCGGTTTCGCCCTGGGGGGATGAAGGATCATTAGTTCAGATTTGGTAGACGAGTACATGAGGCCTGCTTTGGTTGCGTGTTCCGCGATTACTTCGGCGCCTTTCGTAAGCGTCTGTTCGCTGTCGGCGTCACTGCCCCGGTCGACCCAGAGGGGGATATCGTCTGCGTATATCGTTGATCTTAGTTTTGGGATGGTGTAAAGTGCGCTGGCCATCGGTCGAATTTGGAGATTGAAGAGTAAAGGCGAGATTACGGCTCCCTGGGGCGTCTCCTTGTTTGGCATCTTGAAGATTTGTGTTTGGGACGTTCCTAGTTTCATCTTGGCTGTCCGGCCTGTGAAGAAGGATTTTACATAAGCGAATGTTCTTGCTCCAAGCCCGAGCGTCGAGATTTCTGTTAGTATTGCCTCGCGTGATACGTTATCAAAGGCTTTGTGGAGGTCAATGGCTAAAATGGCCGCGTTGTCTTTTTTCGGTGGGTGGTGCAGTAAATCGTGTTGAATCTGTATAAGTGCGTCCTGAGTTGAGAGCCTTGGTCTGAAGCCGACTTGGTTGTGTGGTAGCATGAAGTTCGTCTCGAGGTAGTCTACTATGCGGGCGTTCACGACTTGCTCCATGAGTTTCCCCACACACGACGTAAGCGATATTGGTCGGAGGTTTTGGATCTTGATTGGCTTGCCTGGCTTGGGAATGAGTGATATGTTTGCGTTCTTCCATTCGAGGGGGCACTTCCCCTTCTCGCCACACCTTGTTAAAGTAGGCTGTCAGGGTCTCAGTCGCTGTCTCTTCAAGATGTCGTAATATCTTGTTGGATATCTTGTCTTCTCCAGGTGAGGTCACTCTTCTGAACGTTCTGATGGCGGCGTGCACCTCTTCGAATGTGAATTCGGCGTC
Source organism: Haemaphysalis longicornis (assembly GCF_048455015.1). Taxonomy (NCBI): domain Eukaryota; kingdom Metazoa; phylum Arthropoda; class Arachnida; order Ixodida; family Ixodidae; genus Haemaphysalis; species Haemaphysalis longicornis. The sequence goes on along the minus strand of NW_027526434.1, from coordinate 796,837 downwards.
TAGTATTTCGTTGCTTGCGCCCATATAATGCGCAGGTGGGGAGCGCGTATTATCATTTTGGGTTGCGTATAGCTTTATGAGCTCACCATGCATTTGCAGCTCCGTTCCCTCGTAATCTTGTATAAGCTTCCCCGCCCCTCACACTTTCGCCATGTGAACTCGCTGAGGTGCCTCTCGCACTACTTCGGCATGCGGCCCTCCTCCTCACACATTAGCCACATCCTCCTCTGTTTTCATTCTGCCTTCAGCTCTACCTTCGTTTGCTCGGTAACGAGGACGCCGCCACCCCCAAACTAAAGTAGCGGGCGCGAAATTACTGTGCACTTGTTCGCATTCGAGCCAAAGATGAAACACAGCGTGCATGGGATGTTTAGTGTTCGGAGTTGCGTCAACACGCGGGGTTTTCGGCGCTTTGCAGCCGCCGAGCTCCAGGTCAGCGCGTCCAGAGGATTGCAATTCTCATCCCCTACTTCTGCTAGCAATTACAGGTTCGCAAATGTGATAGGATACACTGCTGATCCCCTATAATTTCCACGCAGCAATATGCCACGTAAATGCAACAATTAAAACGTAAATAAACAATACGAGTTATTTGCTCCCATAAATAGCAAATGGAAGTGGCCTTATAGCGGCCGCCAAGGTGCCTCATCACTTCGCTGAAGAAAAATAACTTTAGTTCCGAAAGCCTATTTTTAAAAATTACCTAAGCGCTCCCCGAAACCCTCTATACACGAAGGAATGCACGGCGAAAGGTAGCACGTCCTTTACCTGCCGCCTGTGGACATTGCACGGATAGAGGTTTTATTTATCTTTCTGAGTGAGCACACAGAAAGTATCTTGACCGTATCAGATTATTAAAGAAACAGAGGTTGGCATACCCTGTCGCCCTGGCAATGGTAAAAACCGGGATCGTTACCGCTGTCACCAACTTCTGAAAAAAAAAAAAAAACATTATTGAAAACATCGGCGAGATATAAATGCCAATTCTTGGCCATCGATATTCAGGCTTTTGATTGGCTGAGAACTGTGCTTCCATTTACAAGCCCACCAAGGCCCTTACACTCTTCTTTTGTGTTGCAAGTGAGGTGTTTATCGAACAGCTGAGGTAGTACGCAATCTCCGATAACCGGATTTCTTGGTTTAGGTGGTTTAGCAGATATTTAAACCGCAGAAAACGTTGAGGTCGTTTAATTTTCAGGAATTTAGGAACAGTTTTTTTTTGTGTACAGGACACGCAGAGCAGTCATGCATGGCTTGCGAGCAATTTTAGAGGGTGCAATATCAGAAATAGGGAATCATTCGGGGTAGATTGCAAGCGATAGTAGGAGAAATTTATGACAGGTATGGTCAGTTGTGGCTTTCTGAAAAGCAGATGACCAGTTGACTAGTGCCAAACGAACCTTACATCGGTCAAGGCCTGGTCTTATATGACCTGGCGGCGTTCTTTGGATTTACGTTTGGGGAAAGATTCCTTTTGAATTAAGGCAACAACAGGTAGGCGGTCACTGATATCAAGTGCAACACGACCTGCGTGCACTTTTTTTTGTAGTAAGTTAGAATTAAGTCGAAGCAAGTATAAGCACTTGGGGCTAAACAGGGGGAGGGCGTGAATGATATGAAAATTCGCCGACTGTAGAGTGATTAGTATTTTTGTCGCACTGGCCAGCTAGCGCTCGTATCTATATTAAAGTCGGCGTCTAAATATGTCAAAAAATTCTACAAAAGAAATGCGAGTTCACCTTCAAAGGAGTGAAAAAAGAGGCCTAAGTTGCCATGAGGAGTACGGTAAACTATAAAAAAAGCTGGCTGTTCGGAGGTGACTGTCAGCCTCCACAGCGTTTTGTAGGGCGATAAAGAAGAAATGATTGGTCCATGGGTAGGAGTACGTCGGTGCAGGAACGATACCATGTTTCTGATAAAGGAACAACGTCAAAACAGCAGGTGAAGCCATTTAAACAGCAGTCCAACTGGTCGGCCTTCTTCACAGCTGATCATACGTGTTGACGTACGTAATCTGCACGGTTGGTGTTTTGAGATAGCGATCTGTTGAACCAGGTGGGTGTGAAAAGTGATGTGAATTCTATTGAGTAAATGAGCCTTTGGCTTTTTTATGTCGACTGCGAAAGTGCGCCACTGGCCCTATTTTAAATGGATTGGCCTCTAAATGAATGCGAAAGAATAAAGGCTGCAGCTGGCTTCACACGCGACCTAGACTGAACTAGAATGTTCGACTTCTCCGGGTGCCTTTTTGATGTACAGTGGCAGCTCTCAATGTCTGATTCGGTTATGGCCTCCTTAGTGCTACGTACAACCTTGTGATGAATGCTAGCGACTTGCAACACCTTGAATTGCTGGGCTAGAACGGCGTGATTATTTTTCGGCCTGATTGAGGTGTGTCTACTTTTTTACCTGGGTATATTGCGCTTTACGTTCTTTGTTGTCACTAGCCATGTTGTAATTCTTCGCTATCTTATTTTAAAAGCGTTTTCTTAGGTCAGCAAGTAGTTTGGGGATGTGCTCAATGCTGCGGCTCTTTCAGCGTCCTGTCTTTGCGCTTCCGCTTTGTCATTTCGAATGTTGTACAAAACTTCCTCGAGATGTCTTCAATTCTAGCTTCAGTAATTTTTAGATTTGAAGAATCGACCTCATATTTCCATCTTTATCTTCCCTACCAACTTAGTTGTTAGTACAAAGGACATCGATGCACTTCAACTCAGAACTTGGCAGCAGCCCCCTGAGCAGCTAAATAAGCTACGCGCAACCTGCAGACTGTTAGTATGACCAACTAGCGGAATGTTTCGAGACTTCCTATGCGGCAGAAACGCTATTTTTAAATCGAGGCTTTGTTCACCTCACTGATGGTGACTGTCCACTCAAAAACGCACTGGAGGAAAGTCAACCTTCTTTGACTGCGATGAAGATTCTGGGTGAGGTGAAAGACGGTAAAAACGCGAAGCTTTCGCTGGTCCAAAGCCAAGGTCTTCAAAGTACAAAGTTCAAGTAGTTACGCCCAAAGTGCACTGCAGAAAAACAAACTTATATAATGGTTTTTCACAACCGCACATCAAGCGCTCCGAACGGAAAAATACTTCCCGTGGTCGGAATCGGTCCTCGGTCCCTGTTGTTATGACGTCGACATATATCTGGTTGCGCCATGCCGATACGGTCGAAGTAGTTTGGATTTTGTACTTTGACTTTCACTCAGGTTGCATTGGAGAAAGCTTGGCGTCGGTCCCTCTTGTTATGACGTCGACATATATCTGGTTGCGCCATGCCGATACGGTCGAAGTCGTTTGGATTTTGTACTTTGACTTTCACTCAGGTTGCATTGGAGAAAGCTTGGCGTCGGTCCCTCTTGTTATGACGTCGACATATATCTGGTTGCGCCATGCCGATACGGTCGAAGTCGTTTGGATTTTGTACTTTGACTTTCACTCAGGTTGCATTGGAGAAAGCTTGGCGTCGGTCCCTCTTGTTATGACGTCGACATATATCTGGTTGCGCCATGCCGATACGGTCGAAGTAGTTTGGATTTTGTACTTTGACTTTCACTCAGGTTGCATTGGAGAAAGCTTGGCGTCGGTCCCTCTTGTTATGACGTCGACATATATCTGGTTGCGCCATGCCGATACGGTCGAAGTAGTTTGGATTTTGTACTTTGACTTTCACTCAGGTTGCATTGGAGAAAGCTTGGCGTCGGTCCCTGTTGTTATGACGTCGACATATATCTGGTTGCGCCATGCCGATACGGTCGAAGTAGTTTGGATTTTGTACTTTGACTTTCACTCAGGTTGCATTGGAGAAAGCTTGGCGTCGGTCCCTCTTGTTATGACGTCGACATATATCTGGTTGCGCCATGCCGATACGGTCGAAGTAGTTTGGATTTTGTACTTTGACTTTCACTCAGGTTGCATTGGAGAAAGCTTGGCGTCGGTCCCTCTTGTTATGACGTCGACATATATCTGGTTGCGCCATGCCGATACGGTCGAAGTAGTTTGGATTTTGTACTTTGACTTTCACTCAGGTTGCATTGGAGAAAGCTTGGCGTCGGTCCCTCTTGTTATGACGTCGACATATATCTGGTTGCGCCATGCCGATACGGTCGAAGTAGTTTGGATTTTGTACTTTGACTTTCACTCAGGTTGCATTGGAGAAAGCTTGGCGTCGGTCCCTCTTGTTATGACGTCGACATATATCTGGTTGCGCCATGCCGATACGGTCGAAGTAGTTTGGATTTTGTACTTTGACTTTCACTCAGGTTGCATTGGAGAAAGCTTGGCGTCGGTCCCTCTTGTTATGACGTCGACATATATCTGGTTGCGCCATGCCGATACGGTCGAAGTAGTTTGGATTTTGTACTTTGACTTTCACTCAGGTTGCATTGGAGAAAGCTTGGCGTCGGTCCCTGTTGTTATGACGTCGACATATATCTGGTTGCGCCATGCCGATAGGGTCGAAGTAGTTTGGATTTTGTACTTTGACTTTCACTCAGGTTGCATTGGAGAAAGCTTGGCGTCGGTCCCTCTTGTTATGACGTCGACATATATCTGGTTGCGCCATGCCGATACGGTCGAAGTAGTTTGGATTTTGTACTTTGACTTTCACTCAGGTTGCATTGGAGAAAGCTTGGCGTCGGTCCCTCTTGTTATGACGTCGACATATATCTGGTTGCGCCATGCCGATACGGTCGAAGTCGTTTGGATTTTGTACTTTGACTTTCACTCAGGTTGCATTGGAGAAAGCTTGGCGTCGGTCCCTCTTGTTATGACGTCGACATATATCTGGTTGCGCCATGCCGATACGGTCGAAGTAGTTTGGATTTTGTACTTTGACTTTCACTCAGGTTGCATTGGAGAAAGCTTGGCGTCGGTCCCTCTTGTTATGACGTCGACATATATCTGGTTGCGCCATGCCGATACGGTCGAAGTCGTTTGGATTTTGTACTTTGACTTTCACTCAGGTTGCATTGGAGAAAGCTTGGCGTCGGTCCCTCTTGTTATGACGTCGACATATATCTGGTTGCGCCATGCCGATACGGTCGAAGTAGTTTGGATTTTGTACTTTGACTTTCACTCAGGTTGCATTGGAGAAAGCTTGGCGTCGGTCCCTCTTGTTATGACGTCGACATATATCTGGTTGCGCCATGCCGATACGGTCGAAGTCGTTTGGATTTTGTACTTTGACTTTCACTCAGGTTGCATTGGAGAAAGCTTGGCGTCGGTCCCTCTTGTTATGACGTCGACATATATCTGGTTGCGCCATGCCGATACGGTCGAAGTCGTTTGGATTTTGTACTTTGACTTTCACTCAGGTTGCATTGGAGAAAGCTTGGCGTCGGTCCCTCTTGTTATGACGTCGACATATATCTGGTTGCGCCATGCCGATACGGTCGAAGTAGTTTGGATTTTGTACTTTGACTTTCACTCAGGTTGCATTGGAGAAAGCTTGGCGTCGGTCCCTCTTGTTATGACGTCGACATATATCTGGTTGCGCCATGCCGATAGGGTCGAAGTAGTTTGGATTTTGTACTTTGACTTTCACTCAGGTTGCATTGGAGAAAGCTTGGCGTCGGTCCCTCTTGTTATGACGTCGACATATATCTGGTTGCGCCATGCCGATACGGTCGAAGTAGTTTGGATTTTGTACTTTGACTTTCACTCAGGTTGCATTGGAGAAAGCTTGGCGTCGGTCCCTCTTGTTATGACGTCGACATATATCTGGTTGCGCCATGCCGATACGGTCGAAGTCGTTTGGATTTTGTACTTTGACTTTCACTCAGGTTGCATTGGAGAAAGCTTGGCGTCGGTCCCTCTTGTTATGACGTCGACATATATCTGGTTGCGCCATGCCGATACGGTCGAAGTAGTTTGGATTTTGTACTTTGACTTTCACTCAGGTTGCATTGGAGAAAGCTTGGCGTCGGTCCCTCTTGTTATGACGTCGACATATATCTGGTTGCGCCATGCCGATACGGTCGAAGTCGTTTGGATTTTGTACTTTGACTTTCACTCAGGTTGCATTGGAGAAAGCTTGGCGTCGGTCCCTCTTGTTATGACGTCGACATATATCTGGTTGCGCCATGCCGATACGGTCGAAGTAGTTTGGATTTTGTACTTTGACTTTCACTCAGGTTGCATTGGAGAAAGCTTGGCGTCGGTCCCTCTTGTTATGACGTCGACATATATCTGGTTGCGCCATGCCGATACGGTCGAAGTCGTTTGGATTTTGTACTTTGACTTTCACTCAGGTTGCATTGGAGAAAGCTTGGCGTCGGTCCCTCTTGTTATGACGTCGACATATATCTGGTTGCGCCATGCCGATACGGTCGAAGTCGTTTGGATTTTGTACTTTGACTTTCACTCAGGTTGCATTGGAGAAAGCTTGGCGTCGGTCCCTCTTGTTATGACGTCGACATATATCTGGTTGCGCCATGCCGATACGGTCGAAGTAGTTTGGATTTTGTACTTTGACTTTCACTCAGGTTGCATTGGAGAAAGCTTGGCGTCGGTCCCTCTTGTTATGACGTCGACATATATCTGGTTGCGCCATGCCGATACGGTCGAAGTAGTTTGGATTTTGTACTTTGACTTTCACTCAGGTTGCATTGGAGAAAGCTTGGCGTCGGTCCCTGTTGTTATGACGTCGACATATATCTGGTTGCGCCATGCCGATACGGTCGAAGTAGTTTGGATTTTGTACTTTGACTTTCACTCAGGTTGCATTGGAGAAAGCTTGGCGTCGGTCCCTCTTGTTATGACGTCGACATATATCTGGTTGCGCCATGCCGATACGGTCGAAGTAGTTTGGATTTTGTACTTTGACTTTCACTCAGGTTGCATTGGAGAAAGCTTGGCGTCGGTCCCTCTTGTTATGACGTCGACATATATCTGGTTGCGCCATGCCGATACGGTCGAAGTCGTTTGGATTTTGTACTTTGACTTTCACTCAGGTTGCATTGGAGAAAGCTTGGCGTCGGTCCCTCTTGTTATGACGTCGACATATATCTGGTTGCGCCATGCCGATACGGTCGAAGTCGTTTGGATTTTGTACTTTGACTTTCACTCAGGTTGCATTGGAGAAAGCTTGGCGTCGGTCCCTCTTGTTATGACGTCGACATATATCTGGTTGCGCCATGCCGATACGGTCGAAGTAGTTTGGATTTTGTACTTTGACTTTCACTCAGGTTGCATTGGAGAAAGCTTGGCGTCGGTCCCTCTTGTTATGACGTCGACATATATCTGGTTGCGCCATGCCGATACGGTCGAAGTAGTTTGGATTTTGTACTTTGACTTTCACTCAGGTTGCATTGGAGAAAGCTTGGCGTCGGTCCCTCTTGTTATGACGTCGACATATATCTGGTTGCACCATGCCGATACGGTCGAAGTAGTTTGGATTTTGTACTTTGACTTTCACTCAGGTTGCATTGGAGAAAGCTTGGCGTCGGTCCCTCTTGTTATGACGTCGACATATATCTGGTTGCGCCATGCCGATACGGTCGAAGTAGTTTGGATTTTGTACTTTGACTTTCACTCAGGTTGCATTGGAGAAAGCTTGGCGTCGGTCCCTCTTGTTATGACGTCGACATATATCTGGTTGCGCCATGCCGATACGGTCGAAGTAGTTTGGATTTTGTACTTTGACTTTCACTCAGGTTGCATTGGAGAAAGCTTGGCGTCGGTCCCTCTTGTTATGACGTCGACATATATCTGGTTGCGCCATGCCGATACGGTCGAAGTAGTTTGGATTTTGTACTTTGACTTTCACTCAGGTTGCATTGGAGAAAGCTTGGCGTCGGTCCCTGTTGTTATGACGTCGACATATATCTGGTTGCGCCATGCCGATACGGTCGAAGTAGTTTGGATTTTGTACTTTGACTTTCACTCAGGTTGCATTGGAGAAAGCTTGGCGTCGGTCCCTCTTGTTATGACGTCGACATATATCTGGTTGCGCCATGCCGATACGGTCGAAGTAGTTTGGATTTTGTACTTTGACTTTCACTCAGGTTGCATTGGAGAAAGCTTGGCGTCGGTCCCTCTTGTTATGACGTCGACATATATCTGGTTGCGCCATGCCGATACGGTCGAAGTAGTTTGGATTTTGTACTTTGACTTTCACTCAGGTTGCATTGGAGAAAGCTTGGCGTCGGTCCCTCTTGTTATGACGTCGACATATATCTGGTTGCGCCATGCCGATACGGTCGAAGTAGTTTGGATTTTGTAGTTTGACTTTCACTCAGGTTGCATTGGAGAAAGCTTGGCGTCGGTCCCTCTTGTTATGACGTCGACATATATCTGGTTGCGCCATGCCGATACGGTCGAAGTCGTTTGGATTTTGTACTTTGACTTTCACTCAGGTTGCATTGGAGAAAGCTTGGCGTCGGTCCCTCTTGTTATGACGTCGACATATATCTGGTTGCGCCATGCCGATACGGTCGAAGTCGTTTGGATTTTGTACTTTGCCTTTCACTCAGGTTGCATTGGAGAAAGCTTGGCGTCGGTCCCTCTTGTTATGACGTCGACATATATCTGGTTGCGCCATGCCGATACGGTCGAAGTAGTTTGGATTTTGTACTTTGACTTTCACTCAGGTTGCATTGGAGAAAGCTTGGCGTCGGTCCCTCTTGTTATGACGTCGACATATATCTGGTTGCGCCATGCCGATACGGTCGAAGTAGTTTGGATTTTGTACTTTGACTTTCACTCAGGTTGCATTGGAGAAAGCTTGGCGTCGGTCCCTCTTGTTATGACGTCGACATATATCTGGTTGCGCCATGCCGATACGGTCGAAGTCGTTTGGATTTTGTACTTTGACTTTCACTCAGGTTGCATTGGAGAAAGCTTGGCGTCGGTCCCTCTTGTTATGACGTCGACATATATCTGGTTGCGCCATGCCGATACGGTCGAAGTAGTTTGGATTTTGTACTTTGACTTTCACTCAGGTTGCATTGGAGAAAGCTTGGCGTCGGTCCCTCTTGTTATGACGTCGACATATATCTGGTTGCGCCATGCCGATACGGTCGAAGTAGTTTGGATTTTGTACTTTGACTTTCACTCAGGTTGCATTGGAGAAAGCTTGGCGTCGGTCCCTCTTGTTATGACGTCGACATATATCTGGTTGCGCCATGCCGATACGGTCGAAGTAGTTTGGATTTTGTACTTTGACTTTCACTCAGGTTGCATTGGAGAAAGCTTGGCGTCGGTCCCTCTTGTTATGACGTCGACATATATCTGGTTGCGCCATGCCGATACGGTCGAAGTAGTTTGGATTTTGTACTTTGACTTTCACTCAGGTTGCATTGGAGAAAGCTTGGCGTCGGTCCCTCTTGTTATGACGTCGACATATATCTGGTTGCGCCATGCCGATACGGTCGAAGTCGTTTGGATTTTGTACTTTGACTTTCACTCAGGTTGCATTGGAGAAAGCTTGGCGTCGGTCCCTCTTGTTATGACGTCGACATATATCTGGTTGCGCCATGCCGATACGGTCGAAGTAGTTTGGATTTTGTACTTTGACTTTCACTCAGGTTGCATTGGAGAAAGCTTGGCGTCGGTCCCTCTTGTTATGACGTCGACATATATCTGGTTGCGCCATGCCGATACGGTCGAAGTCGTTTGGATTTTGTACTTTGACTTTCACTCAGGTTGCATTGGAGAAAGCTTGGCGTCGGTCCCTCTTGTTATGACGTCGACATATATCTGGTTGCGCCATGCCGATACGGTCGAAGTAGTTTGGATTTTGTACTTTGACTTTCACTCAGGTTGCATTGGAGAAAGCTTGGCGTCGGTCCCTCTTGTTATGACGTCGACATATATCTGGTTGCGCCATGCCGATACGGTCGAAGTCGTTTGGATTTTGTACTTTGACTTTCACTCAGGTTGCATTGGAGAAAGCTTGGCGTCGGTCCCTCTTGTTATGACGTCGACATATATCTGGTTGCGCCATGCCGATACGGTCGAAGTCGTTTGGATTTTGTACTTTGACTTTCACTCAGGTTGCATTGGAGAAAGCTTGGCGTCGGTCCCTCTTGTTATGACGTCGACATATATCTGGTTGCGCCATGCCGATACGGTCGAAGTAGTTTGGATTTTGTACTTTGACTTTCACTCAGGTTGCATTGGAGAAAGCTTGGCGTCGGTCCCTCTTGTTATGACGTCGACATATATCTGGTTGCGCCATGCCGATACGGTCGAAGTAGTTTGGATTTTGTACTTTGACTTTCACTCAGGTTGCATTGGAGAAAGCTTGGCGTCGGTCCCTGTTGTTATGACGTCGACATATATCTGGTTGCGCCATGCCGATACGGTCGAAGTAGTTTGGATTTTGTACTTTGACTTTCACTCAGGTTGCATTGGAGAAAGCTTGGCGTCGGTCCCTCTTGTTATGACGTCGACATATATCTGGTTGCGCCATGCCGATACGGTCGAAGTAGTTTGGATTTTGTACTTTGACTTTCACTCAGGTTGCATTGGAGAAAGCTTGGCGTCGGTCCCTCTTGTTATGACGTCGACATATATCTGGTTGCGCCATGCCGATACGGTCGAAGTCGTTTGGATTTTGTACTTTGACTTTCACTCAGGTTGCATTGGAGAAAGCTTGGCGTCGGTCCCTCTTGTTATGACGTCGACATATATCTGGTTGCGCCATGCCGATACGGTCGAAGTCGTTTGGATTTTGTACTTTGACTTTCACTCAGGTTGCATTGGAGAAAGCTTGGCGTCGGTCCCTCTTGTTATGACGTCGACATATATCTGGTTGCGCCATGCCGATACGGTCGAAGTAGTTTGGATTTTGTACTTTGACTTTCACTCAGGTTGCATTGGAGAAAGCTTGGCGTCGGTCCCTCTTGTTATGACGTCGACATATATCTGGTTGCGCCATGCCGATACGGTCGAAGTAGTTTGGATTTTGTACTTTGACTTTCACTCAGGTTGCATTGGAGAAAGCTTGGCGTCGGTCCCTCTTGTTATGACGTCGACATATATCTGGTTGCGCCATGCCGATACGGTCGAAGTAGTTTGGATTTTGTACTTTGACTTTCACTCAGGTTGCATTGGAGAAAGCTTGGCGTCGGTCCCTCTTGTTATGACGTCGACATATATCTGGTTGCGCCATGCCGATACGGTCGAAGTAGTTTGGATTTTGTACTTTGACTTTCACTCAGGTTGCATTGGAGAAAGCTTGGCGTCGGTCCCTCTTGTTATGACGTCGACATATATCTGGTTGCGCCATGCCGATACGGTCGAAGTAGTTTGGATTTTGTACTTTGACTTTCACTCAGGTTGCATTGGAGAAAGCTTGGCGTCGGTCCCTCTTGTTATGACGTCGACATATATCTGGTTGCGCCATGCCGATACGGTCGAAGTAGTTTGGATTTTGTACTTTGACTTTCACTCAGGTTGCATTGGAGAAAGCTTGGCGTCGGTCTCTCTTGTTATGACGTCGACATATATCTGGTTGCGCCATGCCGATACGGTCGAAGTAGTTTGGATTTTGTACTTTGACTTTCACTCAGGTTGCATTGGAGAAAGCTTGGCGTCGGTCCCTCTTGTTATGACGTCGACATATATCTGGTTGCGCCATGCCGATACGGTCGAAGTAGTTTGGATTTTGTACTTTGACTTTCACTCAGGTTGCATTGGAGAAAGCTTGGCGTCGGTCCCTCTTGTTATGACGTCGACATATATCTGGTTGCGCCATGCCGATACGGTCGAAGTAGTTTGGATTTTGTACTTTGACTTTCACTCAGGTTGCATTGGAGAAAGCTTGGCGTCGGTCCCTCTTGTTATGACGTCGACATATATCTGGTTGCGCCATGCCGATACGGTCGAAGTAGTTTGGATTTTGTAGTTTGACTTTCACTCAGGTTGCATTGGAGAAAGCTTGGCGTCGGTCCCTCTTGTTATGACGTCGACATATATCTGGTTGCGCCATGCCGATACGGTCGAAGTCGTTTGGATTTTGTACTTTGACTTTCACTCAGGTTGCATTGGAGAAAGCTTGGCGTCGGTCCCTCTTGTTATGACGTCGACATATATCTGGTTGCGCCATGCCGATACGGTCGAAGTCGTTTGGATTTTGTACTTTGACTTTCACTCAGGTTGCATTGGAGAAAGCTTGGCGTCGGTCCCTCTTGTTATGACGTCGACATATATCTGGTTGCGCCATGCCGATACGGTCGAAGTAGTTTGGATTTTGTACTTTGACTTTCACTCAGGTTGCATTGGAGAAAGCTTGGCGTCGGTCCCTCTTGTTATGACGTCGACATATATCTGGTTGCGCCATGCCGATACGGTCGAAGTCGTTTGGATTTTGTACTTTGACTTTCACTCAGGTTACATTGGAGAAAGCTTGGCGTTTTAACCCTCTTTCTATAAAGAAAGGAGCTTTGATTTCTTGGTTTTTTCCAAGTGTGGGAATGTGGCGGGATGTATTGGTTTTAGTCTAACTTCATAGTTTACTACAATTTCAAACATAGCAGTTTCAATTTCAAACATCCATACAATTTTTCAGTACTCTCTCGCAGTGAATTCCTTCAATGAAGTACAGTATTAAAAACAAAATATTAACCTTATCTTGAATCCGCCCGGTGGTGTTTCTTCATCTGCCTTTCGTGAATTATGTTCCGTGATAAGCTCCGAGACATCCCACCTAAGGTGAAATTAATTTAATACACTGAACTAATTATTCCTCAACTACAATATACTTGGGTTGTTTGGTACCCTTACAGAAAAAAGAATGTAGACTTGCTAAAAAGGATTCAAAGATGAGCTGTTTCGTTTGTTTATTTTTAATATCGTCGCACAGATTGCATTCCTCAGGTAATAAGAAACAACTGCATTCAAACACTCTGTCCAGCAGGAAGTTTCTCGTCATTATTATTTCTGCACTTTTAAAATCACCGGAAACTTTCCAGTCCTTCGCTAAAACCCTTTTCTATTTGTCGTACTGTTCATTCCCGCTCCCTGTCTTTTATCGCATTGCTTGCTTTTACCAATTCGCGAATTTTATTTTTCTCGCACCATAAAGCATTCAAACAATACACCCAAACAGTTTTGGACCTCCCTCGATTATTTAGAAGCTGATGTTTAGTTTTTCCTGGTGAACGGTGTTATATGTCCCTTTGTTATTTTCTCTTTTGCCGCTTGCCTGGTCCACTATATTGTATATTCGATGATGTTAGCACTTTGTGGTACTCTGGCTTCGGCCTGTGGCCTTTTAAATGTACTATAAATTCCCTGTCCTCCCCCCGCCCCCCAAGAAAAGTAAAAACAAAGTAGGGAACAATATTCGCTCCAGCTAAGCTATGACATCTTTTATTCAATGTTAAATAAACAGAGGGGCGAAAAGATAGCTCCTTTTCTGAAGAAAATACAATATACAGGGTACAAATGTACCTACATTTCTTATGTTTTAGATGTTCTGGCTACAGTCACGTTATGCATTGGAGGATAGTCGACAAGCTAGGATATAAATAAAAGTAAATAAAAACAGCAATCACAATAGCTTAATGCTGAAGTGCGCTAGGGAAGAGTACCGTTATAACAGCGGCGAAAAAGAAAAAAACAATCGGACTAGGACGCAGACAAGCGAAGAAAAAAAAAGTGCTTTGAATATGGAAGTTCACCGCAAATGTACATGTAAAAGTAGAAGTATTAGACTGAAACAGCAAATTAGAAGCCAAGCTGCGGTTTTTCCGTTAACCAGACTACTTGAAGGCAAGTCACTGTTGGAACGCCGAACGTACACTATTTACACCATATACAGAGAAGCGCCATCGATGCCCTGTAAATGTAATAAATAAGGAAGGTTCCCGGGTCCCATGCGAGACATACACCAATCACTGCCAAATACTGTCTAATGGTACAGATAATAACCATGCGAGAAATGCACCAATCAATGCCAAATACTGCCATTAGGTACAGATAATAAAAACACAAACCGTGCTTCAGAAGGGCGTCACTGTAGACGGGCAAGAGGTCTTCACAGGGAATTCTATACGCATGATACCTTACGACCGGTACGCAATTCAGCTGCATACCCCTGTGACCTCTTCGGAACATCGCAGCATGCCAGTTTCGGTGCCTTGGCGGGGAGGTGTATTCCTTCACTCAACGCTTCTGCGTCTGCACTGGGAACCAGCCGTACCTACAAAAGGCGTAGTCATCGTTGGAAGTGGTTAGTTGGCCGTAGCGAGACGGCAGAGGAGGGCGCAAAAATAAGCCTGCTTCTAGTTTTTGCCTCCCAGGTTGACCTGTTTTCTGGCTTAAAGATTTTCTGAGTCTGTTCCTTTTCATATCGCACTCGCTGCTGCCAATAAGTTGTTTCGTGTGCTGCTGGTTCCTTTGGGGACACCATCGGTTTGGGCTTAGGGAATACCGGAAGGAAATGAAAGAATTCAAGTGAAAGCATGAACGAAACTGATGGAAAGAACTTCGCAATTTCCAGAAACTCCATGAGGATATCAACGCCAGGTTTGAAAAGGTCATGAAAAGGAACGCAACACTCGAAAAGGAAAACCAGGCGCCAAAGAAAACTAACGAAAATGTCTAGAATAAATGCACAAAAATGAAAAGGGAACTACAGGTTGTTGTGCCAGAGCGCCCGGCATGCTGTTGTGCACAGCGCCCCGCCCACAATTGCTGCACGGGGCGACGCGCCAACAGCGGGGCCAATCCACGCTTCGTCCAAACTAGACCAAATCGCCCGCGGCCGACTTACCCCGCCGCATAGTCGCCTGTCCTTTTGCGTCGCGGCTGCTCGGCCGAATCCTGCATCGGGTGAACGACCGGCAACCGGCATGCGACGGCTTGCCTGGAGGCGGCGTCGCGGAGACGACGTGGGTGTCGCCCTTCCTTTCCCTATCGTTACGACTCGGCTGACTCAACCGCTTCGCTACCATTCGTCGGATTTCAAACGTCAGACAGCGAGAGTCCTGATTGGAGCGATTCGAACTTGTGAGGGCTCCAACGAATTTCCAGGGGAATAAAACCCGACCGGAGGCATTCTTCGTCGGCACTCTTCGACGGCACTGTTCGGAGGCATGGAGAGGAGCTGTCGCCTTTGTGCGAGCGATGTAACGTTTGCTTAACCCTGTATATAAATGTTACTTCGACTTTTAGTCGGCTCAGGAACTTCATCGCTCTTCTCTGTGCTGCGTCGATAGCAGACGGAGCAAGGCAACGTCGCTACACCGGTGACAGCGCTTGGAGGCCCAGTCGCAATAGTGGATGGAAGCTGCGGGATCGACCGGCAACGGCTACTATCTAGTGGGGGAAACGCTCAATGTTTTCTCTCAGTTCACCAGACTTTTCTAGCACAGGTTATGGTAGTTTAGAGAGGGGCTGTGTGAAGCACTGCGAAAGCTTTGATTGTTTTAAGTCTAGAGAAAGTGTGTTGAAACCAGAGGTAGTGGCGGAGGTGTAAACAAAGGAGCGTAGGGAATTACGTGCGCCTACCTTAGTAGTAGCTCGATAGTATAGGAATGCCGAGGGAATTCTAACGTGGGTAATCAGCAAGAGGCCAGTGAAAACGATGGAGGGCCTTAAAGTGAAGGAACTCATCGAAATTTGCGAGGAGCTGGGCCTTGACTTAGGCCATGCGAAACCGAAGCAGGCAATTGTTTAGGTCTTGCGGAAGGAGAACGTAACGGCTGAGGAAGTCAATGAGGCCAGGGCTGAAATCAAAGAGCGCCGTGAGTGGGAGGAAGCCGAAAAGAAAGAGCGCCGGGAGCGCGAGGAAGCCGGAAAAAAGAGCGCCGAGAGCGCGAGGAATCCGGAAGGCATGGAAGGAAGAGAGGAAGCCGAAGAGAGGGAACGGGAAGCCGAAAGGCAGGTTGAGTTCAAGCGGTCAGAAATCAGTCAGGGCTCACCAGCATCTAGCGTAGCTTCTTCAGGAGTTCAGGCAAAGGGTCCGAGAATTCGTACCAACTGCTGCCGTTCGTTATTGGCGAGAACATGGCGAAGTACCTCGTCAAGTTTGAGCACGTTTGCGAGCGAAACGACATGGAATGGCCTCTGTGGGCGCAAAGCCTGTTTGCCCTGCTTCCTGGCGAGGCATCGGACGTGATAACGTGCCTGTCGAAGGAGGCCGTTGAGAGCTACGACGAGGTCAAGAGGCTCTTTTGAGGAAATACAGGTTGTCGCCTGAGGCTTTCCGGCAGAGGTTCCGGTCTACAAAAAAGGGCAATGAGTCACATATAGACTTCGCATGTCGTCTGAAGGCTGACCTAAGACGACGCAGGTTGTGGCTGCAGGATAAGCTCCAAGAATTAAAGCAAAACAAGGCAGCAAGCAGAGTTATCTGAGGAGTACTACACCCTCCGGAAGTTGCATTATAAGGTACGCGCATTGAAAAACCAGACGGTAAAGAGACTTTTAGGAAGAAGCCTGACGAAGGGAAACAGCTAGTGCGTCGGAGGTTTCGAAAAGACTCACCTCCTACGACAGAAACTGTTGGGGAAGGGATAGATAAGTCTCGAGAATGGGAACAGTGATGCTAAGGAGCGCGCGGATGCCGCCCGCGCATTTGAATCGCGGAAACAGATAATCTGCTACAAATGCAACAAGGAAGGGCACATCGCGGCAAACTGTAAAGAGAAGGTTGCATCGCTACGATCCGAGAAACCGAAAGGAACACGCGGTTGCTCGAGCCCTACATGCAGGACATAAGCGTGACCGGCAAGAAGTGCAGAGCACTCCGAGACTCCACAGCAACTATGGACGTTGTCCACCCGTCCCAAGTTCCTCCGAACGACTGCACAGGAGAATGCTTAAGTTACCGAGGAGAAGAGTGTTTGCTTGCCGATTGCGAGTATTGTCACTGAAGGTAATTTTGGTAAGCTGAACACTGAGGCGACCGTGTCCGCAGCGCTCCCCGAAAATTTCCTTATCTCTTCTCCAATAGCTGGGAGGAACTGCTCAAAGAACAAGGAAAGTCGTTCTTTACCAGTTTGTCGTGCATGGTACTCACGAGATCGCAAGCGCGGAAGCTCTCACAGGAACTTGACACTACCCCAGCGAGTGAAGCGGTAAATGCGGGGGAGAAATGTAGCCCGACCTGCGAGCCGACCGCACACTCTCGCGATAGGGTTGTCAAATTTCCAGGTGCCGAAGCGGGTTGCGTCAAACGGAAGCGGCGACGCCGTGTGGTGCGAACGATGCATTGCCCCAGTCTCCGACAACTGGTATGAGTTAATGTGGATAGAGCAACATTCATTCGAGAACAGCAAAATGATAGCTCGATAACAGCCTCGCTAGAGAGCGTGAAACGGGGCGCAAAGAAAAAGAACGTTTCATTTCATGAGAAGTCCGGCTTGTGGTACCGGAGTTACACGGATGCAAAGTGTCATAAATACGAGGAGCCTTTGATCCAAGAAATGCATCGCCGTCAGCTACTGGAACTCGCGCACGAAAACGCGTGGGCAGGGCTTCTCGGTCTGGAAAAGACGAAAGATCGACTTGCGCCAGAGTACTACTGGTCTAAATGCTGGAAAGACATTGAAGGCTTTGTGCGCTTTTGCGATACATGCCAAAGGGTCGGCAAGAGTACAGACAAGTGGAAGGCGCTTATGATGTTGGTACCAGTCATAACTGAGCCGTTCAGCCGGCTGGTGATCGACATTTTTGGGCCACTGCCAGAGTCCGAGAACGGCTTTAGATACGGCTTTAGAATACGGCCCTGGGTATCGCGAATAAGTTCCCGGAAGCTGTTCCACTAAGAGGGCTCCATTCTCCTTAAGTCGTTGATGGGCCCCTTTCAATATTCACTCGTGTCGGATTTCCTGCTGAAATTCAGTGCGACTAACCTCGACTTTTTTTAAAGGTGCAGAATCAAGGTGGTGCAGAGCTCTATCATCACCCGCAATCCAACCCAGAGGAGCAAATGCACTCATTGTTAAATCAAAAATTGAAAGCCCTCTGCTTTGAGCGAAAGCGCGGTTGAGAAGCATGCATGCCTGCCGATATGTTCGCTTTGAGGTCTGCTCCAGACGAGAGTGCAGGGTTCAGCCCTGCGGAGCTGGTGTACGGCCGGAGCCTCAGAACCCCGCTGCGAATGCTTCGCGAGTCTTGGAAAGGTTACAATGAAAATTCAAACGTGGTAGAGTACGTTCTTAACCTACTGCAGAGTCTCGGGAAAAGTAGAGACCTTGTTGAGAGCGACATGAAGGCTGCAGAAGCATTGTCGAAGGCGTACTACGACACGTCGCCGAGGAGGCCTACGTTCGAAGAGGGTAGCCCAGTGATGCTGCTGCGCCCTTCGAAGAAACATAAGCTAGAAGTTCATTGGGAGGGGCCAGCGAAAGTAGTGTGGAAGCTTTCTGACACAAAAACTAGGCAAACCGCAGACTAAAACCTATAAAAGCAATGTGATGAAACCCTACATTCAGCGTCATGCTATGGTGAATGTGGCTTTGAATGCCGAGGACCAGGAAGGCGCAGATGTTCTCACCTCTGCAGACCTAAAGGAAGGCACTTCGGATCTCCTGCGGGAGCAAGTGAGGTTAGAGCCCTTTCTAAACGAAGCGAAAAAGGAGGACTTGGAGAAGATAATTTTCGACTTTGAGGATGTTTTCTCTGATCGGCACGGAAAGACTACGAGAATCGAGCATGACATTGAGTTAACGCGGCACGAGCCGATTCGTAGCAAGCCGTACCGATGTTCTGCCGTACAGAAACAGATTATGGCGGACGCCAGTAAGCGCATGTGTGACCTTGCGGTCATTGTCCTGAGTGAGAGCGATTGCACCTCCCCTCTAATACTAGTTCAAGTACCCGTAAAGGACCCCGGGCCATGCGTCGATTCCTGGAGCCTCTACGCGATAACCCGAGACCAGACGTATCCGATTCCGAGCCTCAAGGAGAGGGTGGAGACCATATCAAAGGCGAATTACATTTCCATGTTCGACCTCGTGCGAGGCTATTAGCAAGTGCCCCTTTCGGAGCGTGCCAGTCGATACGCTGCGTTCCTTTCCCCGTTCGGAACATCCCGTCCCGTCATGTTGAGCTTCGGTTCTCAAAAGCGCACCGTGTTGCTTCTCAAAATTAATGGATCACGTGGTTCGTGGCCTGTCTGAGTATGCACTCCCTTACATCGGTGATGTCGCTATCTTTTCTAACACATGGGAGGAGCATGTAGAGCACTTACGAGTCGTGCTGAACAGGCTCAAAGAAGCCGGCCTAACCGTCAAACCGTCGAAGTGTCACCTAGGTTACGCCGAAGTGACGTACCTAGGGCATATAGAGGGCGCGGCCAACGCAGGTCGTCGGAAATCAAATTAGCCGCAGTCGTAAACTCTCGGCGACGTATGAATAGGTACGAGATAAGGGCTTTTTGGGTTTGGCTGGATATTACTAGCCATATGTGAAAGATTACACCACACTGGCTAGTCCTTACTCTAGCGCTCTCAGAAAGACTGGGCCAGTAAAGGTGGAATGGGACACAAAGAAGGAGGATGCATTTCAAACGCTCAAACGAGCCCTGAGCAAGGAAATAGTTCTGATGGCCTCCCGACTTTTCGAAGGGTTTCGTGATTCAGTGCGATGCTAGCCATCGTGGCATGGGAGCTGTACTGTGCCAAGAGGATGCGAATGGCCGGGAACGACCAGTTTTGTACTTAAGCCACAAGATAACTTACAGGGAAGAGGTGTACAGTACACCCGAAAAGGAATGTGGCTGCGTCGTGTGGGCAGTGCAGAAGTTGGCGGGTTAAATTGCCGGTTCCCAGTTTGTTGTGGAAACTGATCATTGCCCGCTAACCTGGCTAAATTGCATGCCATCTAAAAGCGGTCGTTTGCTTAGGTGGAGTATGATACTCCAGCAGCACAATCTTGTCGTTGGCTATAAAAAAGAAAGTTGAACTATAACGCAGACGCACTAAGCCGCGCGTTCTAAGTAAGGCTGCCTTCGTCCTCCCCGTGTCTTTCATTTCCTGTCTTTGCGAACAGCTTTTAGCGTAGCAGGAATATGGGAGCAAAGGTATTGCACTCATTTGCTGCTTCAGTTGATTATTCCTGCAACGCGTGATTTCAAGGAATGAAAGTAGTAGTGATCATTTCAGGTGTGTTACGGTTGACACATAGTTTAAGTTCTTTTAAGAGCCTTGCGTCCCACATGGGCCACTTGGTGTAAAATGTCGAAATTTCGGATAGACGCTTATCTAGGGGAGTTTATTATGATTGGAGTGTGGTGTTCTCATTAGGACAGAGGTGCTTGCTTGCGCTGGGTGTTGCCTATTGTCGCCCGGTTCTTTGCAAGCTGCAGAAAGATGAGCGACCGGTGCTGACAAACACGACCGGAAGAGCCGGGCGAAGCTGGTCGAGACTCACGGGCAGCACGGCGATGTACCTGTGATCCAGAACTGGCTGGTGATACCTGTTCTTTGGGGAGGAGCGTGGTGCAGCCGCCCTTTTCCTGGACCACTAGAGATGAACCTGAATTAGCCTGGCGAACAAGCACGCCCGGCACACGAGCCACATGGAGGCAGCTCGTATTCCTTGCGCATTGCCTGGCGGCGGGGGTGCTGTTGTGCCCGAACACCCGGCCAGCTGTTGTGCCAGTGCGTCAGGGCCACATTTGCTGCACGGGGCGACTCGCCAACAGCGGGGGCTGATTTACGCCTCGTCCCGACCAGAACAAACAACCCGCGGCTGAATTTCCCCGCCCCATTGTCGCCTCTCTTTTTGCGTCGCGGCGGCTTGGGGGAATCCTGCGTAGGGTGAACGACCGGCAACCGGCATGTGGCTACTCGCCCGGAGGCGAGGTCCCGGAGACGGCGTGGGCGTCCCCCTAACTTTCCCCATCGCGGCGGCTGGGCCGAATCCTGCGTCGGGTGAACGACCGGCGACTGGCATGCCGCGGCGTGGAGGTGGGGTCGCGGAGACGGCGTAAGCGTCGTTCTCCCTTTCCACATCGTGGCGGCTCGGCTGACCCAACCGCTTCCCTACCATTCATCGTATCGAAAACATCAGATATGGAGAGTCCTGATTTGAGCGATTCAAACTTCTCGTGGCTCCAACGAATTTCCGGGGGTGTAAAACCAGCCCGGAAGCATTCCTCGTCGGCACTCTTCGAAGACACTGTTCGGAGACACCAAGAGGTGCTGTCGCCTTTGTGCGTGCGATGTAGCGTTTGCTTACTCCTGTACATACCGCATATAAATGTTCCTTCGACGTTTTGTCGGCTCAAGAACTTCATCGCTCTGCTCTGTGCCGCGTCGATAGCGGACGGAGCAAGGCAACGTCGCTACACTGGTGACTGCGCTCGGAGGCCCATTTTTTAACTTGGTGCAAGAGCTGAGGATCACAGCTGTTGGAGAATACTCCCGCAAAGGTAACATCGAAATCAGGGGGGTGGTTGCAGGAAAAGAAAGATAAAAATAGAGTTCAAACAGTGCGTCCAATTCGCACATAATTGCAGCCCAAGGTTAAACCTGATGACATTTAAATTCTCCACAGAGTAAAAACTTCCAACGACAAGGCACCTGTCAACATCATTGTTCGATTCAAGAGCTTCTGCAAGCGTTACTCCCTTGTTCACAAGGCTAAAAAGAAGCTCCGATGGATGGTGAGGACGTGGTGACCGCAACCACTGATGTGGGATCGGTGCGGCGTGCTCGACCACGCTCCAGTGAGCTGCAACCGTGAGAGGGGGTGCTCCCACACCAATTGAGTAGGTAAGCCAGCCAAGCCATTCTGCCCTACCTATGGGGGCCCCACATTGTTCTCGACCGCTCATCTCCGCGCTAGCAGGAAGAGCGCCGAGTGTGTGCTGACCTAGCGCAAGCACAGGCACCTGCCTCTCATGTGGACACTCGAGCAACACTGCGTCAGGCCACGCATCCCACGCCGACCCCAGGTGCACCAGCGAAAATGATGCACCAGCACCCAGACAGCAGCAGTTGCAGACAGAACGTTGGGTGGCAGCAGTGGCAGCACGGCAGGCAAGTAACCCCAGCCAAGCAGCAGCAGAACAGTGAGACACCTCCAGCACAGACGAGACGAGAGAGGTGGATACTACGGCAGCGCAAAGAGTACCTAGCGCTTGTCTTTCGCAGCGTGAGTCAGCTGCTGTTTGCTGAGAACCCCCATGTCCCTTTTCACTCCATGCTGTGTAGGGACGACCACACTCGGTGCCCCATCATGACTAGGAGACGCCCCAAAGAGTCTTCGGTGCCCACTGTCCTGCAGCGGAACGTCAACGTGCCCGCATGCATCAAGCGTTTCGGCTGCAGCACGCGCGAGATGCGGTAGTTTTGCAGGGGAGCTACGTACGTGCGGGTAATGGCTCATGGTTAACGCTCCCGGGATACACAGACTACCAGAGTCCCACGGCGTGTGACAACACGCAGTGCTCATCAGTGGTGTGCAGCCACCCCTCCAATTCCCCAGGAACCTCGTGCACATTACTGTTTGTGCGCAATGACACCGGCACAAATAGCACGCAGCACGTGGTGCGCAGCAAGCGTTGGTGATACCGCTGCGGTGACGACGATGGTGCAGGATTGTGTGGCGGTGCAGCTGCGGCTCGGCGCGGGTGGTTCGGGACTGTGTATAGCGTGTACGTGCACCCCAGCTGACTGTGAGCCTCGGGCCCCCTCCATCGTAGGTGTCCCTCTGCACAGGCCGGCATCACCTCTGCGGGGTTTTCAACGCACACCCCACCCACGTGAGGAGACGGCCCCACGGACACTCCTGAAGCACACCTGGGGGATTCCATGCCGCTCCTTAACTTGATGGCGCTGAGCGTCGCGTAGTGCAATTCTAGGTGAGGAAAACAGCACTGCCACGGCCACAAGCCTCAGCCTGAAGTCAGCTGGGGTTGAGGCCACCTGGAGGCAGGAGTCCATCCCGTGGGGCTCTGAACACCGCCCGCTCCACATCGCACCACCCGGGAAGCCAAACAGCGACCCACACGACACCCCTTCACCCTTTGAGACCAATTCCGATGTAGCCCTGCTGAAGAGGACCCGGGGAGAAAGCAGGCCTGTTCGCCAGCATGGTTCGCGGTGGCAGGCCAGGCGAGCCACGCGAAGCTGCTCTGTCACCCTGTCACAAAGGGCACCACTACGCCGCACCTGAAGCTGCTGCAGCTGTGAGCGGAGCTGAACCGGTTAGAGAAAAAGGTGCAGCACCCGGGAGCCAGGGCTCACTGGAGAGCGTACCGTTGCGTGGATGCAGCCTGTCGACGGCATGCTAACCGCTTCAACAGACAACGCTGGGCCGAGCTATGCGCAAGATCGGAGTCGGCCCCACTTTTTTTCTTTAATGCGTGGAAATTTCGGAAAAACTTTAGAAATACTCGGACAAGACAATTAACACACAATATAAACACTAACAGACAGCAAAGGGTAAGGACATCAGTAATAAAGATCGGCATGCATCCAAAAGAGGCAGCCACTCCGATTGCTACGAAGCATTTCAAGAACTTCGACGACCATTTTCAACGCACCCTTCCGTAAACCAAATTATCCGGCAAACAATGACCCTACAACTGCATGGCATTCAAGTCCGCATATACTGGACTCCTGGCCATGATTTGGCGGCACCGGGGAATCAGGCAGCCCACGAAGCTGCGCAGGAGGCTTGCTCTTTCCTATCCTCCGCTGACCTCGCCGTCGCCCAGCCTTCAGACCTTCCTGAATGCTTGGACACGAACGAAAATATCAGCGTACCCCCCGCCATTCGCATACACCGGTACAAACACGAAAAGAAACTCCGACTCAAGCAACTTACGCCGAAGGATCACGTTTCCAACAGGCCTTCCCTTACAAGAACACAAGAAATATTTATTAACAAATTCTATACAGATGCATCATTTTCACCGGAAACAATTCGCAAATGGTACTACCCCCACATCAACCCAAAATGTCCATACTGTCAGCAAGCCGTCACGGCTGATTTGCACCACCTAGTCTGGATATGCCCCAAATTCTCTCGATACCGGAATTTCACTTCCCCAAACCCAGATCCCTCAACCCGTATCGATCCACTCACATTAGATGAACACACCCTTAACCTTATAATACGGTTCGCCACTAAGAGCGGTCTAGCGCGAGTTATATAGCGATGGCCTACACCAGTGAATGGACCATTCAATGCTGAACAATTGTCCTGTGGAAAACTGATACCGCCTCCCGAGGACCACGAACTCATGAGCCCCCTTCAACCATAAATCCTCCCTCCCAACTCCCCCCCAAGGCCTCCGGCCTTCCCTTTTTGAATAAAAGATTTAACAACAACAACACTCCGGTGGATGACTTTGCGCTGCGTCAACGCTCCAACGCCGTCTTTTACCAAAAAAACGCACTTGGTCGGTTTAGGGTATTACGCATTCCGTTCAGTAATGCCGCACTTCCACAAGCTAAACAATTCTAGCAGGACAAAAAGTTATATGGCACCCGATTAACATTGTAGCCGCCACTTCGTCGTCGACAGCAAGCGCCCACTATCATCGCCATCGGCCGCTGTGCCAGCGTCAGAAGCGCGGGGCCTCTGCACGCAGGATGAGCCATACGCGAAAAAAACATCAACCTCTGACGATGACGAGCTGGCAGGGGGGTGTCATCACGTCCTTTGCGGCTTACGCGCATTTGTCTAATGCGTGGGACTCCAGATCTTGCGAATCTCGCCAATGCGAAATTACTTTAATAGCTTACGTTGTGGAGTTACACAGCTCCACTTCTATATGCACCATACTGGGCTCATCTCCAATGGTCGTTGTGCTCTTTGTGATGAACCTGAAATCATAGAGCCTTTTTTCTTATATTTCCGCGGTTTCTCCTTAAGGAGAAGAAAATACCTCGTGGAGCCAATTCGCCGCGTTGGACTTACCATTTAAATGCCGGTTTTACTTTCGTCTGGTGCCATTTCGCTTAGGTTTACTCACACGAATTTGGCTACAGCCACCCATACCTACGTCTCAGAGATTAGGCGCCTGCCCTGTTAGCCCCTCTTCTTGTACACGGACGAAGGAACAGCCTTTTCTTCCAAGTTCCCGCATAGCCTTTTCTTGCAAATTCCTGCATAGTTCGCACTTTTCTTCGACTAATTCCTGTATTTGTTGTGCGAATATTTTAATCAACTTTTTTTTTCTCCAAAACTAATGTTCCTAAATCGGGCACATTAGCCCCAATAGAGCTCCCGATTCCGGCCAATCCTCCAACCATGTGGGTATGCGCCAAACACCAAGGAACAACAACAGCAACAACAACCAGAGAACAGCCAGGCTTTTGCGCTGCTCGGTGGCATTCTACGGGCGCTCTCCGACTCCCGCACTCCTGCTGCCACCGAATCGCATTTGTAAATAAATGTAGGCCTGCCGCATAACCACATCGGCGCCTAGATTAATTGCTGACCCGCACGTCGGCAGTATGGAGCCCCACTTCGCATGCCCGCTGCCGCCCTATCCGGTTTTCCAGTTACACTACCCCCGAGCCTGGTTCCTCAAAATGGAAGCGCACTTTCTCATACGCCGCATCAACACACAGACCAAGCGCTACCGCGTCACCACCGTCCTGCTTCTGGCCGGCCAACGCTGTGAGCTCCTAAAACACGGTGAGCGGCCCTACGCCACGCTGCAAGCCTACGTGATGGCGCGCCACAGTTCGAGCCTTTCCCGCCGCAAGGACGCTGTATCGCCCCCTTCCGCGGTTTCCTCGCACACCATAACGCACGATGGAAAGGGAATGGCGCTATTCAGCTTGCAGCACCCCTCATGCCCCAACGAATTTCCGACGCGACAGCGAAGCCACGTTGCCCGATTCGGCCACTCCACGCCAGCAGCGCCCAGCCACTTGACTTCACGTCATCACGCCACTCCACTCAATTCAGCAAGATCGCCACACTGCCTGCCGTGCTACCCCAAAAACCCTGAGGTGTGGCTTATGCAGATGGAGTGTGTTTTCGACCTTTACGGCGTCAGAGCACAGAAGGACATTACTAACTGATGTACGAGATTCTACCATCCAACTTGACCTCCACATTGGCCAAGCCTGGAGCCCAGCCCTACGACGAGCTCAGGCCTTTCCTCGTGGCGCGCTATGGTCGCTATCTAAAACCACCCGCCCCAGCTGCAGAGCCTCCTGTAGAAGTCTTCCTGTCTCGCACCACCATGCCGGCCGGCATCGGCGATGCTGGCCGGTGATGACACCACGGCAACTGCGACCACGCTCTACCACGTGGACGGCAGCTCAGAGGCAACGACAATGAAGGACTGCGCCTCACACTCTAGCAGTCCGTCGCCCAATGCATCTGCGCTGCCACCCCCCAGCGTTCGAGCCCCGGGCTGCCCCCTGAAGAAACCTCGTTTGCCACCTTTTGTGCAAGCGGCTCCTGTGGACCCCAGCGCGATTTCGACAACCACCACGCCGTGTTCATTCACACTTTTGGAGAAGTCAGTCTAAGACGATCATTCGGCACGCTGTTCGCTCATCTGTGATGTGGCTGAGGTGTCCCCTCCATCTCCACTGCAGTCGCCGCATTACACCTACGAAATGCACACTTTCTCGCTCATTCCAAATCACGACGAAAGCCTGCCCTCCAACGAGCTTCCACCGTCCCATACCACCTACCGGTACCAGGACACCGACGGCAAGGACAGTGTCACCGACATCCCTCTGGCCCACGAAACACACCTAAGCCACATGACTCTAAGGTGCCGCTCTAACGGGACCAGCATGACTGAGCGGACACGGAGTTGTCTAGACACAAGTCTCGCACGTCCTCAAAATCAGCTACAAGGTCAATGCGTCCAAAAGAAACCCTCTCCTGACTTGAAGACACCCCCGCAAGCAGCCATTTCAGCCGGCAAGCTTCAACGTCACCGCCGACGTCGCAAGCACCGACCACGAAGACCATCTTCTGCGAGGGCAAAGTCCCAAGTTATGTGTGCTCCGACTACGCCGACGCCCGTGATGCCTGCGCTGGGCCCGTCATCGGTTCCGCCCGAATTGTCGCCTGTTTGCGGTGACCCTTGCACCACAAAAATGCCGCGGTCATCATCGGCAACACTTCGTATTTCCAAGTCAAGCGTACACCTCGATGCAATGCCGGACTACACCCTCTCCACCTCAAATTCAGCGGCTCAGGCATGCTGCCCACTCACGGTGTGGAACGCAGCACTTACAACGCCTGCCTTTCCGAACCCGTCCCTTCGTCTGCATTAATTTAGTCACCCGCGGCAGACTTCGATGGAACCAGGCGATTTGTACTCAAGTTCGTCCGCCAATCCACACCCAGCTCAGGCCACCGGAGGTGAAAGTGCGCTCCGGAAGCCGTCATGACAACTGGGACTGTCACCGACGCTATTACAGAACTGACCGGGACCACTCCAACATCTCATGTGGTCTGTTCAAGTACCTTGACCGTGCACACACCTTGTACATATACGTATGCAGCCTTCGTCATGCTCGTCCTACCCAGTATATAGTTTCCTCCCTGGTTTGTCGCTCATGTTCTTGTTTTCCTTTTGTCGCGCTCCGCTCTAGGGGGAGAGCTTTGTAGCGGCCACTTCATCATCGACTGCGAGTGCCCACTATCATCATCATAGGCACCTGTGCTAGCGTCAGCAGCGCGGGACCTCTGCACGCAGGACGAGCCACGCGCCAAAAAAAAAAGCTCCCACGCTTCTGCGCTGCTAGGTCGCATTCGGCGGGCCTCCACGACTCGCGGACTCATGCTGCCACCGAATGGCATTTGCAAATAAATGTATGCCTGCCGCACAACCCCATCGGCCCCTACAACATCTTCAAGTGGCAAGAAGCGAATGGTGTACAAGGTGATGTCAGTGTCCCTTTTAGTGTCTGCTCCAAAACATCCCACCAGAGCCCAGCGTCACGGCACAACACAAAACGATGATCAATAGACCAATTTATTCGTTAATATTTATTACTATCAGACCATGCTCTGGGCTGTGTTACGCATGCGTAGTTAGATCATTCTGTCGACTGCGCCAATCATAGATCCGCTAGCACAGCCCACTGGTTGCTCCCAGGACGAAATAATTAAAAAGGTCTATAGACGGATTTATTGCATAGGCGAAAATTCTCCGACAAAGAAATAGAAAGTATCTTTTCGCGCGGCTACTTCTTAACTGGGAGTGTAAAAGAGTGAAGCTTGAAAAAAAAAGGGTCCATCTCCCCGCAAGGGGGACCCGAGTAAATGCGTCGCATACGGGGTGGTTGTATTGCGTTAACGTTTAGTGTTTGGGGAGTTGGTGGTAGTGAATGCGTTGTATCAGCAGCTTCTTGACGTAGTTTGAATGAGTCAAAGATATAAGGCGCGTTCGCAGCCTTTCCTTCTGTGTCGGTTTTGTGGCGCAGTGGGAAGAACACCATGTACCTCGCGTTCCGCCCACAGGTAGTGAATGCGTTGTATTTGCAGCTTCTTGACGTAGTTTGAATGAGTCAAGGATATAAGAGGCGTCTGTAGCCTTCCATTCTGTGTGTCGGCTTTGTGGCGCAGTGGGTAGAGACCATGTACCTTGCGTTCCGCCAGCAGGGTCGTGGGATCGAAACCAGGCGCCGGTAAGTATTATTTTTTATATAGTGTAGGGGGAGGGGAGCGGACCTGTTGTTGAGAGCGAGGAGGGTAGCGTGATGCGGGAGAGGAGGAGTGGGGGAGAGGGCGTACCTGGAGCGGCTGTTGCGGACGCCGAGGCACGCCAACGCCGACAACGCCGGGTGATATCGTGAGTTAAAGAAATGCTCTGCATTTAAAACGTTTTTGCATTTGCCGGAATACCCATACTGACGTGCTAAAACATTACTTTTCTGCTGGCCTAAGTGAGGCTGGTGATAAAGGCACCGGGAGTAGGCTTTCAATTAGAGTGCTCGTCATAGTTTTCCTTGACATTCTGACCAGATATTCCAAGGCGGACGCCCCACTGCAAACAGCTGCAGCTGGCTCGGGCCATCGTCTCGGGAGAGTTAGAGGGCCACACCCTGGCCTATTTGGATGGCTCGATGCGACGGCGGCCGGGCTCGCCCGGAGCAGCCGCCGTGCTGGGGAAGGCGACCCGACAGGCCGGGCTGCACCACGCTGCATCTCAGCCACAGCCCAGCTGGTGGGTGTCATCCTGGGCCTCGACCTGCTGCAGTAGCTATAGCCCGCTCCTGAGAGCTGTGCCGTGCAGTGTGACTCCAGGGTGGCCCATTTGCGCATACGATAGGGCGACTCGTGCTCGCTCCTTGTGCGGGGAGCCCGCGAGAAGGAGGCGTGGCTGGCCGACGGAAGCACGCGGTTGCTCCTCCAGCTCGTGACTGACAACATCGGGCTCGAAAGCAATGAGCGGGTGGACGAGCTGTCCGCGGAGGCCCACTAGCTGCCCCATCGATTATGGTAGCCCAGGCATCAGCGGACCACCCCCGCTTGCTCAATAAGCTGCATGTGCGCGCCCACAAACCGGATCCTTCTCTGGCGGCTGGAGAAGCCCCCCACGCTTGAAGGCCGCACGTCTGCCTCGACCGCAGCGCTCGTCCGTCCTGCGCCTTTTTGGGGGCGCCGTATGGACGGCCGAGCGGAAGTACGGACTGGACACTCGGGTGCCGATCCAGTCCCTGCCGCACCTGCTCTTCGACTGCCCGCACTTTGCGGGAGGGAGCCCGGAGATGCTGGCCGCACTGACGAGAGTCCGGCCGCTGGACCAGCGGCTGTGGACACCGGGCTTTGTAAGGCAGCCGGACGGGGACCACAAGGCTGTGTCCTGATACCTGGAGGCATCGAGACACATCGCGGCACTCCGCTTGTTGGCCCAGTGAAAGAGAATATACTTTGAATAAATAAAGGAAATGCTTCAAAGAGACGTCCTCATTCCAGGATGCCTTGAGATCGGGCCGCATCAAAACCCCTTTCGATGGAGAGCAGGCTGATCTTCTACGCCAGAGCTGGTCAGGCCCTCTCAAATCGCCATGGAAAGGTTGCGATGGGGGGGGGGGGGGGGAGGGTAAATTTGTCATCGCAGCCCACTATGTGTCTGAGAGTACCAGGCGCTTCACAGAAGCGGCAAAATGAATAAAAGTGTGTCCGGTAACAGAGGGGAAGTCTGGTAGGGTGTGGGAAGTTGTTAACTTGCAGGGAGAGCAATTAAACTTCCTGGTCCCTCGGTAGCGATTTGTGTGGCGAAGAGTAGGTTTTACGGGGCCGCCTATAGTGCTGCGTAATTTCCTGGTATGGGACAACAGGTTGCCTGCACTCGGGCCCGGCTTCATCACCGCTCTCTCGGCGGGTCGAATCTCGACTTACGAGGTTGGCGACCTCGTTGCTGGGAATGCCGCTGTGAGCGGGTGCCCATACGAACCTGACTGGTCGCGTTGGTGTCTCTAATTGATTAGTCGACCTGTGGGGCGTGCAATCGACCATTGACAAAGTTTCTGTGCGCCTGCTGGGAGTCTGTTATTATACCTTTATCATCACTTTGGCTAAGCGGAAGTGTTATCGCAGCTTCGTGAGCTTGGCGAAAGCGGTGTTCCCGGATTTAGATGATGCACCTGTGTTGCCTGTTTAAAACTCCGGTGGCTGTCATTGCTGCTTTTCCAGGGTAACAGGCTGTGCCCGTGTAGTCGGTAGATGATGCATCTCCATACAATCTAAATATTCTCCGGCTTTGGGCTTACCTACGATCTTCGTGATGCACAGGGCACATAGTGCGTGGTTACATAGACGCTATTAAGTGTTTTCTAATAGAGTGGTGTACGTTTCCAGTAAGGTGAGCTGTGTGGCTCAGTGGCGCCGACAGCTCCAGGCGTGAGAGGATGAGCCTTCGCGTTTGTGTTGCTCCTAACCTTAATCTTTGGCTAGACAGGTGTGCCTCTAGAAACTTCTCGGCCGAGTTGCGGATGCCAAGTCGGAGTAGCCCTTCGGTACAGGTCTTGCCGGCAGAACCATGGCTTGCTTGTACGCTTTCCTGATCAGGATGTTTATGTTCTCGAGCTCTGAGGCTTTAAGCAGAGCGTAAGTTATAGCGTAAGTAATCCTTGACACGGTGAAGGCCTGGACAGAGTGAAGCATGTCCGGTTCCCCCGTGTGCCTGGTTTTGGGCGGGACTGCGTGTACCATATGAGAAACCTGGTCTGTTGTGGTTTTAAGCTTGTTTATGCAAAACGTGTTCGAGCGGCCCGCCATGAATGTCATGCCCAGGATCCTCACGCTAGGAGATGGTGGAATGATATGTCTTTCTAGCCGTAGGGTGATAGTGTGCGAACCTGGAGGGTGTGGTTTGTATGGAGAGACGAGGTGTAGCTCAGTCTTCTCGGTGGCGCAGCTGAGACCACATGACTGTGCATAGGCAGCCACCACATCCGCTGCTTCTGGTAGGCGGCTCTCCAACTCTCCGATTGGCCCTTTGGATGACTAGATGGTTGTGTCGTCAGCGTATAGGGCATGCTGGCTCCCCGGAATATTGTCGGAGAGCAGCGGCAGGCCTAGCAGTGCATTATTAAAAAGGATAGGGGACAGTACAGCCCCTTGTGGTGTTTCGCGCACATCCCATACTTTTAAAACAGCTTTCCTTCCAGAGAGATTTTCTCTGGAAGGAAAGCTGTCTTACAGGTCCGCCAAAAGGCTGGCCCTTGTCTCGGCGCCAAAAACTTTGCCCGGGGAGCATAGTGGCCCTCCGCTTTTTTCTAGCTGTCTTGGTGGGTGTATGTGTTTTATTTTCCTTATTATTGTTGTTACAGAGCAGCGTGCGCGGTGCCTGCCCACATCGCGTAGTTCTGTAGTAGACGCGACATTGCTCAAGCACCAAGTATCATGGCCAGGAATGGGGCCCCCGGCTCTACCACACATCTTGTCGTGGTCTCCCAACCGCATCGTTCCGCTGAATGGTGATGCGCCCAGGTACTTGCACAAGCTCAAAGAGTACAAGAAAAAATCCCCGCACCTCCCCGAGGGGGATTGTGAGGGTGCAGAAATGCATTGGGTGCACCGATGAGTGTGATGCGATTAATGGCGAAGAGAGAGGCGAGAGTGTGAGCGTAATCATTTATTTTTTTCTTTTCCCACACCCGTCATTTCCGCTTCGTTATAGAGAAGCGTCTTCGAGACCGCGTTGAACGCATCCGCCAACTGCAGAGGATCGTTCACGTCAAAGTTGTCGGGAATCGTTTCGAACTCACCGCCAGCATCATCGACGTCGTCTTCCTGCGGTTCCTCTCGTTCGCCTTCGTCATCGAAGTGATCGAGCCGATTCCAATCGACCCGAACGTTGATGGCGCGATACAGCGGGGTGTGTTCCAGGTGCTTGAGCCAAGCCAGGATGTTGCCGCGCTTCACCAACCCGCGCTTGTACGTTGCTGGACTCATCAGCCTCCACTTGATGTGAACGCCGAACGCAACCTCCTCGGGTACCATGCGAGGAAGGCACCGCACAACCTTCGATACGTCGATGGGCACGTTCACCGCCTGTTCCTTGATTCCAAACTGCCCGTTGCCTTGAGTCAGCCGCCTGATGCTCATGAAGAGGAGTCGAGGCGCGGTGAGCCGCTCTTCGACCGGGTTCAGATCGGGAAGATGCGCCGGCCGAAGAGGAGAGAGAGAGAAAATGACATTTATTTGTGTCCGGCGTGCAGGGGCGGGTCAGGCCACGCAGGGCTTCACCGCCCCCTATCGGGAGGCTAGACCTCGGGGAACTCTAGGCCGATGCTCCAGCTTTGGCTACTTGGCGAGCCCGCTTCCTCCCGCTAGGGGATGGAGGGTCTCCCGTTCGCGCCTGCTGGGCAAGGGCGTCCTCGAGCCGCTGGACAGCGATGAGCTGTTCCTTCGGGTTGGAGGAACTAACATAGTCCACCATGTCCGGTGGCAGTGGGTCCGACACTGCACTGTAGTCACTCGCACCACACCCCCACATAATGTGGGCCAGAGTTGCAGGTTCGTCCGCGCACACACTGCACAACACTTCCTCGTAGATTTCGGGACACATGTGTCGAGCCAGGGCCGGTGTGAGGACTGTCCTCGTCTGCAATTGTCGTAGCAGCACCCCCTCTCTTCTGTTCAATCTTGGGTGGGGCGGGGGTAGTTGCGCCCTTTCCACTCTATTCCAGGCCAGGTATGCTCTGTGCGGCGGCGACGAGGCCCGAACTGTACTGAGCGACTCGCAAATGGCAATCACCAACTACTCCAGAGGCAAGGTGGGAATGGTGGCAGCCCGCATCCTCCCCAAGCACAAAGAGACCACAACGCACATAAGGTGGTTCCCGGCTCATGTAGGACCCATCGCCGGGGGTGTGGCCAACCGCAACGAGAAGGCGGACGCCGTCGCACGAGAGCTCGCGCGCCGTGCGGCGCCCCACCGCCTCGCCTCTCAGATTGCGGTGGAGAGCGCCCCTGACATGGAGCCGTTATCCTCCTCGGTCGCCCTAGCTCTGTGCGGCCGAGGAGGATAACGGTAGCCAAAACTCACGCAGCCCTCCTCTTCCCAGCTTTGTCTTCTTCTCCTTCTTCTTCTTCAGCGGTTCCCCTACGGGAAGATTACGATGGTGGTTGAACGCGAAGCTAACTCGTGATGGATTGTTTGGTTGGCCAATCCCTAGGAGCATCATGCCAGAATCATCATCAGACGCGCTGCTCACGCCGGCCAAGGGACGCACGACAACCCCCGACTATAATGTATTTCTGCATACAAATTCCATGTGTACGCGATGAGGTTTGCCAACGAGGCAGCACTGCGGGAGCTGGACAACGAGTCGTCGAGCGGCGAGGGTGGCTTGAGTGATTTCTCGGATGACGAGACCAAAGACATGGGGCTATAGCACTGCTGCTGCCGCAGCTGACGGCAGCGCTGGCGCCGCCGCCACAACTACAACTACCACCCGTCATCCACACCCGCACAAGGGAAGATGAACGCTTGCGCGAAGACGGACTGCCGCTGTTCCTTCTTGTCCCAGCACAAAAGTTACAATGCAATTGGCTTCTAATGCTAACATTCTGAACACTGAAATTTGTTATTGCGCACCTCGCTATACCATTTACCGTGTTTTGACCGCAGCTTCCATCAGCATGGCGGCGTTATTCTTCCTGTATCCAACGAACTTGATGCTTACCACATTCCTGTTGAAACTAATCATAAAATTATCTTATCGTGTCCACATCTGGCGAAGCAAAATTATATTTTTGTGGCTCTATCGCTCCCCTAACGCTTTTCCCACTTTTACTGCATGGCTACACGATTTCATTATTACCCCAGTAACTCGCCCTCCACGCGACCCGATTTTATCTCTAAGCGACTTTATTTCTCCTAAAATCAACTGGACTTCCGAATAGCCCACGTTAAGTTCGGTTTACTCGCAAAGTAGCTACTACAAGAACCTTTGCCCCACCTTTCTGGTTG
The DNA here is from genome assembly GCF_048455015.1 of Haemaphysalis longicornis. Lineage (NCBI taxonomy): Eukaryota > Metazoa > Arthropoda > Arachnida > Ixodida > Ixodidae > Haemaphysalis > Haemaphysalis longicornis. Next base: position 762,520 of record NW_027526434.1, on the reverse strand, counting down.
CTCAAATGGTTACCCATCCCACTATAATAACACACAGTCAGAGCTACGATATTAGACTTGACACTTAACCCACGACTCGGCTCAGTCTCTGGGTTTGCTCGTTTAGGCGTTTATCTCATCATATACTCCTTTTTTTGACATTAGAGTTCCCGCTCTAGAAATGCGTCAGACAACTAAGCAAACTCATAATTATGAGAAAGCAAATTTCGATGCCAGTATCTGTCCACTTTCATGACATTTTCGTTGAACGATTGGGACAACCGTAACATTTCCGGCTAACTCGAACTTATTAATGCGAAAGGAACACAAGCGAACCACCAAATCCCTCCCAGATTGCAAAGTCTGTTCTCACTCAAGACCTCCATGGTATAATTCAAGCTTAAAAGGACTACCAAGCCGCAACAGGCGCCTTTACCGTAGAGTGAGACTGCTGCCCGCAGTCACTCGCAGGGAGGCATACTAAGTGGCCAGCAGTTCTTATGTACGCACAGTCAAAAATCCGAAATCCAACCTATTTCGGAGTACCTTGCCTAGCCCTGCTTCTAAACAACCCCCCGAATTTTTGTCGTGTTATAATCCAAACAAAACTGATTAAATTAACGAAATCTGGAAGCGCTAGGACACAGGGACAAGCGAGTGGGACAACACAAGGCGCTTTTTTTTAACGCCTTGTGTTGTCCCACTCGCTTGTCCCTGTGTCCTAGTGCTTCAAGATTCCGTCATGTCATACCAACAGGCCGAAAGCAGCACCCTCGTGATTAAATTAAATTGCTGGACCAAGACGACGAAACAATGTTTGGGCAATAAAGGTTCGATTGTCTTAAACAGATTTCTTGTACCAATTTTGGGGTTTCTCGTCTGGGTTCCTGCGCATGAATCCATCGACGGTAATGAGGCGGCTCACACAACTGCCCGCGCGTACATACACTGGGCCATTACCCGAGACGGAATGTTCTCCGCTGACACCAAAACGGACCCACTTCTCCGGTACTCAGACGTCCTGGGACATTATAGGCTCGGCAGAAGAGTATTCCCACCACCTCATCCTCAAGCGGAGAAGAAGCCACCACTCTTCGGCGATTGCAGACGAATTCTTATCCCCACAGCACCCTCCTCCATTCCATCGACCCGACTCAGTATCCCTCCCTTTGCAATTTCTGTTCAACGCCGGGCACCCTGTACCACCAGGTATGGGAGTGCAAAAAAACTCCAAACCTACCCCCAATCCCCTTCCCAACTTTTGAGCAGTGGATGGCTCGTCTGGTCGATCTGGTCCTTGGACACCAGCAAGAACTGGTTAAGAGGGCCTGGACGGCAAGTCGCAGCCTGGGTATCCCGGAATAAGGATGCCCTCCACCGGGCGAGTGCCCTTCCATCAGCACTTATGCTCAATAAATGTTTATTCTCCTCCCCCTCGTCCTCTAGTCCAGCTCGACAGAGCCGGACTATTAACGAAATGTGAACCCAATAATTATTGGTACTCACGGAATTTGTAAAATACTACTCACTTAAGCAGTCTTCAAGCCCTGGTGTCGACCTTATAACTTCTAAATTTCTTCCAGGCACGGCCTCGTTTTCTTCAATAGTTCTCGCCAAACTGCTTGAACAATACATTGACAGCGACTCACTACCCAGTCACTCGAAAATTCGTACGCGGGTTGACTTTTAGAAATCAGGTAGCAAAGCGTATCCTGGAAGTTACCGCCGCATATCTCGTAAGAGCACTTATTGTAAAGCTCTATAACATGTTTTGCGCACGAGATTCGTAAGGTCTCGTGAATCTGTCCTTTTAGGGGCGAAGCTCATAAAGCCATGGGTCTGTCCATCCCTTGTGTCTCGTGGTACGTGACCGCCGCATGCTTTCGGAGATGTCGCAAAGTGGGCCGCGTTGCACGCGCAAGAACCGGCTGCAACCGGCAGCGCAAACTCGGCACCGGGAGCGCGAGCTTGTCTGTGTTCGCCAACGGAGGCGCGAGCGCACGTGCACTGCGAGGGGGAGATCACGCAAGAGATCACGCCACGAACGCAGGCAGTCGTTCTCGGAGATCGAACGAGACGCAAGGACCTTTGCTCGTTTCCTCTCGTCTTGTTCGGGCACAAGTTCGCCCTAAATAAAAGTTCTTTCTTTACCGTTGTGTCCCATCCTACGTGACAAATTGTGGTGGAGGTGCGGGGTAGTCCTCGATGGCGCGGAGTCTTTCACCAGGTCTGGGCCTGGGAGCATTGACTCCGAAAATAAAAGTTGATTTGTACAATCTACGCACACAGTCTTACGTCTTTCTTAATGATGTAATGGGCGAACTTTCACGGGAGAGTTACGGTTACCGATGATCTCCCCCCCTCGAGCTTCGCCCCACTTATCATCATTCATTCCGTGGATATGGCGTGATTTTGTTACATTCGCACAGCATGGTTTCAAAAAAGGATTTTCCTGTGAACTGTCATTAACCTTCACACACCAGCTATGTGTCATTCTTTACCGTCGCTCGAAAGCAGACTGTTACTTCTTACAATTTACAAAACTCTCTGAGAAAGTGTGGCATAACTTGCTCCTCCGGAAACTAAGCAAACTTTACCGTGATCATGGCGTGTTAACATGTTGAAGATACTTTTTGTGCGGCCATACATAGTTTGTTGCCGTCAACTGGTACGGTTCCCCGGAATGTCCTGTTCATTGAGTGCACCCACCGTTCAGTCCATGGCCCCCTTCTATTTTTAATTTGCCTCAATAACCTCCCTGATTGCGTGTCATCAAACATATACTTATTTGCTGATGATTGTGTTAGCTTTTGAGAAATAAATGACTCAAGTAATGTTAGCATTTTACAAAACAACACTATGCTATTTAGGACTGGTGTAGTCTTTGGCTAATCAACTTTGATAATAATTACTGTAAATGCAAAGTATTATATGTAGGTCGCACACTCCCTACTCAGTTTTTTACTGTTATAACAACGATGAGACCAAGCGCGCAAAAAACACAACGACAACCGGGAGGAATTATTGCCACAGGACGCAGCCCTCCTCCGGGTTGTCGTTTTTTTCCCGCGCTTCCCCTCATCACGCACCTTTAGCAACTCACCCAGCTTTCTTTATTTCAGTATGTTAACAATGTTCACTCGAATGTGTTTCATCCTACGGCTACTTATATGTGCGCATTACTTCTTGCCTGACCTGGTCTCTTCACATAACCAACACTATTAACAATGCGAGCCTTATGTTAAGCTATCTTCTACGTAACTTTTCTACTACGCCAACCTGCTTATCACTACTGATGTATAAGAGCTTGGTTCGCCGTAAATTAGAGTATGCTGAATCAGTTGGGACCCCAGCACGGGTAATTTAATGAAGGGCCGGGAGTCACTCCAATATAACACTGCCCGCTTCATCCTACACAATCACTAATGAACAGCAAACGCTACAGCTATAAAAAACTCAATCTTTCATAACAGCGCACACTTCCGAACTAACCCTTTTCTTTCCCCATAGTGCGTGTCATCTAGTAATGAAAATGATGACATTGTGTGAATACTGTAATCCCAAACAAAAAAAATTCCCCCGCATTTCCCCGAGGGGGAGAATGTGAAAGTGCGAATGCACGGTTGTCGGCCCGCTTGCGGCGCTTGCGCTCGGCCCCCGCAGCCCACCGCCTCGCCGCCTTCTCTTCCATCTCTTCCATCGGGTTTGTAGTATCACGTGTACACCACGCAGTTATCAAGCCGCTATAACGCCGCTGAGTCGCCAACGCACGCCGCTGACGACGTAGTTTGAATGCGTTAAAGATATAAGGCGCCACTGACACCGATATAAGCGTCGCGTCCGTGGCTTATTCGGTAGAGCGTCGGGCTGCGGCCCGCAAAGTCCTCGGATCGAAACCTGGCGCCGGATGCTGTTTCTTTTTTAAATATAGAGGAGCACTGCGGACGCCGCCGCCGGCGGTATATGGTTTGGGGTCGCTTATAAAGTGCATTCGCACTTAAAAGGGTCGCGAGTCGTCTGTCCTTCTCACAAGCCAGGAATGGAACCAGCTTCCTGGCGCGTCTCGTACAATCGCCGATGTTCAGCTTTTTCGCGCTGCACTAGGGAACATTGTAAGTTGAAATTACTTATGACGTGTGCCCTTTTCGGTTTTTTCCTGCCCCTCTGTGTTCTACTGCGTGTTTTGCCAGCGAACAATGTGTACAATGGGTACTTAGGATCCTTAGGGTCCTTTCTGTGGATCACTTGGCCGGTGTGGTACTTCTCTGCTGAGATCTATAGTGCCGCTGACGTAACTACGCTGTCATTCCCCGCAACAAGCCGTACAACAATGCTACTGCTACGCCCAACTGTTGTTACTTCGGAAGTGGCGGGGGCAGCGAACGTTTTGTGGGCTGACACTTCTTCTTTACCCGATTCAGGTTGCGTTTTTTTTCTGTTGTGTGAGTCTGAAGAGTATCACTAATGTTTTTCTATTCGTCACTCTGCCCTGCTTCTGCCGGCGTCTGGGATATTTGCCGTTTCTTCTTTATTCTTACTGTGTTCCGAGTTTATTGTAAATGTGAAATGAGCGATTCTGAAGATGCTTGCGGTGGCTGTATTAAAGCGATTCCTGCGCATGGCCGCTCCATGCGATGCTCGGAATGCGCAAACATTTATCAACTTGTCAAATGTTTCGCTATCACGAAGCGGCAGTTAAAGGGGCACTGAAGTGATATGTAAACATTGCGGGGTTACTAGCGCAAATTGTAGTCCGGAGTCCCCACGCCATGTTTCGACCACTCTTGGCGCGTTTACGCGATTTTATCTAGTAGAAAAATAATTCGAAAATGCTGCCCTCCTCTCTTTACGCTCGCCCATTTTCTGTTGCGTTTCCGTGTGACGTCGAGAGGAGCCGAGCTCGCAATTGGCTGCGTTACTTCACGGCTCCCCGGCCTTCAGACAGAGTCAGTCGGCCCAGCGTTTCGTCCGCCGGCCGCCGACGGGTCGTCGCAATTCGTTCGCTCAGTTGAACCGAAGCCAGGACGCGTTTGTGAATGGAAGAATGTGCCTTTCTTTACTTGGTTAGTTTGTACACTCTATCTAGCTCCAAGTCAAGGTCGCTTCACACACGCGCTGCACAAGCGCACATGCGACGCTTCGCTGACTGGTACGCCAGTAGGAAAATATACGGCCTCTTGAAGGCGGGAGAAGAGCCAGCGAAGTTAATATAGGTACTAAGGAAATATAATCAACTGATATTTTTACCCTACAGCGTGAAACTAGGGTGCGGGAAGCACTTTTTTTTGCTCTGGGCGAACAAGCACAGCGGTCAGCAGCACGACTACGCATCTGCGAACGCTTTTCCGTCTACGAAATGCAATTGCTAGACGTGAGCTATTGTGGAAACTCGGGCGACGCTTACTGCACGAGCGCAATACAACAATAGTCACCCAAGCTGCATGAAATGCCAAAATTCAAGAAAATTGTAAACTGGTTGTACAATATATACCCTATATTACCAATGCCAGCGGAGCCCTCTCCGTGGCCCAGACGTCTAGGTTGCTAGGTATGCCACCGCAAGTATTTTGCAAGTCACGAGTTCGAATCCCTGCAAGTACGTGCTTTTTTTTTTGTAAGTTTACTTTTTCGTTTTCCGCCGATGTTTTCTATACTGAGTTCACCTTTTTTTGGGCCGCAACTTTCATTGCTCCACTAAATAGTTCACAGAACGCGCGCAGGCTGGCACTGGCGCGCTAGCGAGTTCTCGTTGGCGCGCTGTTGCCATAAGCACCAACTGCTTGCGGGCAGTTGGCACAGGCCAGAATCAACAGACCCTTGGCCTGGTGCGAAAACGCTTTTAAGTGCGAATGCACTTTATAAGCGACCCCAAACCATCCACCGCCGGCGGCGGCGGCGTCCGCAGTGCTCCTCTATATTTAAAAAACAAACAGCATCCGGCGCCAGGTTTCGATCCGAGAACTTTGCGGGCCGCAGCCCGACGGTCTACCGACCAAGCCACGGACGCGACGCTGATATTGTCAGTAACGCGCCTTATATCTTTAACGCATTCAAACTACGTCGTCAGCGGCGTGCGTTGGCGACTCAGCGGCGTTATAGCGGCTTGATAACTGCGTGGTGTACACGTGATACTACAAACCCGATGGAAGAGATGGAAGAGAAGGCGGCGAGGCAGTGGGCTGCGGGGGCCGAGCGCAAGCGCCGCAAGCGGGCCGACAACCGTGCATTCGCACTTTCACATTCTCCCCCTCGGGGAAATGCGGGGGAATTTTTTTACGATACAGACATGAGTGAGGCAAGCTCCAAATATGGGGGAAAAGCGCATGGCATTTGAGCGTCTGCGGGGACGCGGAGGGCGTTCATGCACTGCGTAGGCCTCGGCTAGTGAATGCTACGATTCCATGCCGTCCTGGGAGGCTTATCGTACGCATTTTACAGCCGACAACATGGCAGAAGCGCGATACGATGATTACTGAGATATTGAGAATGCCCATCCAACAACGCCATCGGTTGTGTTTTACAGAACCGAGACCGAAACCGAAACTTGATTGATTGCTAACCTTGGGTATCGTCCAATCATGGTGCTCCCTCCTCCCAACGTCACAGCTTTAGTTGCTGCGGCCGCCGCAAACCGCGCATAGTAGTCTTTCTTCTTTTGCGCTGTGTAAAATAATTACCGATTTGTCAAACGGATAAACGATGAAAAGTGGGCTAATTTGAGCCAGTCTACGCAGTGCAAGCAAAAACGGGAGCTTGACCAATTCACTTCAGTGTCCCTTTAAGGAGAAGGGTGATGCCTTTTTTTTAAGACAGGTGCGGATGCGCCGAAAGAAAGTGCCGATGGCGACCTATACGAAATGTTGTTTTCTCTTTATCAGCAGTTAAGTAGGCTGAAAAAGCGGCCGCAAAAGACCGACAAGATCGAGGAATAGATCTCAAATAGAGCAAATACGATGAAGTGCTGATGACCATGGCAAAACAAGATGCCGAGTTAACACAAAAGAACTGCGGCAGCGCGTCAACGTATTGAGGCTGAAACTAAAAAAAACGAAACTGACAAATTCAAACTGGGCGTTAACGACTTCGAATGGGGGAGCAGGCGCCGGAATCTTGTAATTCATGAGGTCTGTGCACGGAAAGTAAGCGCTTCTTGCCCATGTAAACGAGGTTGCCGAAGTAGTGAATTTGCCAAAACTGGGTCCAACAGATGTGAGTGATGTTTCTGCGCAGGCTTTCTGAACAGCCTAATACCACACCTGGCATTATTGTTCGCTTCCCGCTTCCTGCAACAGTCTTTGTAAAATAGGTTGCTCCAGAAGAACAAGGACGTGAAAAAATCGGACTCTCGTGTATACATTGTTGAAAATCTAACTCATCTGAACATGTTCCTACTTGTTGCAGCCGGAAAATGAACCCAGAACAATGGCTACAGCTTTGCATGGCACAACAATGGGAAAATCCTTGCGAGCAGAGCAACTGGTGAGAATGCTTATGTAATTAAATGTGAGGCGGATTTAGCAAAGCTTATACTTTATGCTCTGAGGATGTTTGAACATTGTGACAACAGCATAGCTCCGCAAGTGCATTGTGTAACCTTATATCGGGCACTTGCCCTCAATTTTCTGTCCTGAAGTGGAATTTACAGCCTGTTCCAGGAAAGCAAGATAATTTGCAAATGTTTTAAAGGAATTGAGTTTTCCGTTTTCTGCGGTAACGCTCACAGAGACATGGACTACGGACAATAGTGGCACGATTCTCTTTCTTTTTTCCTGAATAGGAAAGGTAGACAACGGGGCGGTGCGTTTCCATTTGTCTGTAAGCGCAAATAGCTCGTTCGGCAAGAATAAAAGCTCTGTTATTTTCGTTTGCTTTTGCCGGCCATAGCTAATCGCAGAGCCGCCACATATGACATTGCAGGCTCCGTTGCGGGAAATGAGCTAGTGGGTCACATAGCCATTTCTTTTTTTCCCTATTATGTAGCTCCTTCAATGCGAAGTTTACGTTAAATTGAGTTCAGTATGATTTTAAGAAGGCAATATTTTGAATGAACCAAACTTGTGTTTTGTAGGCACGGCCCCTTTAAGGAACGCAAGAGTTAACTGCTATTTTATTATATTCGATTATACAACTGACTCAAGCCAAGCTTGGCGTCAGCTAAATATACTGTTACATCATAAAGAATTCAATAATCGGACACCCTAGTGATTTACGGAAAAAAAAATACTCCGGAAATGAACTGGATGAATAACGATTATTTTTCAATGCTGACTGATACTACCCATGTTTCTAGACCGCTGCAATTTTTAGGTGAACACTTAAGTAACAGCATATTTTTGTCACCCTCTGACGATGAAGTACTGCCGGTATATAGAGATATAAAAACAGTAACATTGAGGACGTTTTCCACCTTCAAATGAAACCCATTAGTATGTATTCGCTATAATATGTTGTATCTGAATTCATATTTATAATTAGTCGTTGTCTTCTGGTGTCTTTCCTAGTGAAATAAAAAACCGAAAGTCATTGTTCTTCCCAAAGGGGATCTTAATTATGTTCTTCACAAAGGTAGTACTAATTATGGGCCCATGTCTATTCTTCCGGTGTTTTCGAAAGGCCTCAAAAAATCACATCCAAGCGCCTGTCCCCTTTCTTTGATAAATACAATGTTATAACGCTTAAGCAATTTCGTTTCAGGCCTAGAGCCTTATCATAGTTGGCATTACTTCATTTAAAGGGAATATTTATCAATAACATAAAATGCAAGACTTACATAGTTGGAATATTTGTTTACTCCACGAAAGCGTTTGACAGGATTAATCATCCCACTCGGCTTTACAAACTGTGGGTATATGGCATCAGAAATAAAGCCCTTGAACTAATTTGCAGCTACACACATAATCAGCTCCAGTATGCGTCTATGGATGATCATCGATCAGGTTATTCCACTTAAAACACAGTAGATAAAATAGATAACGAAGTTCAGTACGTCCTATATGCTGATGACGCCAGCCTATTTCACTCGGGTACTTATGCGAACACTTCAGTACATAAGGTTATTCGGCTCCTGAATAAATTACATGAATGGTCTGCGAGATGTACGGCATAATGAGCCAGTACAGACCAAATAAATATTTTTAGAGGTGAAAACGCAAAGTGCAACATTGCCGATCATGTGAGGCTTGGAAATTATGAAATTAAATTAGCAAACATTTTTACAAGTTTAGGTGTACGGTTCCACGAATTTATGCACTGGGACAGCCACTTGGAGGAAATCCAGACAAGACTTGCGCGTGTAGTAGATATTGTTCGCAATGTGCAATGGATGCTGCCAACGAAAACTAAACTTTTGATTGCCGTGCGCCATTCAGTCACATCTCAACTAGTTTCAACAACCGCAACAAATATGCCTAAACTTTTGGTATCGGAGAAAAAGGCTGTACGGAAAATGGCTGATGTTCCACCTTTATCACTTCCAGTCTTTGTTTTTCTAAATACTGCATTATGAAAGTTAATCACATATAATTTTCGCCTTCTCCGGCTATACAACACTCAAATACAAAACGATGTTACTTTTCTGTCTGATAGCGCTACCATAGAAGAAATGACAACTGGGCTAGTTGGTATTGCATTTGGAACATATTGATTGCACTGCACTTACACACGGACACTAAGAAAAGATACAACACAACAACCCATTCAAACAAACAAGTTATGGTGCTTGCGTTTTAACTTTCATTTTTTGTTGTTGTTGGCTTCGTTTTAGTACTTTGGATTATTTTTCTGCCTCGACCCTGCTGATTCCGTGGCTGGGAGCGAGAGCACCGTCAAGCCGCAAGTATTTCCCGCCTCCCGCAAGTATTTCCCGCCATTGTATTTGACTGAAATACACTTCAACTTTATGTGCACTCTAGCCTTTTTTACCGCTCTTGTGTGTCCTAACGTCGTTATCGGCTAAAATATTTTTTTAGGATACGTGGAATCCTCTACTTTCCTTCACTATTTCTGTTGTTTCCAACATCCAGATGCCCCTCCAATTGAGCTGGCCCTGAGAATACACTAAAATAAACAAATTGTAATGAAGATTCATGGAAGTGCTCTCGCCGTCCAATCCCTTTTCGTAGACCGTCAATCCCCGAATGAGCATGTAGCACGGTTCAACGGCTGTCATCACCGGTGCGCGATCGCGCGGCTCGAGTCGAATCCTCTGGCTGGTTCACCTTGGACGGTTTTGCCTCTGTATCCCTGTCCAGCGGACTCTGTCTTCCTTCCAATAAACCCCTTTTGCAATTGGTGGAGGAGCCGGGGTTTGAGGTGAACCGTCGTACAGCCTGGAACTCCGCAGCCGGAAGCTACCAATGCCCGTCACCCCCACGGCCGCTGCCGACCAAGCGCCTCCACAGGTGCCATCGGTCGTCTGCGCTGGGGCGCTCCGTCAGCGCGACCCGCCGTTTTTCAGCGGTAAAGGTTACTATGACGTTGAAGATTGGTTGTCTTCTTACGAGCGAGTTAGCGCTTACAACAAATGGGACGACGCTACCAAGCTGCACAACGTCGCATTTTCCCTCGAAAAACCCGCGATCTTGTGGTATAACAACAACGCAGCGACCATCAAGACCTGGTCTGACTTCAAGAACAAGTTAACTCGTGACTTTGATCGACCCGCCTTACGGAAACTGCACGCTGAACAACGCCTGCGTGCACGAGAGTAACAACCGGGTGAGAACTTCGCCAATTACATTGAAGTCGTTGTGGATCTTTGTCGGCGCGTCAACTCATCCATGTCCGATGCGGACGAAATCACACACATTCTGAAAGGAGAGGACGACGACGCGTTCCACATGCTTGTGTCCAAGGTCCCTCGATCCGTGACCGGAGTGATTTTGACCGTGACCGGAGTGAGGTTTGAAGAACTGCGCCAGCAAAGGGCCTTGGTTCGCCAAGCATTGGCGACGACGGAATCTCTTTCGGGCACACGTTCTCTTCGAACCAATTGCAGCTCGAGGCGAAAGTCAAAGAATTTGTGCGTGAGGGGGTACCACGTCAGCTATCGCTGGTGCCGTCTGCTGAGCAGGCTTCATCCAGCCTGCCTTCTGCTCTGCAGGCGACCATCCGAGGACAGGTTGCCGAGGCCCTGCCGCCTGCTCACGTCGCTGCCGCAGCAGTCGCACCCCTGGCTGTTCCGCAGGTGACAGCTACACTCGCTGCTCCGCTCACAGCTACAGTCGCTGCAGCTCCAGCCGTCATGCCTATGACGTACGCTATAGGCCTCGCACAGCCAGCGCACTTATCTTTCCGCTCGTTTCGGCCAGCGATACCAGCGGTGGCACCTCCCACTTCGCATACAGTTCCCCAGTTTCGACAAACCAGACCACTAGCTGCGCCGTACGCGAACCCCTGGCGCACTCCGGACAACCAGCCTATACTATTCATCCCATCGCGTGCCCTAGACATCTGCCTACGGCGCACGACCACCACATCATAACGTGTCCTCGCGACCACCTCCAACTTCGTTTTCCGCCGACCGTCAGATGTTCGAAGGCCGCCGATCGCCGTCGCCCCGTCGCCGCTCACTATCCCCCATGCGCCTCTACTCCGCCCCCTCTCCAGAGGGAAACTGATTAGCGCAGTTCCTGAGGCACGAACTACGTACCCGTCGAAATACCAAAGCCCTCACCTGACTCCCGAAAATGTAATTGACGTGTCAGTCATCAGTTCTAATAAACTAAGTCGCTCGCTAAAGAAGGTCACGACGCCACTTCTGGGGCTTCCTTTCCAAACTGCAAGCACAGAACATGTTACAGCTTTGTCTGCGTGTACTGCTCGAGTCGCCATTCAAGATATTCTCTATACTATTGAATTCGCTGTTTTGGCCGTGTTTTCACATGACGTTATCCTTGAGTGAGACGTTTTGTAGAACCAGAACGCCGTAATTGAGTGCGCATGCGCCGAAGTGGAAGTCTGTTCACAAAATGACGCCCTGTCCCCAAACGATTCCTCTACTACTGGATAAAGGCTGACCGTGGACGAAGACGTGGATATCGCGCCGCAAAGCTCAGTTCTCGTCGTTCTTTCTGGCAGTACTCTGGCGGATGGACCTGTTTTGTTTATTCACACGTTTCCGTTGCTCGCAAGGGTTTGCCGCTTCCGTTTGCTGTGTTGACACTAATATCTGGCCGCACAGCAATGTTTGTTTGCAACCAACGACCCACCCTTTCAGCTTGCTTCGCGGGGAAAGTGTCGATAATATCGAATCTTATGACTCCGTCTTCACCCTCGACGTTTCCGAGAACGCACTTTCACCGCAGCTAAATTGGATCAACGCGGTTCATACACCGATACGCCAACCTCTGACGATACGTTCCAGAAGTCTATCGCATCCGATTTAGACCCTACGCAGCGGAAAGACCTCCTGACTCTCCTTAGGAAGTTTCTATGTTCTTTCGACTGCAAGCAAGCTCCAATGGGCAGAACATCCACGGTCGCCCATCACATTGACACAAGTACCCAGATGCCGTTGCGACAGCGACCCTACACGTTGTCGGCCCGGGATCGTAGCATTACTAGTGCGCATGTAGATGACATGCTCCGACGTTGCGCCATCCGACCATCTCAAAGCCTCTGGTCGTCGCCTGGGGTCCTAGTAACAAAATATTTCACCATCTTCCCGTATGGGAACCCTGAGTAGTATGCGAAGCAGCCATGGGGTCGACTCAAGTCCCCATTAGTTCAGCTGCGCGAGACCTCGTTGCATCAGTAGCAGCTTCTTGGCGGCGTTGACGTTTCCTGTCGGCTTCGCGAGCTCGAAGTTCGGGATCGGCCTGTAGCCGCTGCCGTTTCGTGGCAGCGGCTCGAGCCCCCTTATCCACGGCGCTGTCCGCGGCTCTGACACTGGCGTTGACGCTGACTCATCGCGGCGTTGCGGGAGGAGAATGAGGGGAGCGGAATGAGTAGTTCATACCGCGGAGCTAGAGTGGCGTCCCCAGCGGAGTATACAGCGGCTACCGCAGCTGTTGCCATTCATTGCGCAATCCCGGAAAGGAGAGGAGCGTCGACGAGGAGAGGAGGAATGCCGGATAGGAGAGGAGCGTCGGAGAGGAGAGGAGGAATGAATGAATGAATGAATGGCTTTATTGAGCAGGAGGCCGTAGGCCCTGGTTGGGGATTGGGTCAGGAGAAAAAAAAAGTTTACAGTTAAAAGATCACTGTTGAATTGCCTCGCATACTACTCAGGGTTTCCCTACGGGAAGATGACGACGATGGTTGAACGCGAAGCTATCTCGTGATGGATTCTGTGGTTGGCCAATCCCTAGGGGCATCCTGCCACAATCATCATAAGCGGGAACTACGCAGGGTTCCCCTACGGGAAGATGACGACGGTGGTTGAACGCAAAGCTATCTCGTGATGGATTCTTTGGCTGGCCAATCCCTAGGGGCATCCTGCCACAATCATCATCACCGGTGCCTGGCCAGGCAAGCGCAGTGGGGGTGTGGGCGCCGCACTGCGGAAGGAGGGACATAGCCCCGACCATAAGATGCTTCCCATCTAAAACAATGAGTCCCTCAGATTCTAGCTGTGTTGTATATCACCGTCTTAACAAGATCACCCGGAACGACGTTTATCCCCTACCTAGAATAGATGATGCCCTTGATTGTAACACGGTGGTGAATGCTTCTCCAGCCTTGATTTGCGCTCCGGTCATTGGCAGGTCCCTGTTTCTGAATCTGATCGACCAAAAACACCTTTTATCACACCAGATGCCCTATATGAGTTTAATGTAGGGCCGTTTGGCCTATGTAACGCGCCAGCCACGTTCGAAAGATTGATAGATAACATCTCGCGCGGTCTCAAATGGCGGACATGTCTCTTGCCTAGACGATGTCGTCGTGTTTCCTTCGGATTTCCAGACTCACCTGACTCGTCTGCACCAAATATTGACGTGCCTAACAGCTGCAGGGCTTCAAGTGAACAATGAAAATTGTCGCTTTGGTCCTCGTACATTGACTATTCTCGGCCACGTCGTGTCAAAGGATGGCATTCTACCCGATACCGAAAAGCTCCGTGCTGTCGCCGACTTTCCCAAACCGATGTCAGTGAAAGCCCTCTGCAGCTTCATCGGGCTGTGTTCGTACTTTCGGTGTTTCGTACGAAAGTTTGCATCTGTCATTCCGCCACTGACCAAACTCCTCGGTAGTGACCACGGCTTGTCCTCGTGGTCCAAGGAGTGCGACCAAGCACTTACAGCTTTGCGTCGTCTGCTGATTTCACCACCCATACTGCTGCACTACAATCCGAACGCCCCTACTTAAGTCCATACTGATGCCAGCGGCGCAGGCTTCGGTGCAGTGGTCGCTCAACGCAAGCCTAAGGACGAAGAGTACGTTGTCGCCTACGCTAGCCGGACTCTTACAAAAACTGAACAAAAATATTCGGTTGCCGAGAAAGAATGTCTTGCCATTATCTGGGCTCTTTCCTAATTTCGACCCTATCTCTACGGTCACCCTTTTGACGTAGTTACCGACCATCACTCGCTGTGCTGGCTGTCATCCCTCAAACACCCTATGGGACGTCTTGCTCGTTGGGCACTCCGCCTGCAGGTCTATGATATTCGAGTGGGCAGATCTGGCCGCAAGCACTCTGATGCGGATGCGCTGTCTAGTTCGGCGCTGCCTGGTAACCCGGAACGTCTTGCGAGAACCGATACGCTCGTAGCGTCATTAGGAAGCACCAAAGCTCTGGTGCCCCAGGCGTGTTGGGGCGTCGTACTGCGCATGCGCAGAACCCACGCCGTCCATGGGGCTTTGGGTTGCGTCGCTGGGTTTGCGTCGCTGGAGTTGCCGTTCTTGCGTCGCTCTCGCAGCCAGGGACACTGGACGTGACCATGGCTGAAGTGAAACCTGCGGCTTGTTCCTCGACTAACTCGATCAACTACGACGGTCGCTGACCTGAATTTGTACATTCCGTTCTTCGTTCGCAAGAAATGGCTAAAGAACGCAATCGTGAAGCGTTTCCTGCCTTCGGAAACAGTCCGCGCACACGCCGGCCGCCCTGCCAGCTCGGCACGCTCACCGGCTCGAACCGGCGCAGACCACTGTAGCAACCGCTTCTCGCTGCTCTTCTGAATCAATCAGATCGCCAAAAAGGAGTTCCACATGCGAGAAAGTAGGTGTTAGTGTGGTGAAGAATTGTGCTAGGGATTGTCATCAGGGCTTATTTTAAAAACCGCGATCAGATATCTCTCGCGATGCTAAGCCTACGCTGACCAGCCGCCATAGCCAGCCGCGGAAGTTCACCCGTTCGGCGGTCCGACCGGTCGCCGAGCCGCGCGCGGTGCGCCGAGAGGCCGAAAGATGGCGCTACCTGCACGGAAGAATCAAAACAGGCTACGCAAATGTCTTTGTCGCCGATCGCCTAAACGGCAATTATGGCTTAAGTAAAGTTCCACATGCGAGAAAGGGGATGATTGTGTGATGAAAAGTTGTGTTACGGATTGTCATTCGCAGTTGAACAGACAGCGGCGATCAAATATGCGCCAGGTTGCTAAGCCTAAAGTTTTCATCACCTGAGCCGACCCGAGCAACGCAAGCCGGTTTCGGGCCGTTGGGGACGCCCCTCTTCTAACACTCGCCGCGCGCGAGCACCTAGCGTTTGGGTTTCCCTAACTTCTTGGGGGACCCCAACGCCGACTTCCCCTATTCTAAAACCACCTATTGAGCTTCAACGACATAGCTTCTCGGCAGCGAGATGATCCATGGATTGCGAAGATCATTGAGTTTCTATCCACTACACCGCCTCCTGCATGGCCCAGGCCTCTTCGACGCCAAGCCTTCCACTTCGCCATACCGGATGGCCACCTTCTCTATCGCCGCAATTATATGCCCGGTGATAGAAATGGCTTCTTGTGGTTCCGCCCAGTTTACGTGCAGATGTATGCGCTGCTTACCACGCTGGTCCCAAAACCGCTCACGCGACTTCTTTAAATGTTCACTCGCCTCCGCCAACGATACTACGCGGGCGGAATGTACAGCTTCGTGCGCAAATACATTCGTGCCTGCCCTGACTGTCAGCCCCGCAAGACGCCTGCACCGCAGCCAGCCGGCTCTCTGCAGCCTTTGTCATGTCCTCTTCGTCCTTACGATCGTGTCGGCAACTACCTGTACGGCCCCTTGCCATGCACTTCTTCCGGCAACCGCTGGATTATTGTTGCAGTCGACTACCTAACACACTACGCCAAAGCCGCAGCGCTGCCAGCTGTTACGGCGCGTGATGTTGCTGGGTTCGTCTTGCGCTCCCTCGTCTTGCGACATGATGCACTACGCGAATTACTCAGCGACATACGGGGCGTATTCCTCTATGAGGTTGTGAAATCTCTTCTCGCTCAATGCAGCATTGTTGATCGCACTACGTCCGCATACCACCCACAGACAAATGCCCTGACCGGTAAATTCAACCACACACTCGGAGACATGCTCACCATGTACGTCGCTCCTGATCATTCAAATTTTGATGTGGTGCCACCTTTTGTAACGTTTGCTTACAACACCGCCGTACAGAGCACTACTACCTTTTTCACCTTTTTTCCTCCTCTATATACGCGAGCAGTCTTGCACAATGGACACAATACTGCCCTACAGCACTGAATCTTTTGAATGCCACCCCATTTGTGACATAACCCGACAAGCCAAAGAGTGCCCGCAGCTCGCCCGCTCACTGACAACGAAAGAACAGCGTCGGAGAAGCATCGTCACGACAACCGACACATGCGTCATCTTCCTTTCGTGCTGGCGATCTTCTGTGGCTGTGGATCCCCGCTACAACGGCGGGTCTATCGCCCAAAGTGCTTGCGAAATATCATGCACCCTACCGCGTCCTCAAGTGTACTTCTCCCGCGAACTACACAGCTGAACCGCTGACGCCCTCCACAAACCTTCGCTGTCGTGGCAGCGAAACCGTCCACGTCAGTTGCTTGAAGCCGTACTACGACCCCTCAGTCGCTTGGTCGCCGTAAGGCGCCAGGATGGCTCCTGCTTCATCCGGGGCAATTGTAGTGAAGATTCATTGAAGTTCTCTCGCTGTCCAATCCCTTTTCGCCGACCGTCAATCCCCGAATGTGTATGTAGCACGGGTCGACGGCTATCATCACCGGTGCGTCATCGCGCATCATCTGTCGAATCCTCCGGCTGGTTCAACTTGGACGGTTTGCCTATTGATCCCTCTTCAGCGGACTTTGTCTTCCTCAGAATAAACCCTCTTGCAAATAAATAAATAAATAAATAAATAAATAAATAAATAAATAAATAAATAAATAAATAAATAAATAAAAACAAATATTTTATAAATAATAATTAATTAATAATTAATAAAAATAAATAAATAAATAAATAAATAAATAAATAAATAAATAAATAAATAAATAGGCAGTAGTCTTCTGGCAAAGCGGACACGAACTTCATCTCTGACTCCTTTCTGCCACCTTCCATGCCCTCCCCTCCTGTCCACGGCAAACACGGTGGATGATGATGATGATGATGGTTGGTGTTTCATGGCGCAAGGCCAACGAGGGCAAAGAGCGCCAGAAAAGAAGTTATATAATGAAGCGAGGTGATTACCACAAAAAGGTAGGTATAAAAACATGTAAATTGGACATAGTAAAATCAATTAAAGGTAATGGCGATGGCTGGTGTATAGGGCCAGATTTGATTATGCGTGATATGAGATAAGGTTTAAAAACTTAACATCTGACAAATAATCAAACACATGTTTCATAGAAACACTGGCATCGTCACCTAGAACCATAGTCCAGGAGCGGTGATACGGCCACGCTGAACGTTCTTCCTTGCGTAGGTTTTTTTAGAGCCATAAAGCGGCAACTTTCGCTTCTCGCCGCTTTGGCGTCAACTGAAGGAGCAGCGATAGCCCAGCAGTGATCAAGAAACGATACGGTGATCTTGGACATCACCAGCTTCATCTACTCTTACGTCACAGCATCTTCGGGTAGAAAAGGAGTGCCCCTTCAGCTGCTACCTCAATTTGCTGCAGCCGCGGCGCACAGTTCGGGCACGCTGAACGCTGTTCTTTGCTCAGGTCACTGTATTGATTGAAAACATTTTGTCTTTAATTTAGTTGTCGCTGCTGCTGCCATGATTTGGTGCGCGTTTGTTTGTTCGAAGTGTCACATATAACCACTTTTTAGGACGAGCAAAGACATTGTGACGCTCAAAGATGAAATGAAAGCTGAATTTTCTGTTTCTCTTCGTAATGACAAAAAAAGGAAGAGATAAAGCCTAGGGTTCGCCAATGATGCTATTAGGAAGTTTCAAGAGCCGTTAAAAATGAAGAAAAAAATGTCGCATGTCATAAGGAAAACCAGGGGCTGAAGCAAAAGTGCCAAGACCTGGAAGGTAAAACTGAAGGACCTGAGGGACGCTTTGTGCAAGCGGAGCAGAACTCAAGGACTAAGAACATAGAAATCCGAGGTGTTGTCTAGTGTAAGAACTGGGGGAGGATACTTTTGCTGTCGTAGCAAAGATTGGCGAAGCTATCAGAGAACCTATGTGACAAAGCTTGGCCTTGAAGCTTGTCACCCCGTAGCTGTCCGTAATATTTTCTTGTAGTTGAAATAGAGGGAAACACGAGATGTGAGGCTTATGATGGCGACAAAAGCGCGGCTAACAAAGAGGACTTGGAACTGCACAACATGGAACCAATGTACGCGAACTAAAATCTCTGCCCGGCTCTTAAAAAACTTCTAGGCATGACCGTCAGGAGAGAACGCGAATATGCGTGAAAGTCGGCTTGGTGATTAAATTCAAAGATTTTTTGCTGAAAAAAAATTAGCGAAGCTTGCAGTCACGCGCAAGACTTGAATGGCGAAGCTTTTGTCGGTAAGCATGCCGGACTCATAGTTTTCCGTATCATTGTTTATTTGGATAGTTGCGGTGCTAGTACTCGTCGTCATATGCATCGATAAAATCGTCGCCATCTTCGCGGCGAGTGTGGATACAAAGTCATCTTCAGCATTCTAGACTTGCACCAGGTCTTCGCCATCGACTCGAGGCAGCGGTGGCGGGATCTGTAAGTCGTCTCGGGAACGAGTGGCACATTGGTAGCCATGTCTCCAATTATCCATAGTCGCTTCTAGAGAATGGGGCGGCCACGGTAACCTCTCCCAAGCAGGGTGACTTTTAGACGCTACCGCGTGCGAGTGATCTTCTACGGTACCGAGTGCATGCGCACGACGATACGAGGACGAACAAACGAGGTGCGTAAGTTATGGCGTGTCTTTATGGTTCCGGACAAGTGTTGCGAGGACTACGGCGAGCGCTGGAGGGTTTTTTTTTGTTTTGCGAAAGCCACTGCACACGCAGTGCTTACGGTATTTTCTTTGTGTTTTTTTATTATAACGCCGAACTAACTGACAGTAACCACAGCTCCGCCGTTAAAATACGGTCGAATTGTGTATAGTACAGATTAAAAACGAAAGAGACATTAGATCTGTTGAAAATATATCGCACCAGTCACTCTAGGCGGATCCTAAACGCGCTATCTCGAACTTCCCTTCGCTGTTTAAGTTAAACGGTTAGATATTTACAACGCTCCCGCGTTGCAATTCTACGCACGCTCCCTCGAAACAAAGTCGAACAAGTAAACCTATTCCTGCACCAGGTCAGTTCTAAATTTGATTGCATAATGGTATCGGAAACATGGTGTCATAATGATGTCGCTGTTCCAAGCATAAACAAGAACTGATCGAGCAAAGGAGGATGTGGTGTAGCACTTTGCTCGACAAACTCGCCACTATGGACCAGTACCACAGTTCTGCTTCTAAAGGCCGGAGTACAAAATTATAGCCGTGAAAACTGCCAATTACATTATTTCGACAGTATATCACCCTCCAACTGGAAACATCGAAAGAATTTTTTCTTAACACCCTTGCAGAGTATGTTTCTCTAAACCACTTGCTTCTCGTACGTGGAGGCTATCTTAATATTGAATTTTTTAGTGATAAATATTATTGGCACGCATTTAACACAAGGCTTTTATCGACAGCCTTTATGAGGACGCGTGTAACACCTTCGAGCTTATCTTGTCTTGACCTACCCATTACAAACGATAATGGTGATGTTTCAATTACAGTCACACTTTCGTCAGACATTATTGAACATTTTTCAGTGTTCATCACTTATCCCGGTCCAAACGTAAAGCAATGCGAGTAATTCCTATTTTCAATTGATTTCCGAGGAGAAATAAGAATCAGTTTATTAGGACATAAGGACGCATTATCGCAGGTGCGTGATGCGAAAAAGGCATGTCAATGAAGCCTACGCAGGTTTTATTGAGCCCTTTGGGCCGATTTCAAGCAACCATTTTCCTTTCGCTATCGTCAAGCGCAGAGAAAGACTAGGGAAACCCAGGGAATAGAACCAGCATAAAAAAGCTTTATTTATTTATTTATTTATTTACTTTTTATTTGTTTATTTATATATTTATTTGTTTAGTTTTATTTATTTCTTTGTTTGTCTATTTATTCACTTATTTATTTTGTAGTGCGAAAGACGAGCAAGTGGCGCGCAGCCACCATGCGAGCACTACCGAGCAAATGATCAGCTACGCGGCCACAACAACCGTCAGCAATGTCATTGTGATTGGCGTACGCCACTCAAGGAGATTGACCACTTGAATTGTGCAGATGACGACGAGGCAGCACGGTGAGCCACCGCAGCGGCATCGCCATCGGCGTAAAGCTCGTGAAGTGCTCGAGATATACTGCCGGCTGGAACACTTATCCGCTTGCCACTTCTGAGTGCCCCTCCTACTCTCCGCTTTCAAGGCAATAAACCCGCATTACATTTTGGTGGAGTGTGCGGATTCCATCCTCGCCCTGCTCGGTAGCTTTACCCCGTGTACCCGCCAGCCTGGAGCTTCGGAGTCGCACCCTGCTTTCTACCGTTGGGTCCACCATGACTAGTGACGCCCGAAACACGACATCGCCTTCGCCACCGGCTGTCATCTGCTCCGGGGTGATCCGTGAGCGTGAGCCGGCGATGTTCACTGGCGCAGACGACCAGGACGTCGAAGATTGGCTTTCGGCCTATGAGAGGGTAAGCGCACACAATAAGTGGGACGATGCCATGAAGCTAAATAACGTTTGTTTCTCCTTGAGGGGACTTGCCGAAAAATGGTATCTCAACCACCCAGAGGATCGCGCAACGTGGACCGCATTCAAAACGAACTTTTAGGCAGTATTTGACCGGCCTGCGGTTCGCAAGCTTCGCGCGGAGCAGTGTTTGAGAGAGAGAGCTCAAAAGGCCGGCGAGAACTTTACCAGCTACATCGAGGATGTGGTCGACCTTTGCAGGCGCGTGGATCCTTCCATGCCTGAGCAAGACACCATCAAACACATACTCAAGGGAATAGATGAGGACGCGTTCCAGATGCTTCTGGCGAAAAACCCTCAGAGCGTCCGAGACGTCATCAGCTTGTTGCAGAGTTATGACGAGTTGCGCAGGCAGCGTCGCCTCACTCGTCGCCGCCCTGTGGAGCGTGAGGAGCCGCTCTGTGGGCTGGCACTCGACGAAAACCCGTCGCTACTGAGCCGCATCAAGGAGTTTGTTCGTGAAGAGGTGCCTCGGCAGATCTCTCTCCTTCCTTGTACATCTCTGCCATCGTCGCCGGTACCAGATCCTTGCTTGTCGTCGCCACTCCGTCGAATTATTAGGGAAGAAGTCGCTGAAGTCTTACCGACAACGCCAGCTGTCCCCCAGACGTTGCCTGTAGCGGCGCCTCTATACGCTGAAATGGCGGCACGGCAGGCTCCGCCCACCGCTTACGTGCCCTTACGCCGCCCGCAGCCGCCGCCTTACCTTCCTCCAGCTTCCTCGGCACCGCTTCACAGCAACCCATGGCGCACGCCCGATAACCGGCCGATTTGTTATTTCTGTGGAGTTCCTGGTCACGTAGCGCGTTATTGCCGCCGTCGAGTCGCGCCGTCCGGAGACGCTTACCGAAGACCAGTCTTTGCTGCTAGCGTGTATACTCCTCCACGTTCGTCCAGCAATGCCGCTGCTGAGCCGCCATATCTCTCGCCTCCTCGCGAAGCACCCGATACCCGTCGGTCGTCCTCCCCTCGTCGCCGTTCCATTTCGCCGCTGCGCCGTCGTCCGAATGCCCAGGAGGAAAACTGATCGCCGCAGTTCCGGAGGCAAGAACTGCGGCGCCGTCGAAATACCAAAGCCCTGGCCTGTCTGTTACGAACGTGATTGAAGTAGTTATCGATGGAATCACCACTTACGCCCTTGTAGACACGGGAGCAGCCATCTCTGTTATATCCGACAAACTTTGCCGCAAATTACAAAAAGTGACGACCTCAATATCCGGTTTCCGTCTCCGCACAGCTACGGCGCATCACGTCGAGCCTTCAGCCGTTTGCACAAGCCGTGTCTTTGTGCAAAACGCGATGTATGTAATCGAGTTTGTCGTTCTTTCCTCGTGCTCCCACGACATTATCTTGGGGTGGGACTTCCTGTCGCGTCACCACGCTGTTATTGACTGTGCCCGCGCCGAGATCTCCTTATTTCCGCTGTGTGGTACTGAAGTGCACAAGGTAACCACTACATTCAAGCTGTGCGCCGCAGAAGACTCCACAATCCCTCCAGCCTCTGCAGTTGTCGTGCCGGTAATCTGTGATATGGTGTCTGACGCAACTGTTGTGTTTACCCCCTCTAATCTGTTTATGCGTCGCCAGGGCGCCCCTCTCCCCTACGCCATTCTTGAAATCGAAAATGGCGCTAGCATGATCTCCATCTGCAATACCTCCTCTTCACCCTTAACCGTGCATCGTGGCGAGTCCCTTGGACGCGTCGAAGCTATTGACGCTCGCCTCATAAACGACTTCCCGGATGCATCCCACGTTCTGTCGCTCAGCTCGCTAAGCCCGCCTCTTCCCCGTGCATCTGATTCGGCCGCCTTCGTTCCCTCCGCAGACGACAACCTCGACCCTGTCCAGCGCAACCACCTGCTCACCCTTCTTCACCGTTTCCGATCTACCTTCGACTGCCAGCAAACTTCCTTGGGCCGCACGCAGACCGTCACACATCGCATTGACACCGGCTCTCATCCACCTTTGAGGCAGCGACCATACCGCGTTTCAGCCAAAGAGCGATCCGTGATCGAAACGCACGTTGATGAAATGCTTCAGCGTGGTGTCATTAGGCCTTCTAACAGCCCGTGGGCTTCACCGGTCGTTCTTGTTGGCAAGAAAGATGGGTCTGTTCGTTTTTGTGTCGATTATCGACGACTGAACAAGATCACCCGGAAAGACGTCTACCCGTTGCCACGCATCGACGACGCATTAGATTATCTGCAAGGCGCCGAGTTCTTCTCTTCCTTAGACCTCCGCTCGGGTTACTGGCAGGTGCCGATGGCAGACGACGACCGCCCCAAGACCGCGTTCGTGACCCCCAACGGGTTATACGAATTCAACGTGATGCCGGTCGGGTTATGTAATGCGCCTGCCACTTTTGAGCGCATGATGGACGACATTCTGCGTGGCCTCAAGTGGAAAACTTGCTTATGCTACTTGGATGACATCGTGGTATTTGCGCCCGATTTTGACACCCACCTCAGTCGCCTGGAACAAGTTCTGCAGTGCCTTACCGACGCTGGGCTACAGCTGAATGTTAAAAAGTGTCATTTTGCTGCCCGCAAACTGACAATTTTAGGTCATGTTGTTTCAAAGGACGGCATTCTTCCCGACCCTGCTAAACTTCGAGCTGTTGCCGCTTTCCCGAAACCGACTACCGTAAAAGCCCTGCGCAGTTTTGTCGGACTCTGCTCCTACTTCCGACGCTTCGTGCCCAACTTTGCGTCCGTCATCGCGCCTCTAACGAAGTTACTGAGCGGAAATCATGACCTGTCTACCTGGTCACCTGCTTGCGATGAAGCCTTTGTAACCCTACGCCGCTTACTTACGTCACCTCCCATTTTGCGTCATTTTGATCCCTCCGCGCCCACCGAGATCCATACCGACGCCAGCGGCTTAGGTCTGGGAGCAGTGCTTGCCCAAAGGAAGGCGGGATTCGACGAGTACGTCGTCGCATACGCGAGCCGTACTCTTACAAAGGCGGAATGTAATTACTCTGTTACAGAGAAAGAGTGTTTGGCCATCGTGTGGGCTATTTCAAAGTTCCGGCCTTACCTCTACGGTCGAACTTTTGATGTAGTCACAGATCACCATGCCCTTTGTTGGCTATCGTCGCTGAAGGATCCCTCCGGTCGCCTTGCACGCTGGTCCCTTCGCCTTCAGGAATATGACATCCGAGTGATATATCGGTCTGGACGCAAGCACAGCGACGCAGATGCTTTATCTCGCTCACCTTTATCCACTGATTCGTCCGAAATTACGGCCATTGATTGCATACAGGCATCTGAGCCACTTGAGGACATGGCAGGGCAGCAACGCAAGGACCCTTGGATATCTTCCATTTTTGACCTGATTTCGAACCCTACGGAACGTAGTGCCTCGCGGGCACTGCGACGTCAGGCCGTGCATTTTTCCATTCGTGACGGGCTTCTGTATCGCAGGAATTACCTCCCCGAAGGCCGCAAGTGGTTGTTGGTGATCCCTCGCCACCTACGCTCTACAATCTGTGCTAACTTCCACACGAATGCGCAATTCGCCCATGCAGGAGTCTTTAAGACGTACCAGCGGTTGCGGCTGCGCTACTTTTGGCGAGGAATGTATTCCTTTGTAACGAAGTTCATCAAATCATGCCGAGAATGCCAACGTCGCAAGTCTCCGCCACAGTCACAAACCGCCCCATTACAGCCTTTGCCCTGCCCCGCGCGCCCTTTCGACCGCGTCGGGATAGACTTATACGGCCCTCTGCCCCTGACTGCGGCCGGCAACCGGTGGGTTATCGTCGCCGTGGATCACCTTACGCGATACGCTGAGACTGCTGCCCTACCGGCTGCCACAGCGGGCGAAGTTGCTACCTTCATTTTGCACCATTTCATCCTGCGTCATGGAGCACCACGACAACTTCTAAGTGACCGGGGCCGTGTCTTTTTGTCAGAAGTGGTCGAGGCTCTCCTGAAAGAATGCAACGTCACCCACCGCAGCACTACAGCCTACCA
This sequence comes from Haemaphysalis longicornis, assembly GCF_048455015.1. Taxonomy (NCBI): domain Eukaryota; kingdom Metazoa; phylum Arthropoda; class Arachnida; order Ixodida; family Ixodidae; genus Haemaphysalis; species Haemaphysalis longicornis. Next base: position 737,409 of record NW_027526434.1, on the reverse strand, counting down.
TCCCCAGACTAATGGATTGACGGAGAGATTTAACCGCACCCTCGGCGACATGCTCGCTAAGTGCGTGTCTTCGGACCACTCCGATTGGGACGCGATTCTCCCCTTTGTGACTTACGCGTACAACACTGCGACGCAGACTACTACAGGGTTCTCGCCGTACTTCCTCCTCTATGGCCGTGAAGCATCCTGCCCCCTCGACACCATTCTACCCTACCGACCCGACGCATCCGAATACACGCCAGTTTCTCAGCTCTGCAGCCACGCTGAGGAGTGCCGTCAGCTTGCTCGCAATTTTACTTCCGAGGACCAATTCCACCAAAAACATCGGCGTGATGGTGACAACCCACAAGTGGTTTTTTCTCCCGGCTCTCTCGTATGGCTTTGGGTACCAGCCACTACCCCTGGACTTTCTAGCAAGCTCCTTTCCAAGTTCCATGGGCCGTACCGCGTACTCGAACGAACCTCCGCCGTTAATTACGTTGTGGAGCCGCTCACACCATCGTCTGATCTACGCTGCCGCGGCCGCGAAACGGTACACGTGCATCGCCTCAAGCCGTACTACGACCCTTCCGTCGTGACGTGCCCTTAGGTCGCCAGGGTGGCTCCCTTCCCGGTGGGGGGTAATTGTAGTGCGAAAGACGAGCAAGTGGCGCGCAGCCACCATGCGAGCACTACCGAGCAAATGATCAGCTACGCGGCCACAACAACCGTCAGCAATGTCATTGTGATTGGCGTACGCCACTCAAGGAGATTGACCACTTGAATTGTGCAGATGACGACGAGGCAGCACGGTGAGCCACCGCAGCGGCATCGCCATCGGCGTAAAGCTCGTGAAGTGCTCGAGATATACTGCCGGCTGGAACACTTATCCGCTTGCCACTTCTGAGTGCCCCTCCTACTCTCCGCTTTCAAGGCAATAAACCCGCATTACAATTTAAATTAAACACTGCAGGTTTACAAAGCCCGAGCAGGAGTGCCAAGGCGAGTACAAGGACAGCGCTACTCAAGTAACTTTGCGTAAAAGTAAAGTGAAAAAGAAAGCTCCAACAAGTAAGTAATAACGTCATGGCCCAAAAAATACAAGAGGGAGAGAATGCTAGACAATAGCAGAAACAACACTCCATCAACACAGCAAACTTCAGTTCGGGACAGCAGTACTTCGGCCAAGATACACTTCCAAGATTTCACGTTTCAGGAAAGTTACAGGAAAAAAATTTCATTCTTCAATGGTGCTAGGAAACAATGAGCAATAAGTTGTGTTACTCCTGGCAAAAATGTGGTCAAGAAAAGGTCATGGGTATGATCAGTTTTTCTTGATGAAAGTGGTCTAAGATAGGAAGTATGGTCTAACCCAAGCTAATTGATGATGAACAATTCAACATTCACCTATTATGACCGCGATAGACCCCGGTTTACACTAATCTTGAGAGAGAGAGAGAGAGAGAGAGAGAGAGAGATAAAACATCTTTATTGTCCGGCAAACTTGACGCTGCCTATCGTCGTGTCAGTGGGTCCCTCGGCATCGGCTACCTACATGCACCCAGCCCCCGAGGGGACAGTGCTTTCGACCGCTGACGCTCGAGAGCCTCCAACACTTGCTGAACGGCCCTGTATTGCACGTCGTAGTCCTTGCTTTCCACCGCATCCGCTAGGTGCGGCGGTAACGTCTCTGTAGCACTGTCGTTCACTTTACAGTTCCACAGGATATGAGCCATCGTGGCCCTGTCCTTCCTACACAACGCGCACACATCGCCGGAAACACGTCCGGGCACACGTGCTTGGCTATCACCGGAGTCCACATCGCGCACGTTTGTAGTTGTCGCAGCGTCACCGCTTCCCTGCTCGTAAGCTTGTGGTGGGGCGGCGGGAACACCTGTCTATTGCCCCTGTACCACTCCAGAGTGTCCTTATACGAGGTGAGCGGCGTCGCCTCGTCGTCTTCCGTTTCCATCGGCGGGGGGTCCGGGCTCGCGCCGAGACTGGTGAGCGCGCGCGCAGCTCGGTCTGCCCCTTCGTTGCGGTTATCGCCCGTGCTGACCGGGCCGACGTGTGCCGGGAACCATTTCAGCGTCGCCGGCGTCTGTCGTGGTTGTAGGGCCACGCACACCCTTACTGCGCACGGGGACACTCTGTCCGTAACGTAGTTCATGATCGCCGACCGCGAGTCGCTGATCACCGTTGAGCACCTCGGGTTCGTGAGCGCCAACGCTATGGCTAGCTCCTCGGCCTGTTCCGAACTCCGCGCCCGGACGCTGCCGGCCGTGTACAGCTCCCCGGAGGTAGCCGCAACAACGGCCGCCGCATACGTGCCCGGCCTGTCCGGGTACTTGGCCACATCGACGTAGTAAGCACCGTTGTCCGATGCGTGTGTTGCCGTGAGAGCCTTCGCCCTCGCGATCCTACGCTCTTGGTTGACTTCGGGATGCATGTGCTTCGGGATCGGCGGCACCTGCAACTGGCAGAGCAGCCTACGCGGCAGCGAATCCCGGCCCCCGTCCCCGTGCAACCCCCTTTCGCGGTATCCTAACCTCTGCAAAATCGAGCGCCCTGTCCTCTTCTGTGCTAGCCTCGCCATCTGCGCTGTATGCTGTGCCTCGGCTATCTCATCGAGCGTGTTGTGCACCCCTACCTCCAAAAGCTTGTCCGTACTGGTGTGCGTATAGAGCCCTAGCGCCGCCTTGTACGCTTTGCGTATTATGGCATCCAGCTTTTGACACTCCGCCACCTTCCACTCGTGGAACGCCGCAACGTACGCCACGTGGCTGACTGCAAACGACTGTACAAGCCGGAGGAGGCTCACCTCCTTCATCCTCGCGTATCTGGTGGACACCTTCCTGATGAGCCGGATGGCCGTCGCCACCTTCGCGTCCAGTTTCTTGATCGTAATTCCGTTGTGCCTGAGCGCATCGATGTGCCAGCCCAGCACTCGCAACGTCTTGACGTGCGGGTAGGCGGTCCCGTCCCTCGTCCTCAGGTTGATGTTCGGTTCGGTCGCGTCGCTCCTGCTCCGCCCCCGCGGCGGGATGATCAGGAGCTGCGACTTCGCCGGCGACCACACCAGCCCCGTCCCCTGTAGATGACTCTCGATTTCGTCAATCGTTTGCTGCAACACCGCCTCGATGTAGCCGTCGCGGCCACCCGTTGTCCAGAGCGTTATGTTGTCCGCGTAAGTGGTGCGCTTGACGTCTGGGAGGCCGGCTAACCAGTCGGCCACACCGATCATCACCATGTTGAAGAGTATGGGTGAGATCACCAACCCCTGCGGCGTGCCGACACTACCCAGGGTCTTGCTAGGGAGTTCCATGTCACCGGCCACGGTCGTCGTCGTGCGGTCCGTGAGAAAGTCCTTGATGTAGGCGAACGTTCGTCGTCCCATGTTCAGGCGGGACACTTGCTCGAGTATCGCCGAGTGACGGACCCGGTCAAACGCACTTTGTAAGTCCAGACCCAGCATCGCACGGTTGTCCATGGAGCGCGTTGGGTGGTTGATCACCTCGTGCTTGATGAGCAACATGGCATCTTGCGTACTCAACTTGGCCCGGAAGCCCAGCATCGTGTCGGGATACAGCCCTTCGTCCTCGAGGTACGATTGCCAGCGATTCAACAGTACGTGCTCCAGCACCTTCCCCACGCACGACGTGAGCGAGATCGGCCGCATGTTTTCGATGTGCGGAGGCTTGCCCGGTTTCGGTATGAGCATCGTCCTCGCGTCTTCCCACTTCTTAGGTAACTTGCCGGCACGCCAGCACTTCCTCTTGATGCCCGCATCGTTGAGGTTCCGGAGGGCCTTGTTCGTCGCCTTGTCGGGACCGGCCGCCGACCTACAGTTGATCGACTGGTGCACCGCGCGGACTTCCCACTCCTCGATGTCTTCGTCGTCAAGTCGGGTGTTGTCCGCCCCCGCGTAGCCAGGGAGGGGGTCCGGCGGTGTGGACGGAAGGCACTTGTTGTTTAGGCGCCGGCGGACTTCTGGCTCACCGAGCTCTTGCTTCGCCTTGTGTAGCGTGCGGGCGAGAGCGTGGTGTTGCGTTCCCTTGGTCTTGGACTCGTCGAGCAAGTGGTGTAGCAGCTGGCAGGTGCGACTCTTGTGTATCTGATCGTCGGCCTCCTGGCAAACCGCGTGCCACTGCTGTCTGCAGAGTACGGCGCAATGCTTCTCGATCTCCCTGTTGAGCTGGGCGACCCGCTTGCGGTTGTGTCGTTGCCTCTTCCATCGTTCGCGCACGGAGTTCCTCTCCTCGAGGAGGTGTGCAAGCCAGCTATCGGCTTGGGGAGTCGTGTCTTCCAGCTCGACTTCCGTGGTTGCCGTTCGCGCCGCCTCATTGAGGGCCCGTGTCCACTGGTCGATGTCGTCGATACGCTCCGGGACGCCACTCAGGGCCTCGCGGTACGCGTTCCAGTCCGTGATACACTGCGCTCTAGGCGACGGCGCCTTGGATCTCAGAGGTACGACAATCTCCAATATACAGTGGTCGCTTCCGAGCGTTTCGCCCGTATTCCGCTACCGCACATTCGCTCCGCCGTCGGTCGTCTTGCAAAACGCCAGGTCGGGGTTGGTGTCCTGCTGCACCGACTTGCCGTGCCTTGTGTGCACCGCCGGGTCGTTGAGCAACTGGTACCCCGCGTCCGTGGTCTCCTCGAACAGGTTTCGCCCCTTCGCCGTCGTCTTCGGGTATCCCCACGCCGTATGCGGGGCGGTAAAGTCCCCACACACCAACACGACATTGTCCTTTGCCAATTGATCCACCTTGTGTACGAGTGTCCTGAACTTTTTCTGATAGTGCTTCGGGTTGCTGTAGACGTTAATCACAAACGTGCTCTCTTTGCGTCTTCTTCCCGTGAGGATCTCGACCACCCGGTGCTCGATGGCGCTGTTGCCCAGCAGCCCGTGCTCGATGTAGGTGATCCACTTCTTCACCAGGGTACACAATCCCTGCCCTGCACCTTTCCGAACTGCTCTCGCGCTGGGGGGCTGGCGTGGGAGTGGTACCCCGTCAATGTCGGGGGGGGTTTCGCTGTGTGTTTCCTGCAGCAATATAACGTGAGACTACTCTCTATGCCGAGCACCCCGAGGGCTGTCTGAAAATTTGGGTCTTCGTAGGGGGGGGGGGGGGCATCTTGAAAGGTATCACGTGGCATAGCGTTGCTGAGTATAGGGCGGTACAAAGAAAATGCGGCGCAGTGCCAGATGAAGTGGTTGAGGGTGGCGAATACTGACGTTCAGTAGGAGGGGCTCTAAGGAGGTGGAGATCTTACCGGGGGAATTCATGTTCTCACGTGCGAGGTGTCCGTGTGAGGGCTGCGTTGGCAATGGTTGTGTTTATGAGGCTTTCCGTTGAGCGAGGCATCGGAGGGGCCAGAGCCGAGTAGCCAGCAGAAGTAACGGACGCAAGGCGCATATCGTCCAGCAATGGCGCGCGTTGTCACGTTGAAGGCAAGAGTCAGGAGAGGGACGCTACGCGTCGTGGTCCAGGGGAAGGGTACTAGCGAGACACTCCTGTTCTGCATCGCTTGCAGCCTAATTGCCTCCATCCGTGTCCATGTGACCCGGCAACCAATGCCAAACGGATAGCGGTCCAATTGCGAGGCAGAATGGCGATCATGTGTTGTGGAATTCGTGTACAGTTCGGTGATCACTGAAGGGATTGCGGTGCTCTGGAACCGCCCCCGAAAAAGAAAAGGAGGCGGGGTTGCAATAATGTAAGTCAAGTGATCCATTGCGCTGAGGATGCTCTGGAGTTCTGCTTCCAAGGGAGACGAGTGGTGTACTTGCCGAGTGACGGCATTAGAGAACAAGTGTCCTAATGTGTTCTTTTAGTACGCGTTACGCGGTTGCGTGAAGCGTTGAAAAACGAGCGTCCGTGCGTTTTAGTGCCATGACTACATGATAATACGACGGCATTAGCCGACAACAACAACAGACCACGAATACATGAGACGCCGACAGCCCGAGCCTCTAAGTTGCTCCGCCCCTAAAAATAGAACTGAGTCCGTTTGCATAGGTAATCAAAAGTCGTCTTCTCTCCCAGTACAGAGTGTCGTGCCACAAAGAAGTGTACTAGGTCCGTTATTGATGAATGTTTATATTAATGATAGAGTAAATATTGACGCTACTCCACATTGATTTGTATATGCAGATGACTGCACGCTATTCTTTACTGGCAGTGAACCTGACTACGCAACACTCTGCAGAAGTTACGCAACTGGTCTAAATCAAATTCTCTAAAATATTTCACTAAAAACGGAGGTAGTATTTTTCAGTCCGAAAAATAAGAAGTTCACCTTACAGCAAAAAAATGGCTCTGGGGCCTGGACACTGAAACTGTTGACGCACATATGGTTCCTGGAATTACATTTCCCTGTAATATAAGTTTGACTAATAATCAGCAAGCTCTGTGTCGACGCATGTCTGCAGCCATGGCCTCAACACCCTGCTTTAGAGAATTGGGGTCAGTAAATGTTAAATTTCAACTTTACTACGCTCTATTTGCGTCACAAGCTCACCCCTTCGGACTCGTTTTGAGTTCGACTACGAAACAATACATCGATAAAATTTCTCTACTTCAGAGGTCACCTTTACGCCATATAGTACGTCTTAAACGGATATCAAGAACTCAACAAATATGTTCAAAATTTGTTATCGTTTCATTTTAACATCACTATAACTACCGACTTTTGAACTGCTTCTTCTTTTCTAGTGATTTGAAAAAATTCCTAATACTGTTTGCATCCGTACGGCCACACGATACATCTGTCGAAGCTAGAAATCCTGCTCCTTCGTTTGTTCCCCGCTTTCCGCCTTGATACAAAATTCAATTGTTTACATACAATCTACCTGTATTACTTAATAAATATAAAAACGAAAGTATCGTTTCTCGCAAGCGTTCACGCTAACACTTTATTAACTGGTCGTGTATTTATTATTGTCCTGGTGTCGTAACAAATGTGCTAATTACGATATTGCGTGATTAGGACACATGTACGTTTCATTGCGCTGTCTATTCATAATAGCACTACATTGACAAATAATGTACTGAGTGCACACTGAACGTATATGAGTTACTTGGACGAGTGCGTGATTAGGACACATGTTCGTTTAATTTCACTGTCTATTCATAATAGCACTACAATGACAAATAATGTACTAAGTGCACAGTGGATCTATATGAGTTACTTAGACGAGTACGAATTTGTCCGTGTTTTCCTTCATTACCTTTAGCGACCTTTAAGCGTACAGAAGTTTATTTCCTTCCTGTGTGCTTTGATGTAGTGTCATAGTTCTGCATTGTTTCATTGTCAGCTGCTATCTACAATGCATCCTGGGCCTCGTGCCTAATAAACTTTTTAGCCCAAACGTTTCATCGAGTGCTGCACTTATCTGTGTCATAAAGTTGAATTGACCTGACTTGACTTGGCTTTTCTTCCTTGCGCAATCGGAATGCGGGAACGAGGGCCGAGCTCAGGCATCAGCTCTGTTTGTATTTATAGATCACATATTTTCTCTAAGCGTGAGTTCATTTTTATTTGATGGGCCGGGGACGTTTGTCGCTGCTACCCATTCAAAATCGGAAAAATGAAAAGTGTGGACGTGGCTAAGCCCATTGCCTCTCCGTGGGTGGAGGCAAAAGACGGGAAGGGAGTAAATGCATTTTCATACCCCCCTGTCGACCACTATAGACAGGCGGCAAACCAAGCCCGCAGTCCTGGTGGGCCTTCAGTTTCAGTCCGTGCCGTGGCACAGCAGCAGTGATAGTGATTCTGCAACAAGTAGCCGCGGAGAGTCCGCTGTCGGATTTGTAGGCTGTAGTCGACATTGGCGGAAGACTCGCGGCAATTATGGCCAAAATCAACGCTTTCACTCTGTTATCTTGTAAGAACACGCTTAGAGATTTTTTGCATCCTTTTGCGTGATAACTTCAGTGATCCCGAAGGGATATAAATGCGTACAGCTGAGAAAGGCCAGCAGCAGCACGGCAAAGGCAATTTACTTTCTAATGGTACTTAACGCTTCGGTACGGGGCAAGTGGCTCAAAAAGATATCTAAACTATCCGGTTCTTGGTTAGGTTAACTGGCGTATACCCAACTTTGTCATTGGTATACAGATTTGAAAAGCTACCTTGGCAAGCTCCTAGAATAGTGGCACACTTTATGTGAAATAGACAGAGCACCGGAAGAATTTTGCGCCAACTAATGTCCTCTTCACTGAAAAATTTAGTGCCCTTTCTCTCTGTGAAGAAGGATGACCTGCGAAGCTGCACCCCCACCACGGAGGGCACAAAGCAAAACATGTTTGTTTGTAATTTGCGACTAAGCATTATTCCTAGCCCATTACCCAAATCAAATTACGAAAGACCCGATATTTATCCTACAGGAGGAACGCAGAGCTGTCCCTTTCCCATTCGCGTCGTAGGAGTGATACCGTTTGCGTAACACGCCAAGCCAAATCTACTCTGCAACTGAAGGCACCGGGCCGGTTGTATTGGGCTGTTTGACGGCCACGTTTAAGCCTCACGCCAACACAACTGACGTGTTATCAGTAAAGGCATGAAACCTATAGCGGCGCGTGCCGCCCTTCTTCAACTCCCAACCCGTGAACGAATAAACCGTCAACCGGTCATGACCGGGTGCTTAGTAGTGAGATAGTGTAGTACCTGTCGCTCTGAAATCCTTTTAAGCTGAACAACTGATATTGGCCGACATCTGCGTTCCAAGCGGGCCCGTTGATGTTCATCCGGAAGGCATTCGCAGCTACTCGATCATCTCGAACTTGAGGAGGTAGCGGTTTCAGTTGTATTTGCGCCCATTCACACTTCTGTTGAGGTTGGCGCTTCTTCAGTTTTCGTTCTTTTTCCTCCAAGCGAACGACATGCGTCCGTCCCATAGCGAAGTTCTCCGCCTCTATTCTTGGGGGCAATGAACGCGGACAGAATAAGATCTATCATTATTCTTCCGCCAGAAGAACTATCTCGTCAACGAGGGCCTCCGACGAAAGAATATCGCTTGCAATGGCTTTCAAACTAAAGAAGAATAATGTGCTCACGACGGCGTTCCAACGGGACAAGTTGCTTTCAACCGGCCGGGACCCGCTGCTAGTGGGTGAGGTGGCATTTGAGGCGGCTATATTCTCGGAGGCAGTGGTGGCGGCGGCGCCTTTCAGGCGTTTTTGCACCCATTGTCGCTGCTTTCGATTCTCCGCAATCATCCAGTAACGGTGTTACGGCCGCTGTCTGCCGACTACGCATTTTTTAAAATAGGCATCCATCGTGGCGAGGGGAATAACCGTTGGGATAAACGTTGTGAAAGAGGTGTCGGCGGTGGCGAGGAGGAGCCCGGGATCGGCGCGAGTAATCGGTTTTGCGGGGATGAAAACTCGGGGGTGAGACATATAGTGCTTCGCAGTTGTCTAGCTGTTGAGAAACGGCGGCAGTCGAGAAAAAAATGTTCGGTTGTTTCAGGGAAGTGGCACCGCACACACAGTTCCGTAGCTGAAAGTCCTGATCTGAACAGATAGATATTAAGCCTGAGTGTAGTTGGTCGCATGTCTTAGAGAGAGAGAGAGAGAGAGAGAAAACATTTATTGCCCAGTCACCGACCTATGTCAGGTCAGCTAAACGATGGATCCTTAGGCATCACTGTCTTCATAGTAGTCCAGAATTTCCTTGTAGATATTCTGGATATGAAGGCAGAGAGCCTCCTGAGTGGCCCGAACGTCTGTTCCGGGTTGAGGAGTCAATCAAGTGTCCCATGAGGTGATGCGGGAGAGGGAGGGGGGAAGCTTTGTGGGGTGGCAGTACCCATAGGAGTGAGGGATAGAGGGGTACGCGCCCCAAGAAGGGCAGGTTGGGGTTTTGGAGCACTTACGTATGCGATGTAGAATGGTATCAGATTGGAGGTAGCGGGTATGAGCCTTGCGGAGAAGAACAGTTTGGGCGCGAGTGAGGCGGGATTTCTTGGAATACGAGAAGGTCAAAGGCGATTCACTGCAAAGCTTCAGCACACCGCAGAAGGTTACCGAAAGAAGTTTCGAGAAGATGTGCTGGATGATGGTGATACTGGTCGCCATTTAGCAGCTTGGCTCTCCGGATAGTTTTACAGGTGGTTAAACACGAGCCGAGTTAAAACACTTTTATGGCCCTACGAGAGAAATTTATCACAGAACAATTCATAGGCAGGTGCTCAAAAAACCTATTATTCTTTCTTGAAGAAAGAACTTGCTCAAATTTGAAATAGATGGGGGTAGCCGCCGATAACTACCTATATGGACGAGAGCAAAGAAGCTTTGGCCCTTCGTTGGCAGGGGACGCTGAGGGCAGCCTCAATCGTGATTATCAGGGCAAAGACGCTCCTCAAAAGAAAGGAAACCCCCGACAAGAAAACGAATGTGTCCTGCGTGACTGGCAGAATCACACTCGCGTCGAGGGCTGGAAATACACGAAAGCACATTTGACATGAGGGCACATTGGACATAGGCCTGATAAGTGCTACCAGCAGAAAGACGAAAATTACAGGTGTCGCGCACGGGACAATCTCGAAAAGAAAGCCCGACGTTGGTCACTCTGGATACTGACGAAAAATTCCAGTCGTAAACGCGTTCAGAGAGAAATGTCTGACATCGCTCTCTAACCTGCCTCTTTTTAAAGGATGGCTAGGAGGCAAGATTATCAGTGTGCAGCGGGACACCGGTTGCAACACCATGGTAGTCAGAAAAAACTTAGTTCCTGCCAGAAACATCACAGGAAAAATTAGCCCAGTCCTCCTCCTAGACAGAACCAGCTTATTCCTTGCGGAAGGAGATATCGAGGTGGATACTCTGTTGTTTTGGGGAAAACTCAGCGCAAAATGCATGCAAGAGCCGCTCTACCACTTGGTCAGAGGAAATGTAGAAAGTATGTCGATGTCTAGCTCCTGTTTGCAAATGGTGTTTTATGCTCACACTACAAGGGATCAGGCCCATTTAACGAAAGTAAGCAAATAAACACTCAACGAAGGAGTTCCGCAACCTGATATATTTAAATCAAGAATACCTAAGCCAAAATATGCCAAGTCTTATCTGGTGAAATCGCTCAAAGAACCACCAACGAATAGGTTGGAAATTGCTTTGACGTCAACCGAAAGCAGTTAATCGCGCATCCTAGACAAGAGGAAGGATTCGTGGCAGCACGAAAATATTTCTACGGGGGACACAAAGTACCTTCCAGGGAAGGAGAGAGAGAGAGACACTTTAATGAAAACCAGCGAGGTTAACCGATCCGTCGAGCTCGCTTGCTACGCTAGATGATCACAAAACTCATTCCAGTTATGTGCTCTGAAGAAACTCTAAGAGAGCTTTTATTGCACGTGCAGCCTCACTGAAACCCGGCCAAGGTCGCATAACAGACTTCAGTTCAAGTCATGCATCATGCTACCTGCACAAAGATAATACTAGTTTCTGTCTGCGTACGGTGAACTTTAGGCACGCACATATACCATGACGAATGTATTTTGGAGCCACATGTGGAACAAAAAGGTAAAGGTGCCTGGTGAATTTTGTACAGGTATTGTCCCATGCTGGCTACATTCAAGCGCAGTCTGTGCAGAATGGCTTCCTCCTGCTTGCAGAGCCCAGGTGTCATACTGAACGTGTTGCCTGCATCAGTCTAGATAGACATCTGCGATTTTCATGCGGTTTATGAGGAGAGTATTGCCACATCCTTTATCTTGAATGGCATTGGCAGAGCTTCAGTGCAGAGTCTGTGGGGAGATGAGATGGTTTTTTCAGCTGCTTCGTTGCCGGCAACTCCGCAGTGGGCACGAAGCCAGAGGAGATCTACGCTGTGCCACCTTTGTGTTGCTTGTTAGGGTGAAAGATTGATTTCCCAGGCCAGCAGTTCTTTTGGAAGCGATCTTAAAGGAGCCATGAAGAGAAAATGGAAGTTGGTTTTATTCGAAAGATTTCGTGTTTTATAGTGCCCCCAGCGCTTGTCCGGATACAAACGATGCTTTATTCACTGAGAAATTAAACAATTTAGGTGAAAATTTTGATTCTCCCGCTCAATCCTGCGTTTTCGTGGTCCCAAGTGACATCACTGAAACCGACCGCTCTGCAGCCTAGAATACCTTCATTCACGCATCCGCCGTACAGGGTAGAGACACGTATACGCTGGCGCCGCCATTTTCGGTTGCTCGCTCGCCGCCAAAGCAAGTCATTGTGTCAAAACCGCGCTAAAATTATCGCCGCAACGCGGCTTACTGAAAAGTTTGAATCATATTGTCTGTTTCGCGTTGCTAGGTCTCGTGGGAAACGAAAAGAATAACGCGTTGAGCCCGTTGGCCCAATTGCGGCGGCACGGGACCGTTCAAAGGTTGTCTCCACCCTGTACAGCGGTGTTGGTTTGTTTCCGCGTTTCTTTACGTTCTGTAACCTAGATGGCGCCACCATACCGTGGCAAGCGTTTGGTTTGTTTTTGCCCGCATTTAAACCTGGCTTGTTTTTGTTCTGGGAGAAAATATTCGTTCCCTGAAACAGTGCTCGCTCGACAAATGGGGTCACGTAAGACACCGTTGCTTGCGTCAATCGGCCAGTGTCGTCTGAGACAACCCCAAGCCCCGTAGTGCTGTGCAGCGAAACCAAGCATGCTGTGCGCAGTACGAACAGCAGAACACATCAGTACTTCTATGTTTACATGTGCTTTCGTAACTTCCACTGTTTGTCCCATCATTCTTATTGCTTTGTAAAGAATGTGCCCTAAATTTAAGCGCAAATCACTCGTTCGTCTAGTGTGTAAGTTCTACCTAATTTGCATCTGCTTCTGCCAGCCTCCGCCAATCGCAGAGCTTAGCTCATGTGACGACATAGATTCTGTTGCGGGAAATGAGCTGGTGGGTCGCATGACCATTCCCGTTTTTCCTAATTATGTAGCTTATTTGAGCGAAGTTTATGTTAAAAGTGGTGTCAGTATGATTCTAACGAGACAATCTTTTCAATGAACCAAACTTGTGTTTTCTCTTCATGGCTCCTTTAAGCTCTCTAGTGCTGACCTGAAGTCTGTAAAAACAAACGATTGATTGGGCGGTTGCTTTAAAATGTACTAAAAAGGAGCGCGCAATCCAGCCGGCTCAGTAGCTGTCGTGGAGGACTTGTGGCTAATTAGGGTGCAGATGGTAGTGAGCGACAAAAGAATCGAGATCCCTATCGCCGACGATGTAGCCGTCACTCAGTCATCATTGTACAGGTGGGTGTGGCCTATGTATTTGTTGTTATGTTCTCCAAAGCAAGGAACATTAGTGCTGGGGCTGGTATGTCCGCCTTCCGCTTAAATCCAGGCACCGTGGTGGCAGTTTTTATTGGAGGAAAAAACCACGGAGGGTGAGGAGAAGAGGCTGATGGCTTATACTGGAAAGGCAGATCGTGCTGTACTTCCCAGACCCAGGCGGCAGCAATAGGATGACCATGTTGCCTTGCCACAACGCGCAGGTGCGTCCAATGTGGGTGGAACCCACCTGCTCTCTGGTATGGTGTTGATTCTGGATCGCGGGAAAGGGCGCGTGTGCGGTCACCTGGAAGAAGACGAGAAAGAAGCTTGCGGTGTTTGGCTCGCGCTCGTGCTTAATTTGAACAAATAAAAGTCGAAGTTCTACCGAATGGTGACGTGGCGTCAGGTCTTCTCGAGTTTATATTTCTGGTGCCCAAACCCGGGAGCAGACCGGCATGGTGTCGTGACCGATGGACACGCTCCGCCGTCTGCGAGGCAACGTCTACCAGGGCCCCTCGCCGTCTCCGTGTGAATTTCAAGAGCCATAGACCAGCTGGCAAGTAAAGTATGCCCACTTAACGAAGTTGATGGCCAGATCGGGGAAGCACTCGAAGGGGATGAGTTCGACCAGGATTTTGCCGACGCAACTGAATACCAGGAAAGCATTAGCCATGAGATCACTCGGCCGCACCTTAAATGATCTGCGGGCATGCGGCTTGAGAGCTGCCGGTAGAGGCATTTCAGGGGAACCACAACACCTTCAACCACAGAGCATGGTGCTCGAAGGCGTTCGCCCCTTAGTCAATCCAATCTCGCCCTCTCCTTATGACAACGCAGGTTTTCCTACCGGCGCTGCAAGTCTCCACCTTTCTGGCGAGCCACGCGAATGCAAGGGCTTTTGGGACCATTTTAGGCGACCATTCATGACCTACCGGACATAGGGAACATTATGTATACAAGTTCTTACCTCGGAGACGCCAAACGCTCCATTTAATGAGGTCGCCTAAACGACGTCAATAACCGTCACGATGTGATGAGCCTCACCGACCGCGTTGGACGCACGGAACTTCTCGTAGAAGACCACGTCGTTAGTCTGCTCGCTATCACTCCAGTTGAGTCGTCATCACAAGTGTCGGGTCTCCGAGATTTGTATGAGCAGGTTCAATTTAGAACTAGCTGTCTCCAGAGCCTAGGTGTTTCTGCGACCGATCACGCGGTGCTTCTGCATCACGTACTCATGTGCTCATTACCTGAAGACCTGCCAATTCTCTACCGTCAGCGCATGAAGTAGACCACCAACAACAACATTGCGGGGCCAGCATCTCGAGAAGAGCAAGTCAAGGCCATCATCTCGTTCTACAAAGGAGAGTCGAGCTTTTCAATCGAATGCTCACTCTAAAATGTCTTAAATCGCACAGCACACCCTCCACTTACTTTACGTCCACCTTGGCCTTATCAGCAAGCTCTGCACCGGGTTCAACAAATTTGTCACCGGGAAAAGAATTGACGTGCTACCTGTGCGGTAGTCAGATCCTCAAGGGAGGGACTGCCGGGCCGTCTTAAGAATAGCGGAAAAGCGACGGCCCCTTTCAAGAAACCGCTGCTGTTTTAGATGCGGGCGGTAAGGGATGCGGCGCGCAACTGCCGCACTAGCGCGACACTCAAATGAGAGACGTGTTCGGGACGACACATAACCGTCGTTTCCGACCTTTATGAGCGATTGGGGACCACCTGCCAGACTGCTTCCCGCCGTGATGGAGACGCCGATCGTGAGCAACTTGCACAACGCGATCGTAACGTCACGACCGCTCCTACAAGCAGCACTTGATCCTTGTCGGTGCTGCTCCCAACTGCCACAGTGTGGGAAAACGGGCAGTGCGGTCGGTCGATGTTGGTCCGGCTACTTCTCGACACTGGGAGCCAACAAACGTCCTTGCGCAGTGATCCGTGTCGTTAGCTGGCTCTACCTGGTTCCGGAGTGGAGGATTTGGCCATGCTTACGTTCAGCAGCTCGAACCGTCCATGATCGTACTAGTGGCGGAAGGTGGCGATCCCCTTACGAAGCCGCTTCCATTCGAGTTCTGTTACCCTCGATGCTCTTGAACTGCTAGAGGTCTGCACCGTAGACAGTCCACTATTGAAAACTGAACTCATATATCTGCTTCGCGACAACCATTTATTCGTTTCTGACGAACCCGAAGAAGGGCACACACCAATGCTCACTGTAAGGGTGTTACTGGGTTCAGATAACTACTGGAAACTCACCGAGCTCACCAAGCACACCACCGAACTCACCGAGCTCGCCGGACTCACCAAGCGTTTTAATGACAGCCTTTGAGCCGTTGATACAGTGTTCGGCTGGGTTCTTCAAGGACCGTACTCTAGTTCCGATTACACCCTGTTGAGGAGCAGTAGCACTAGGGCCTTCTTTTTGGCCTGCGTTTAAAGACTGCGTGAAAGTTCCCCGGGACCGGGACCGAGAGATCCCTCACAAATGTGGAGGTTGGATGCCATACTGATAACTGAGCGGCCTGCGAAGACTGAAGCCGAAAACCACAATGCGTTAATGAAGTTTCGGAGTGGACTCCACAAAGAAGACAGTCGGCACATAGTGCTGCTTATGATCGAAACGCCCGACCTTACGTCCAGCACTAACCGGGTTGTAGCGGAGGGCAGAATTGGACGGCAGCTGCAATGCTCTGAGCATCACGCCAATCTTCTGGGTGAGTATGACTGTGCCATGTGTGACTACTTCTAGGAAGATCATGCAGAACGAGTGCTGCAACCCACAGTACCCGGGGACACAGTTTATTTCCTCCCTCATCACTCAGTCGTCAGACTGGAGGCAGAATGCACCATGCCAACGTCCGTGGCATCCCATGTGCGCCGACGTGCTCAGCAGAGAAACTAAGCAGTACGTTAACTACGGAGCAGTTGGAAGAAAGAATACCTACAACTTCTTCGATGAGCGCATCACGGCACGTCACAACTCCGGTCAAGACTCCACGTAGGGGACCTGGCCATGGTTCAGGATGACAAAGTGGCGCCACTGAGCTGGAAGGTCGGCCGTGTGGTCCAGTCATTTCCAGGAAGATATGGCGTGCAGCGCTACTGCGAGATTCTCCTGCGTGGTGGACAGCGAATCTGAAGTGGCATTCAGCGGCTTTGTCTTATGGAATCAACCCCCGCCGCAGGTGGAAGTTGATTCTAGATCGCGGGAAAGGGCGCGTGCGTGGTCACTTGGAAGAAGAGGAGATAGAAGCGCACGATGTTTGGCTCGTGCTCATGCTTAACTCAAACACAAAATTACACCATCTTCCCGTAGGGGAACCCTGAGTAGTATGCGAAGCAGCTATGGGGTCGACTGAAGTTGCCATTAGTTTTCAGTTCGTCGTTTCCGTTGACGTTCAGCTTCGCGTGCCTTCGTTGTATCAGTTGCTTCTTGACATAGTTTGAATGAGTGAAGGACATAAGGCGCGTTCGTAGCACATGCTCCCGTCTCGGTTGAAGCGCAGTGGAAAGAGCGGCACGTACCTCCCGTTGCGGCCAGAGAGACGTGGGATCGAAACCGGGCGCCGCCTAACTATTTATTTTTATAGTGGACTGCACTGACGTCAGCCCAAACGCTGACGAAGCGGAAGAGACGCGCATGCGCAGTAGAGTGCGGACAACGACAATGACGACGAGGAAGGGAGGGACACAGCCCCGAGCATGAGATGCTTCGCATCGAATAAAAGTTCAAGGTGTTCCGAACGGTAGCGCGGCGTCGAGTGTTCCCGAGTTAATAATGGTTCCCACTGTAAAGGTAGTCTTCTTGACACCAAGATATATCCTAAGCATTCGGGCCTGCAAACCCTCTAGTAATTTAAAATTCCGTTTGGAGAGAGAAGTCAGGGCGGGGAGGCTATACCGAAGTAAGGCTTCGCAGAGGGCGCCCTACAGCCTTAAAATTGTGCTGACGCTACATGCATTAGTGCTGTAAAAAAAAACTTCTATGGGCAATTGGGCACGTTTCAGCAGGACATCGGCGAGTGCGAGTTTACCGAGACCATCCCCCCACCCCTTACCCAGCCCTCCACCATCATTTCCACACCCCTGAACGAGCAATGGGAGACCTTGCTATTCAGCCCCGCCTTGGAAGACAAGCTCTTCCTGGTCTCCAGGGGCCAGGCAGGCATGGAAGCATATAGGTCCCGTGAAGAGGTAACCACCCAGTCCAACACGTAGTCGCCGCAATTTTGTTTGGCTCAACGAAGTTGTTCGGTCTCCCTCTTTCCTATCAGAGAGGTAATCAGACATCCCGTCGTACATTCGAGAGACCTGAGCGCTATCCGAACAGCTTCATAAAGAAAAAAGTGATGCGCCGATTTTGTGTAAATGAAGATTGCAATGGTAATGTGCCACGGATCTTTGCGTGCTTTACATGTGTTTCAAGGGCAATGACGTTGTCAATGCTATTCCGTCCCTTCAAAAAGCCCGACATCTGTGCTTCCGATACCAGTCTAAGCGAAGCAGTACCACCTTCTGCATGAGCTTACCGATGCAGCTTATAAGCGCAATAGGGCAATACCGGTCAATATTTGAGGGTTCTTTGGCAGGTTTCAGAACTGGCACGATGCGACCGCGCTTTCCCCACTGCTCAGGACAGCCGGTCTGCAACGAGCGGTTGAATATTGACAAGAGCCACCGCTTCGCATTGGCGCCTAGATGACATCAAACCGTATAACGTATCCCGTCAGGGCCTGGAGAAGAGGCTTTGTTAAGCGAGCACAGAGCAACTTCAAGTTCTGCCATAGAGAACGATTCGTCCGGCTAGGGTGCATTCGATGATGGGTTGGCTGCCCTGCAAATAGTTGTTGGTAAAGACAGCGATACGGCAGTAATTAACCCGTTGGTCTTGCCTAAGCCACACTGAGAACACCCGAATGAGTTCGGAGGGCAGCGGTTGTTGGCAGGCCGCAAAGGTGCACAAAAGACCGGATCCACAGTTCAGACGGAATATTACTGACGGGACGTGCACGCTGACGTATAAAGATTCCTCAACTGTCGTGACGTGAAGCTCAACCCTCTACCGGAATTTTTGGTTCGATGGGCACCGTTTTGAGCCGTGCCAATAACTGATGTATCATCAGTTTTTGCTGTCTCTGAATCTTGCTGGCCGTAGGTATAAAACGATGCTAGGCTAGAGCCTGTTGTTGCCAGAAAGTGGATTCTGTGGTCTACGTTAAGATGGTAACGTTGGTGCAGCTGACAGAGTTCCCTTGAATGTAGGCGACTCGACATTGGCATTTCATGAGTCCGCAAGGTGTATGTTGTTTTATTTTGCTATGCATACACAGTTTGTTATCCTTTGGCTTTAGTGGAATTTTATTTGGTGTTGAAAGCATAGTTCAGAAGACACCTGTCGCGGAGCGATCGACTTGTTGCGGTTGAGCCGCCAGGGACGAGAGCCATAAGGCCCTCGATCGAACCCCTTTAATGGCGATGAGAGGCCTACATACTATAATGATGATAGTGTGGTGGTACGCGCCAGGAGCTTCATCTTCTACAATTCACAACATACTGCCGGCCGCAAAATAGATCCGGAAAAAAACATTAGAATCTGAAGTAAGCCTCCTGGCGAAAATAGCCCCGTAGTTCTATGTAAACACACTACATGCAGGGTGGTTCAGACTAGATTGTCTCTTCGACTCTCTTGCAGATTGCTTCTATTTTTGGTCGTCAAACATCGAGGCTCATCTTCCAATGGTTTGTGAAGCATGACTGATCTCTTTCGCAGGGACCGTGTAGTTTTATTGTTGTTCCGCTCGATCGATCCACTGCCGTCTGATATCTGTGGAAAGCACCGAAACGAGACTACCTCACTGAGACGCTGATCTTCGAAAATACTTCTTTCTGTATCTTAGATAGTCGTTCGCACTCGAAATTCCTCTTCAATGACTTTTTCGTGATGATGCGCCGTAGACGGCTGTTCCAAAGCGATGCAAATCGCTTCGTTAAGGGACGTGTTCGTGTCCCAGAGGAAAGCGTTACGAATTCCAGTGTTACCGTCCTATTTTCCAACTACTTGCGTATGAATAACGCCGCACTTCACTTGCTCGGGACTAGGTGTCATGCCCTGTTTCTGGGCTGGACATTGCAGCGTCCACCCAAGCGTAGTGGTTAGAGCAAATAAAGCGTTAACCTCGTTGCACCGAATCGTGTCCCGGGTCACATATGCTACACATTTACTCAAGAAGGCTGATGCCTGGCTCCTCACATACCTCTGGAACCGTTGTTTTATCTGCCAGCCGATGGTCTAACTTTCTTACCCGCGCAGCGAAAGCGTCGTTGATGCCCGTATCCGCTATGGTTCGGCAGAGCGTGGCTATGGCGAGGGCCTTGATCACTTCATGTGCATCGTCGAACTGGCTACGAAGTGGCAACTCAACTATTTTGCACTTTCCTAATTCATAAGAAGCTGCCGATGCAAATTCATTGATGGTGAGGCTTCTCTCTCCCACGACTTTTAATTTTAACTTTGAAGCGAGGTCTTTGATGAAAGTGTGGTGGCCACCACCATCCAAAATACCTCGTATGTACCGTGCGTCGCTGGGACTGATGACTCACGACCGGATGGTCTGGAGGTGGACTCCTTCGTCCAGCGGGCAACTCGTGAGGGTGACAGATAGATACGTAGCGCCCTCCATCTGCCCCAAGGCTTTGCAGGTGGGGTTCGTGTGCGCCTCGTGTTTCTTCACTTTGCGTGCATAGTCTGGGTCGCACATAACTGTTGCATGCCTTACCTTGCCTGTCGTACACATCTTTCGACAGCCTCCTTCGATCGGTGGCCCATCCGCGTACATCGATAGCATCAGATAACTGGATTCTGCTTTGGAATCCAGTTCTTTGTGTCTTCGATGCTCAACGAAGCCTTGCATGCTTGGGTGTTGTGCTTTGCCGATTTGCAAAGCAAGCACCCGTTGCGTTTCGGCATCAGGACTTGAGATGTCTGTAGAACCGACGTTGACTGCCGGTTACTTTGGAGGGGGTCACTTCAATCTGTCGAAATTTCCACTGGAGCCCATCTATCTTGCCTCTAGTTGGATCTGCGTGTATGGCAAGAGCTGCTCCAGCCGCCCCCACCCCAAATCTAGGTACGTTCCCCCCCCCCGGAAGATGATGCCGTGGACGTTGATTTCTCCTGGAGGCGGACGTGTCGATGAAACGCCACGACGATCTCTTCTGGCAAAACCTTGAGCCAGATGCCATACAGCATCGCCGAGAAGCTGCTCGTTGGGGCGTCCAGAACGTTGAGGTAGAGGACATTCAACAGGACGTAGTCCTAAAGCCTGCGCAGCTCCTATTCCTCCGAGAGAGACGTCACGTGCTGTCGCTCGCGGAGGTTTCTAAAATGTAACTGTATAATACGGATCTCGCAACCAAACCTCTCCTTAGGAAGCCGAATGACACTCTCACAGCACGCCTCCGTTGTTGGCAGTCTGGCGATGGCACCTGCTGCTTCACCTTCCAGGTAGTTTTGGGGGTAGTGAAACTTGTCGGTGCTAGTTAGAGCCTGGTTGGTGTGGACACCGCCCTTGAATTGTTCCCAACAAAAAGTCCATTTACACATGTCCCCATAAAAAGGATTGATTGTGAGCATTAGGAGACGAGGTCCAGAGATTCGAGATAAACCGTCGTTACAGCGTGTGACATATTATTCGCACCACAGGGGGCAGCTTGCCCCGTGCTGCTGAGGCTGAGATCCTCCACCCGGCACTTAAAGTGAGTCAGAGCATCGAGCGTCTGGTCGTCATACTGCTCTGCAGACTCGTACTCCTTTGCCAGCTCCTCGACAGGAATCGCTTCCTCGACGTGAGCGTCGATCTTGCCAAGCTCCTCGCTGCTGGCCATGAACTTGTACATTACCTTTCTGCGCGCTATTCGGTCAGAGCAGCCCCTCTCGATGAGTGTTGTCGCCTCGTTGCTCAAAATATTCGTCGCTTGGGCTCGCCTGGGAGCCCGTTCGCTTTCAACTGGTCCATCGTTGCGCGACAATTTCGGGATTATTCGCTAGGCATGCAGTCAGGTCCGCGCCTTGTATACCTGGCGCGGTTCCGAGGAGGACGAAGGTGCTTTGGCGACCATTTCCAGAAGAAACTCGTCGACGTGGTCGCTCGCTGCCCACGTCGTTCAGCCGCTCATTTTCCCTTGTGTTTCTGCCCCCAAAAATGTCCCCGAGCGAGCTACTCGTTGCGGTTGAGCCGCCAGGGAACGGAACCGTAAGACCCCTGATGGAACGCCTCTTTAATGGCGATGAGAAACACAATGATGATGATAGCGGTGCCGTAGAGCCAGGAGGTACATCTTCTTCCTCAACAATTTGCAACACCTTTAATATCTAGTCCGGTTCTCTATAATGCAATTGCTATCTGTGGTTTGTAAGTGTACTTCTGATGCATGTGTTTAATAAAATAATTATTTCTTAGTACCTTACTTGCATCGTACAAGGAAGCAGGGTTTATGACATTTCTGATAGAAAGTGATGTGTGCGTACGAAGTCCCTTAAACTTTGCTTCGATGGAACTGTTCTCCGAAAACGTTTGCTCCATACAACACTGTATCCGATGTGGGCCAGGGTGAGGAGCAAGAGGAGTGAAGGGGAGGAAGTGCTTCTTCCTAAGTCGCCGGTGAGCACGAGGGTAGCACAGGAGAATGTACGTCCGGCCAATCCTAGGATTTGGATGTGTGCGTTTTTCAGGAAGCCCTCAGTACAAACTTCGGCCGCTAGTAATGCTGGAACGTCAAGCCCTAAGACTATGCCTGGGTCTCCCCCGATATGTACCGATCAACGTTTTGTATATGGAAGCCAGAATTCCCCCATTACTTTTCGGCATGCATGCCCTCACTGTTGACGCATTCAAAAGAGTAATGGCGTCTTCCATATCCAGCCCGCAAACTGCCTTCGTAACATGGCCTTCGCTGTTTTTCAGCAGTCCATAGCCCCGATTGAAACGCCCGAAGGTTACAGTTGTACAGTCCTTACTAGACCCCTTACATGTGGCCCTTTTTTCGGTCCCTGCTCCTAATCATTCAGTATCATCTTTAGAGATAGCCTTTGATGAGATTTTTCCCACGAACGCTAAATTACTCCCATTGAGTCTTTTATCAGGCCTTTTGCAAGATAACCTTACCGGTTTCCCCTCCCATGTAATCATTGCAACGGACTCCTCTGTGCGGAATGAGAATGCAGGAGTGGGCATTTTTTCTCCCGGTTTGGATTGGGCCTTTTCCCTCGATTGCCTGACTTCACTACATCTTTTCATGCTGAATATCTAGCGATTGTTCTGGCCCTTAGAAAGCTACATTCGGATACACAAAACGCAATTGTGCTTACAAATTCTCTTTCTGTTTGCACTGCCCTATCGGGCTCAAAGTCTTCTCCCCTACGTCTGGCCCTTGGGTATTTACTGCCTCCGTCTTTACAAAACCTTCGTTTGGTATGGGTGCCTGGACACGCAGGCTCAACGAAGCGGCCGACACTCTGGCGGGCATTGCAGTGGATGGCCCGGTGATAGAGGTCCTACCACCCAATAATTTTGTCACCTCGGCACGCTTTCGAAGATTAGGCCTGCTACAAAGCATGGCGGAATCTGCGTACGCAAGTCGTGACCTCGAGCACCTTCGGCACTCATGGAAGTGCCGGATTAGTCAGTCACGAGCTTGTGAAGTTACCCTCACCAGCTTTTGGTGTGGTGTCCTAAACTTAAATTATTACTTGTATCGCTGCAATCTGGCCCCTTCACCACTCGGTGCATTTTGTAACGAATTAGAAACAGCTGAACATTTTTTCTTCTCCTGCCGACGGCACTCCTCCATACAAAAAATATACTCAGAAAGCAGCTTTAACAAATTGGCCTTCCCACTGTCTGTTCCTCTGATCCTATAGTTCGGGGCGAAGGCACTGGGTTTTAGCCACGCAGATCTTTGCTCCACCGTGCACTTGTTCATTTCGCAATCTGGCCGTCTCCCGTGCTAGCCCCAGGCCATGCCCGCCTTCCCTCAAAAACATCCCTGCGTGTATGATCGCTGCTATTAGTGCCTTCCCGCCCACTGCCTCTCCTTCGCCAGCTTCCCTTCTTGTTTTATTTTTCTACATACTTTTTATGTTTTCTTTCCTTTATTTTTTATTTTATTTTATGTTGGTTTCAACACTTCCTGATGCTACATCTCATGTTTGAGCAGTTTTTTGTTCTGTATTTATTTCCCTAACATTTTATTTAATTCCTTAAATGTGTTTCTTTAATTACTTTGTAATTTCTCTTTGTGAGCGCCCCTTTCCTGGCCAATCCCCCTGAGTGGGTATGAGCCATCTCTTTTGGCACCACCACCACCACTACCACCACCAGGAGAAACAAGGAGGACTGAGAAGACGAAAAAAGAGACGGTGGTGCCACGGGCGAGAAGCAGAACGAACGAGGTACGGGGAGCGACCTGATGGACGCGAACGTTCGGGGAACCTCCGCTCCGATGCGCATCTTACTCCTTAACCCCCACCTTTTGACGATAAGACAACTTTCAGCCGTGACCAGCCACAGGGCGCCCGACCTGGCCACTGACATCACGGGAAGAGCTTACAGGAAGCGGTCGCCGCCGCACAGATGTTTCAGTGACGCCAAACCTACAATAAATTGGAAGGCTCGTTAAGAGTGTACGTACGATCTCCGCAGTGTGGCTCCAAACATCCACAATTCCGCCGAGCGACACGACGGGCGGGCGGCATTCATCATTCTTAGGTCTATTCTTCCGCCTTGTCCGGGCAGCCGAAGGGGTCGTCCCTGACAACGAACCTTGGTAAGGGCGCTTAACTAATCCTCTACCAGCACGCGGGTGTCGCGTGGGTACTTTGTTGGAGTAAACGACAGCGGGCGCCTCAGTGCTGTTTGTGGTATATTCCGCCTGTGCGGAAAACCAAGAATGGGAATAAACAAAATAAGAATAGCTTGACTACTTGCTTATACAACACAGAGAATTACAGTTTAGATAGGGGATTATTCCCAAGCCAGATTTTCAAAAGCATGTATAGACGACATAATGTCCGGGCTAACATTCATTCCAGCCTTTACGGCATCGAACTTGTGAATAATGTAAGATTCACGTTGTTCGCGTTCGTTTCTAGTAGAAAACTCACTCTGTAAATATGTAACTTTGACGGAATCGAATGGGTGGTTTTCGGAGTTAATATGTCGGGAAAAGGGTAGATCCGGGAGTTAACGAACATGTGCGCTCCAGAAGGTAGACCACGTTGGAAAAGTCGCAGTCGAGTGTCGCGTGAATTAGACGTTTAAATGGTAGTTCGGGATTTCTGCCCCCAGGGTTGTCTGCATGCGTTTACATACGCGGCACCGTGCCTTTCAGCATGGTTGAAACCCACCTTTTAGGTTCATTCTCAGTTTTGGCGTGTACAAGGTAATGATATTTTTGGGGCGCCTGTATACGACACGAGGAGGTGTTAAAAAGATTTTTGAAAGCCGTTCACTCTATTGTAGCATGTTTAAATGCTTTTTAAAATTTCCTTTATGTTCGGGGAATTCCCCCGAACGTCAGAACTAGGTTGCGTCTACCTTTCTGGTTTAGTATGGCAAAACCATGACGCCTAAATTGAAAAACACGCAAGAACAATTAGTGATATGGCAGTGGAACTGTAGGAGCATTAACAAGAAAACAAATCTCCTGGAAGCCTACATAGACAAGAAGGACGTCAAGCCCGACATTATATGTATTCAGGAGGCAGGATGTCTTACCAACTTAAGGGGCTACAATAGAATTGATACATCTAAAGACACCAGGGTGTCTACGTACGCTAAAAAAGACGTAACATGGAATAGATACGATCTTTCTACGAAATCCCCGTCTGCCGTTCTCGTCGAAGTAATACCTATGCAAAGAAAATGTAAGAGCTTGTTTGTTCTCAACGTATACAGCCCACCGTCCAGCAACAGGGAGAACTTCGAACCGCTCTTTAGAGAAACAATGAATATAGTCGCCAAAAATAACGTAATCCTTCTCGGGGATATGAACGCCCCGCACAAAGAATGGAATTATAACTTTGACTCTGCCAAAGGAAAAAATCTTGTCAATGCAATGGAGGCACTTAACCTGCACACGATAAACGACACATCCTTCCCCACTAGAACGGGTAACAACCGCAGTGTCGATACGTGCCCCGACCTAACAATAGTTCCCGACATGGATGGCCTCACCACTTGGCTTAATACTAAAGAAAATCTCGGAAGCGATCATGACATCATCTAAGAGAAGACATGCTCAGAAAACTACAGAAGAAGGCCCGGAAAACAAAAGATGACCGATTGGAACGCTTTTCGCGAAAAGCTAGGGGCCCTCGGTAACATACAAGAAATAGGCGCCTGGTCCGGCAACATCAAGGAAGCCTTTCATAAAGCAACCAAAGAGTACGGACAGGAGAACGAATACTTGTGCGTTGACAGCTACCTGATCAGTCTGTGGGACAAGAAACAGAAACTGTACAAACGATGGAAGAAGAAAAGACACAATAAGAAGCTCAAGCTTCGCATCAGAAACTTAGACAAACGGGCCAGAGATCATGCCAGCAAGCTCGCAAACCAAAACTGGAACGATTTTTACGAATCGCTTAAAGGCACCCTGAACACCTCCAAAACATGGGCCATTATCAAGGGCATGTTGAACCCCGAAACATGAAGGAGAGAAACGAGTCACCAACTCATAAAAGTGGCTCAAAACTTCAAAAGTACTAACAACGAATTGATTTTGGCTATTAAAGAGCGATTTGAACTGGCTCTAAACATCCCGCCGGTACGCAGGAACTATCAAGGTAGCCCTAATGACTTACTTGATGGAGAAATCTCGAAGGAAGAACTACAGCAAGCTATATTGGCCAGCAATAAAAAAAGCTCCCCTGGTGCAGATGGAATAACAAACAATAAGCTAAGAAACTTAACTCTTTCGTTACCGCGAGAAATTGACCAATTTTGAAGGGTCTAACAAAACATTTTTTTGTGCTATACATATTGGTTAGGCACACATTGCACTGACATACAATGCAGATTATTCCACGCGCTTTCCAACGACACCGGTTTAATTAACGTTTTCCTAAATAATGATTCCGAAAAAAATTATCGAATTCGAAATTTTTGTCCGCGCGTCGAAGAAAAAAGAAAAAAGTAAGTTGTGTATAATAAACCACGTGTAGTAGAAAAAATTTAGAATATACATTTTGTAGGTAGACATTTCAAAAACCCGTCCTAGAAAAAAAATTGAGTTGCGCAGTACAATTTGTCAGATACAAAAGAAAATGTTAGCCCACGTGGTGCCCATGCCATGTGGTGAAGCCCAACCTCTATTTCAAGTATTGCTATTTTGGATAGTTCTCTAGAAGAAGTCTGGTGGTTTGACATTATTAAAGGCCCAAATTAGCCTCCACGTGATGTAAAAACACCTTGTCAATGATTATGACCGGCACAATATTGAAGGCAAGCAAGCGATGTGAAAAAATCCGCTTGGAGTTGAGAACCAAACTCTTTGGTGGATGCTTGTTGACGTTCTGATGATCGCTCATCAGTCAGAACTTTCATTTGCGTTTTATTATCATGTTCTGACTCACTATGGCAGCCCTGCTTGCAGGAATAAGGTACTATGCGCTAGAATCATGCCCAGCAAGCTTTCACCAAGCCGCCGTCGGGCTGTGAAGCGAGTTCAGCACTACGAGCCTACTACATTGCAGCGCCACCTAACAATTTCGAAAAGCAACAAATACAAGGTTGTTGGAGACTTTGTCAGAATGAACAGTACTACTAAGAAGCGACACTAAACTTCCGGAAATACCCTTGTATGAAACCGAAACTGGCCGGTGAACAGCTGGCGGTGTTCAAGGCCAATTGGAAGCGTTCTCCTCGTCTGAACTGATACCCGACGACTTGGTGTTATCGTTTGACTTTCAGCAGAAGCTCTTATCGCAGAAGCAAGGCGTAGATAAAGTGGAAGTGCGAGCGGCATGCTTGTTTTGAGGAGCAGTAGCGGGCAACGGAGGCGCCATGGCAAATGAGCTTGTAGTTGGGTAACTGCGTAGTAGCGCCAAATATGAATTTCGCAATGCGAAAACGAAACCGAAACTGCTGGAAACTGGTTGAAAATGTCAGGCATACTTGCTAGACATGCGGGGGACCATCAGAAATAAGCTTTGGGAGAATAAAGCTGCCCTTTGTCCGAACCAAAGATCATTAGTGAATAGCTGGGGCCATTTTCAAGTAATTATCACCTCTCAACGCTGTCGGATTACAAAGCTGACCCCATTATTTGGTATTTGACTTGCCAGGAGCCTTTTGACAAAAAAAATATTATGGTAATGCAGCCTAACCACGACCTGCATCATTTTTTCTCAAATGCAGCAGCCACGCCCCCTTCGTCAAAAACACGCGCACCTCAGCTCGCAAAAAACGCCGCCAAAAATCTCAATGTCGCCGGAGCGGGAAAATTTAAACTGATTCTAAAAGGGAAATGCCTAGACTAATCACTGGCTGCATTAGGAGTACGAGAAACGACTACAACATGTCGAAATAGGCAATATAAATCATCGATCACCGGTGATCGATTTGAATAGGCGTGGTAACGAAAGAGTTAAACGATGCTCAGATGGAGGCCCTGGCCAAATACATAAACGATTTGTGGCTCGAAGATCGACTACCCCCTCAATGGAAACACTCCACAATAACAACTGTAGCCAAGCCGGGGAAACCCCTTGAAATAAAAAAATCTAAGACCAATTTCTCTTACCTCTTGTGTCGGCAAAATCTACGAAAGAATAATTACGACAAGACTTAAAAAGTACATAGAAGAACACCAACTTTTTCCGGACTGCATGATCGGTTTCAGGCAAGGACTATCCACCCAGGACGCCTTTCTACAGTTAAAACACGATGTCATAGACAACGATAACAACCAAGATCAAATCATCCTCGCACTGGACCTCAAAGGTGCCTTCGACAATGTATCGCACGAGTCTATCCTTAAGGCCGCCGAGGAGACACATTGCGGGGAAAGAACATACAATTACATTAGAAACTTCCTATCAGACAGAACAGCAACAATCGGCATAGGCAACACTGGATCCGACCCCTTTAAGGCACCAAACAGAGGCACGCCCCAGGGATCAATTATCTCGCCTCTTCTGTTCAACTTAACAATGATCAAAATTGCTAAGAAACTGGAAGAACGTGAAGAAATTGGGAAAGTCATATATGCCGACGACATTACTATGTGGACGAAAAGCGGAACATTGCAATCTAAATTAGACCTGCTACAGGATGCTATCAACGACCTCCAAGATCCGATCATAAAAAATGGCTTGAAATGCGCCCCTGAAAAATCCGAACTCATCAGGCTAAGGTCGACGAGAAACAACATCCCTCCAGGCAGCATTATACTGGATGGACAGAACATCCCTTTCCGCCCCGCAATAAGAATACTAGGCATGGTCATTCAGGAAGACAATAAAGCCACAAATACTCTCAGCAAGCTTGGCAAGACGGCTCAACAGCTGGCCAGAGTAGTAAGAAGGATTACAAGAGCTAGGAAGGGCATAAGAAAGGAGGACACCCTCCGCCTTGTTCAAGCTCTCATAATGAGCCGCATTGCATATAGCCTCCCCTTCCACCGGATGGATCACAAACAAGAGGAAAGGGCCGATGCCATAATAAGAACAGCTCACAATACCGCTCTAGGCCTACCAATTTACACATCCAACGAAAAATTCCTGAAGCTTGGCGTACACAACACCTTCAGAGAAATCAAGACTACGCTATTAGATGCCCAGAAGGAACGCCTCCTCAAAACCAGAACAGGCAGAGAAATTCTCAGAAGATCTGTACACGAGCTTCATGCAGCCTTCATTAATAGGATGGTCGATTTAACACCCACTCAAAGACACTGTATCAAGACCTCTCCAATTCCCAAGAAAATGGACCCCACTCACAATAAGGGCAGAAGATTGGCAAGAACTCGCTACATCCGAAAAACATATCAGGACAATCCAAACGCAATCTACACCGATGCGGCCGTAAACAAGCAAGGCGATGCATAAGCCGTAGCGACCAATGAACATGGGAAGATGCTGGATTTCATCATTACCAAACAACTAAATATTCAAGAAGCAGAAACTGCTGCCGTCATACTAGCAATCAGATAGGCTGAATTCAAGAATAAGAACTCAATAATTATCACTGACTCGACCAGGGCCATAAGCAACTTCATCTGCGGCATCGTCCCAAGGAATGCTGAAAGACTTCTCCCAAAAATTCTAAAACAGAACCACACACTTGTCTGGACTCCCGCCCATCAGGGGCTAGAGAGTAACGAGGCGGCCGATTTTCTTGCGAGGACTACCATACACCGCAGAGACCCGGAATATTCGTACGCCCTCCCTGCTTACTGTCAAGGCACAGACAAATTATATCCTACAGGCTTCACCGAAGATCAATGCCTGCGCCACACCCCAGCTTAACTGCTGAAGAAGTGAGAAATCTTAGAAAAATACAGACGAACACCTACTTACATAAGTCCAGACTATCACCTATGTTCCCAGAAAAGTATAATGAGGACTGTAAGCAGTGTCACCAGAAGGCCGATCTATTCCATACAGACTGGAATTGCCCAATTACTTGGGACAAAAATACCCACCAAACCTCATTAGAGTCCTGGGAGGAAGCCCTGTCCCGCCCGGACCCTGCACAGCAGCTTGCGCTGCTTAGTAGGGCCAGGGATGGCCAAATAGCTTCTGGGGTCCTGGAATTTGGGTCCCACCCTTGATCTCTCCCCCTTTTCCCTCACCCCTTTTCACCAAATAAAGTTTACTACTACTACTACTGGTTTAGTTCTTTTCCATGGTGCTGTAACTCTTGGCGATCAAGGTTGGCCGCTTTGCAAATAGCGTCGTTGACCATGGGTGGTGGGTATTGTTGCTTCGCGAGTACATTGCGCACGTTTTCTGCGTTTGCCTCGAAGTCCTCGGTGCGGAAACAAATTATCCTAAATCGGTGGGCCTGCGAGTATGGGATACTCGTTTTGCAGTGGCGCGGATGACAACTGTCGAAGTGCAGATACTGCTGCCTATCGGTAGGTTTTTTGTAGACGGTAGTGATCAATTCTCCTTTGCCTGCATCTATATGCACGTCAAGGAAATTGATTTCCGTGGTTCGTCACCCCCCCCCCTTTCGTCCCCATCAACTCATACCCCTTATCCGCCCCCTGTGGAAAAACAAACGCTCTTAAAAAAGAAAAATAATAATAAAACTTTTGCCAAAAGATTTGGAAATACCATGAAGGAAATCGCGTAATTATAACGACTCTGCGCTACGCCTTGCATCTCCGAAACAAAACACATAATTAGCGGTGGAAAGGGACTTCATCCATATAATAATAAAAAAAATTTTAACTGGCGAAACGCGACAAAAGAAAAGTTCAAAAGAATAAAATTATAAAACGTCTGCCATAGCTGGTTGTAAAAAAACTGACACTCTAGGCAAGCGTCATAACAATGCTGCACATTAGTAGAAATTTATATTAATTTCTGAGAATTTTTAATTTTTCCGCTTTTAAGGAAGTATGCCTGCTACGCACTGCGCAGTATGTTCTGGTGCTGATATACAGGGATTTCATAACATCCTCCAGCAGCATAGAATAGCTGAGCTTTTTTACGGCTTTTTGTTACGCACTTCTTTCGTCACATTTCACACTCTCAGTGAATTTCAGGCTGAATGTTTTTGTTCCTGTTTTCACCATCTCATTCTAAATTAATACAAAACAACTTCAATCGGAAGTACATTTTTGCTCTTCCTTTAGTTATCACGCTTGATTTTACTTCGGCATCCAATAGAAAGTCCAATTGATATTCGTTAACTGTGACGGCGACCTTAAGAAAAGTATGTACTGCAGGGTTCAGGAACCAGCTCAGCACACAGCCTTCGTGCGTGCGATAATTCTTTTGTCTCAAATAAGTTAACTTTTGGCATTTGTAAATATATAAATGGTAAGCACTCGTCCTGTCGTCTATTTGTGTCCTTGGTTCGATTTGCGCTGTAGATATTTTTACAATGAACTACCAACTCACCCAACAGTATACATTGTTACTAAATACATCAGTCTCGGCAAAGTTGATCACTTCTCGTAGAGTTTATCTCTACTGTTTGGTACTCCTACGCTTTCAAAATTATTATTCTTTCGCAACCACGGATGGGAAAGCAGTCGGGCTATTCACACGCTCACATCCCAGCTGTAGGAACAGGCCATGTCGCCATCTGTGGTTAGCTCTTTATTCTTTATACACTTTTTGTTTTTAAAGCTTTCCACACTTTTAGTGGCCTAAGCTGTTTCTCACCTGCCTCATTGTTGTTGAAAATATCTCCGTTCTCTTCGGTGCTGCTTCTAATAGCGAACATGTCTTATATGTACTTATATATCGTGTGTTTTTGTGGTTGCAGTTGTCTCCTTTTCGATTGTTTTATGGCGGCGAAATTGCGTAGCAAAATGTTGCACTGCACATCTGTATTAAAACGTTCTTTGTGCAGTATGAAAAAATGCTTTTCGAAGAAACTTTAGAGACCGGAAGAACTATTCTTACACTTCCCAAGTCAGAAGCACAAGTATAAATAGGATTATAAATCTGCTAGGATGCTTTCAGCGGTTTGTTTCCAGGTGAAGTATCGAAGGAGAGGATTGAGAGCTCATTTCTGAAGCTTTATGGCATCGATTAGATTTGTTATGGATACTGTAGTAATTACCACACTCCTATATCTAATACATCACGCTGAGAGTGATGCTGAAAGGGAATT
Source organism: Haemaphysalis longicornis (assembly GCF_048455015.1). Classification (NCBI taxonomy): domain Eukaryota; kingdom Metazoa; phylum Arthropoda; class Arachnida; order Ixodida; family Ixodidae; genus Haemaphysalis; species Haemaphysalis longicornis. Next base: position 705,313 of record NW_027526434.1, on the reverse strand, counting down.
TCGGGGTAAAATGAGAAGGGTAAGCACCGAATTTATGAATATTGTTTGAAGTAGTTCTAAGAACTTTCCAATCTATTCATCCAAGCAAGTTTAAAGGTAATTTTCCTTATAATAAAGGAAACGTTTGCTTTTCAATAAAACTGTTTATATATAACTTAGCATGCGTGAAAACTGCCCGTAATACTACCAAGGATAAGTTTGTCAAAATTATTGGTAGTAATTTATTTTAGTATAATTGCTATTCGAGTTTTTTTGTTTTGCACCGTTTCTGTGATGTTTAGTAGGTTTCCGCAGATATTTTGTATAAATTTTGACTTCGTTTTCACCACTTGCTAAAAGCGCTGCATTTATTCCATTGAAGCCGATAAGGAAGTGAATGGTTCACGTGAGAGCTCAAGTATATAGAGACAACATATAACAAATCTTGTAATTCACCCTACGTAGTAATTGTTTTAAGACGCCAAAAATATTTATGTCAAAGCGCCTGTCTCCATCCACCGCAAATATATAATAATGAATGTTTTAAATCACCATGTTTAAATTATCCTCAAAATAGGCGATTGAAAGGCAAACGTTTTCGGGAGCGTTGAAGATGTTTAGTCGCCATTTATGAGAAGGCGGTTCACATAACTATTCAAGACACATGAATACATTGCAGAAAAGTGCACATGCCGTATTGTCCCACTGACATGTATGGCGAATCTTTTATTCGAAAAACTAGCGTAGAATAGAACCATCTTCCGCTCACCATTGCTGTCTTCACTGATGCCACCCACTTTAGGGCAGCTATTGATAACGCTCTTTGTTGAGCCCATCTTTTCTCATTTGTTTTCTTGACTGTTTCAATGCTCGAACTGCTAAAATAACTGCTCTGTATGTATGTATTCCACTACTACTTTATGTTATGCCCTGTGGTCTTTGTAGAAGTATTTTCAATAAATAAACTCTTTATACTAATACCGCAACATTTATCCATAGTGCAATGTTGTATCCGAGCAATCTAATGAGCCCCTTGTCATTTGGTGTACGAAAATGGAGGGCCGGATAACTAGAGTTCCAAAAATTATCAGTACAAGACGTGTATCCGAATGAATCCCGAAGTTTTCAATAATTGGCAGCGTGACTGCCGCACCTTGAGACACAGTTGCACCCAATGCCTAAAACGTGAAAATCACCCGGCACGTCACTTCACCGACGAGGCGTTCTCTCTGCCGTCGGAATGGTTTCAGCACTTCCAAATCGGCATTATTGCGGCGTTTCCTCTAGCAGGACCTTAACGCTAGCGCGCCACAGCCACTGATCGTTTCCCTCCATGGACGTAGGTATGACTTCTCGAAAGGACTACCGCAGAAGGGGCCGCCTCGACTTACTTCTCCGGCTGGATATCCCGCTACGGCATACCTCGCCACGTCAAAACCAAGGACGGCAATTTGAATCTCACCTATTCAGGCTCATCGGGCTCTCCACCGCATTCGAGTGTCTGCGGGCAGCAGTTGCTACCCTTGCCCCAACGGGGTGATCCAGTGCATTCATAGACAGCTCAAAGCAGCCATCATGTGCCACCCTATCTCGACCTGGCTCGCTTGTGGCCTGAATGTCTAACGAGACGAAAGATCCATACAACGAGTCAAAAGTTCCAATTTATCACGTGATCGACGAGACGAAAGATCCAACGAGGCGAAAGGTCCAATTGAGCCGGAATGTCCAACGAGACGAAAGATCCACCGAGTCTGGAGGTCCGATCGAGCCTAAATGACCAACGAGATGAAAGGTCCGCTGAGACGAGGGGTCGAACAATACTAAGGCCCCACTGTTTTATTCAAGTTACGCATTTCTTGTGAAGATTAAGCCGATAGCGACAGGTTTAGGTGTGTTGTGCCAAACGTTACACTAGGTTAATAAAATGAGCGTTGTGACAGTGCAGGCAGTCGGGTACCGCTTGCGGCCTGAATGTCCAACGAGACGAAATATCCAACCAGTCGAAAGGTCCAATTCATCACGTGATCAGCGAGCCCGAATGTCAAAGGAGACGAAAGGCCCAATTGAGCCTTTATGTCCAACGAGACGAAAGATCCAATGAGACGAAAGGTCCAATCGAGCCTGAATGTCCAACGAGACAAAAGATCCACCGAGCCTGACAGTCCAATCGAGCCTGAATGTCCATCGAGATGAAAGATCCACCGACACGATAGGTCCAACAATGAGATCAGTTTATTGCACTCATTCAGATAAAGCGGACAGCGATGGGTTTGACTCAGTTATGTAAAACTTTACCCCATCAAATTTAGCTGACTGTTTTGACAATTTTGTTATTCTTATTCATGTACGACTCAGTTTTGCGTCCATGTAACCAATTGCACGTGACCGTATTGATTGGTTGATTGATCGATTGAATCTGCGGTTAATGCGCCGATGCTACACAGGCGATGAGGCGCGCCGTATTTGGGGGCTGCAGATTAATTTTGACCACCTGGGGACCTTTAACCTGCGCCCAAATCTCGAACGCATGGGCGTTTTCGCTTTTCGCCTCCATCTGAAAAACGGCTGCCGCGGCCATATATCGAACTCGCGACCTCGGGCTCACCAGCACAAACGTGCGCGTATTGTCCCGCGATGTTCAGTGGTGAATTTCAGCAATATCGACGGTCATAAAGCAAACAATAAAACTTTGTTTTGAGTACTGCTGTTCTTCAGGGTCTAATCCGTTGGGTTCTTCACACACAGAGTGGTAGCATCACTAAATAGACGTGAATGTTGTCTTCAGATAATCATATTTGTATTCAAGTTAAGCTAGATGTAATTGAACATGCAGACAAAGGCAGCTCGAGAGCCAACGGAATGCATAATTTAATGGGCTCAGCATCGGCAACCAGCCCTGTAACTTTATCGCTCCGTAGATTCAAACAGAAGTGTTCATTATTTTACAGTTGTAGGGTATTACATTTGCGGAAGGCGAAAAGTGATCCGAGGATGACAAAAATCTTCAAATTGTTATCATTCAGTTGAAACTGGAAATTTCCGAGTAAAAGATATTGTGAGGCTTTGTGGAGAGCCGTGGGAGGGGGATAGGGGCTATGTACAAATTTATGGCGCCTAATTGATTTGAACGTGCTCAATACTTCAGGTACATATACGTTTTTGCTAATGCTACTTTATCATTATGTTGCCTTGTTTTTACTGGATGGGAAAAGCCACTGTCATTGCCAGGAACCAAGCCGAAACTTCGTGTTCACTAGTGCAGTACTTTATTCATGCACTGAGCTGCCATATTCTATTCATAAATTGGTTTAAAATGAGATTGCTATATAAATGCATTTCTAATATTAATGTTTAGAATGCCAGCAATACCGTTACACTATTCTGAGCTCCGCGCCGAATCGTCACACCAATGTGTGACTTCCTCCCTTTTTCGCCAATCATTGAGCCGCTTGGTGATAGCTGAGCCCGCGAAGAGTGCTGCGAACATTGCACACGACAAGAAAAAAAAACGAGTTGGAATTTTGAGAATATTACACACCCGAGTTAACCAGTTAATAAATAGCAAGCAACCGCTTCTTTTATTTCTTTAACTTGTGATTGTGTTTGCATGGCATAGACGGGCGCAGATAAACATGGTTTTCTTCATTTATGCAGTCGCTCATACCGTATTTAATTTTTAAAGTCCGAAAAAAGAAAAAATACCCTGCGAGGTCGGCGGCAGCCCCAACAACTTCAGCAGTAACGCGAAATGAAGCAAACCCAACTTGCGATGTAATGAACGACAGCCAAGATTTTAGAGTTCATGCATACGCACTTGCGTTTGTGTAAAGAATGTGTTTTTAGGAAATACTTTAGTGCAATTCGCAACAAGTATTTGTCGGAATAAAATAATTGTGGTTTATTTTCGGAGAGTTCGAACTAGTTTCGGTTTTGGTTTCACCGTGAAACACGCCCATATTTTCCAACGGTATCTGTGATTGTGCATTAGCCATACTTCGGGAGTTACCATGACCCCCTAGTCACATGTTTTCGACTTCAGTGATGGACCGGAGAAACCGGATAAACCGGATAAACAGGATAAACCGAATAAAATTAAAAAAGTCTGGCGTAAACTGTGCACTGGAGCAGCGCAGGACACGAGCGGTTGGAGGTCAATGGGAGAGGCCTTTGTCCTGCAGTAGACCTGAGTAGGTTTATGATGATGATGATGATGACCACTTCTAGCGAGCAAGTATTGTTTCATATAATTGACGTCCAACGCTTTGACGTAAGCTGCATATGCCTCTTGGACGAGTACACCTGTAGAAAATCTAAAGCAAGTAAAAAGCGAAGAAGAGGCCGACGGATCCCTCGCGCGTCTGAACTTTTATTGGAGTTGGTTTGCAGCGGAAGAAATCATTGCGTTTCAAATATTTTTCGCAGGACGACGGGACTTTGATTTTTTTTAGTACCCGCACCTAAAAAAAAAAACATGTGGTTGAGAATGTAGGTACGATTAGTTAGTGAATGATGGTTCTTAACCACTATACCATTCGTTCATATTTAGACTGTCCTAACTTCACCGCCCTGCCTGTGCAACATGAAAAGCGCGCGCAATTGAGAAGCCGCCCGCGAGAGGCGAGAGCGGCGAGAGTGAACCACTCGTGGCGGCAAGGCGTCGTCGGCAGACGTCGTCTGCTCTTGGAATCCTTCTTTTCAAGCGCGGCAAGCCTTGTAACTAGGGCAATATTTAATAATGACTGCTGCTAAAATGTCCAGTGCTTCTATTTAGTTATTTTACAGAAAGAAATCTGACAATTTTCATAATATCTTCGATGATATTGCGATTTTTGTGCGTCGCGCCCGCAGAAAAACATGAAAACTATGGCAACGCGCTTGACGCGCCATGTGTTGTGCTAATCCGCAAACTGCATTTCCTCCTCGCCAGACAGTCACATTAACGCGCCGCGCGCCCGCGCTGTCCCAGCCCATCTGATTCCCCTCCTGAAATACATCTTTCTCCGTGGCTTCAACGTATGTACTTGTTATTTGTAAGCCTCGTTGCATGTTACCGAAGCGTAATTTAATGAAGCACGAACGTTGGCATCCACTGTGCGGGTTCAAATCTAGGGGTAGAGGCCTTTTTTTATTGGCCGAATTTGTTTAATTGGCCAATTCACCGACGATGTGGCGGATAGTATGGAGAAAAGGCGTGTAGGTGAGATCCGTAGCTGCGGCAGAGAGGCCCCGCGGTTCACCATCTCCGCTGAAGTGGAGCACCGTTCAGCCACTGCGTCCACCTCGGCTCAGCCTTACTGCATGAAACGATACTTGTTAGCTTGAAGCAGCGGAGGGAGGTTTATGCGGTCCATTTCTGTAGTATATAACATGTGCATAGTGGATCATGTAGATTTCTGAAGTATGACCAATGCACGATTATAGATAACGTCAGAAACCATATGCGTATTGCACGGCGGAACGGAAATCGAAACTGTCTCGAACTCCCACGAAATGTACCACAGAACTACAGTCTTAAAATTTTACTTCATGCCAATAGCTCTAATGTTTTTCCTAAAGAAAAAATAGCACTGATAAAAGCGAAATTGCGTATGCATGAAATTTAGTACGCTAAACAGCGTCCAATCGTATTTCAAGACAAGTTCGCCTCACAGGAAACGTCACGCGACGTGCTTGGACGATACCGAGGATTTTAAACTTTTTGTATACGCAGATGATTGTTTTTCAATGTTATTGTTTTAGAAGTAGCTCTACTACTGCTGGCAACAAGCACATGTGTCGGAATGTAGTGGTCGTTTATTTTTGGAGAGTTGTTCAAACCAGTTTCAGTTTTGGTTCCCCGCAGCAACATACCTGGAGCCCAACGTTATCACTGGCTGGATGTCGTTGTCGGCAGCATTATAGGTCAGATAAGGATGCCAGACGCGCTTGAAGTCGTAACGTGTACTAAATGACGTGTTTGCAGTGGCTGCACGCCGTCCGCAGCATCGGAGACACTCAGCTTCTCCCTCAACTTCGGAGCTTGCCTTGCTCGTCTATGTGTCTTAAGAGGCGCGTTCGCACGAGGCTGGCAGTCGGCGGATTCTGCACTGTGCCTCCAAGCTGCCGGTGATATGTCAACTCCACGCCAAGGATAACTCGCCAGCGCGTCAGTGTCTGTCTGCACGTAGTCTTTAAACTCGCTGATAATACAATGAGGATTGCAGCCCAAAATGGTGAATGCAGTCGATAAAACGTTACCTATACAAAAAGAAATCAACTGCCCCCCTCTCCCCCATGCCACATTTCTTTCTTTTATGCATGAAAAACTTTCGGGTATTATGCAATACAAAAGTTATCTGTTATCCAAGAAGGATAACACCACAGCAGCTACAATAAGGCAGCCACCAAAACTTCAGCAAGCAGTCACGTGCGCCCAACAGGTGCAGCCACTCTGGTGGGTAACTTTCCTTCGCATAGATGTTCTCCACCAACGCAGCCAGCTCCCAAAAAACGGACTTCGTTGGGCGGGGGAGTTCCGCATGCCGGTCAGCCATGCGGCACTTCTACAAGCTATACAATCCCATCACAAAAAAATACATCATAGGGCACTGCAGTAGTATCTAGAGATGGCAAGAACCGCCTTGTGTGAAGGAACATGGACACGTAAACGGTTCCATGTCCCTTTTAACAGTTTGTTGCAAGACATCCCAGAAACCATCACATCCCGGCACAAAACAAAGCAACGATTAATGGCTTCTGGTGTATATAAGCGGCAATCATCCGAGCAAGAGATAGACGTTCCTTTGTAGCGCAAGTATCTTTTCACTAAGAGTTTTGGTGTAAGCAGGTTATAGAAAATTTTTTTTGCGTACGTCAAATCCCCACAAATATGTTTCACTAGAGACTGCGTTCTTCGGGCGGGTAAAAAGTGATTGCACATATGCGATCGTGCTGCTGACCTCTGTGCTAGCTCACCCTGCGCAAAAAGTGTTTCCCGTACCTTGGATTTACGCTTTACAAAGAGAGTATGGGTCGATTTTTTGGCTTATTACTTACGTTAAATTCGTTGAATCTTCTCCCACTTTTTATTGGCCTTAGTGTTTGTACTTGCGTACCACTTGGGTGGGCAAATGCAGCTTACGGCTCCCGTGAAGCGAACTCAGTGAAGCGTCTTAAGCCAATATACGCATTGCATGTGCGCTAGCGTAGAGATACACTGACTTGGACATTTTGCAAACAAGCAAAATAAACCACATTCTTCCGGACACAATTTTTGTCATGGCTTAGTTTAAACTTAGGGAATGAAGTGCGACAGCCCGCGGGCGGCCAGCCTAGGGTCGGCGAGCCGCAGTGGGCGCAGGCAAGCTGAGCCTACAAGAGTAAACGTCATACGAAATTTTATCGGCAAGGAGGATGATAATATTGCATTCGAGCAGCATCGGGGGCTGGCGCTCTCTCTGGTTCACTCCTTCGTTTCAAGTATAATTGTCCATCCCTTGGGAGTATCTAAACTGACAAACCGGGTGGCGGACCAACTGTTCGTCCGCTTACATTTAGTTCCCAATGGGCTTAATAATTGGGGCAATGACAAGTAGTCTCCCAGAGGACGAACTTGTATTCCTGTTTGCCTACGCATGCATGCAGTCTTTTTAGGCCGACAATGCGGAAATAACGTTTTCAGGAGGTTGACATTTTGAGCGCAGTTGGCCTTTGAGCCTACCTGGACTCACCATCCCACAGGACGGATCACGCTCCCATGCAGTACTACATGTAACATGAACAGGAAGAGGTCGACGAGGAGCCGGGCAGCAGCTAGAGGAGGATGAAAAAGAGGAGGTGAAAGGACGTGAACCGGGCTGTCGTTCGTCCACTTAGTGAACTCGACCCAATAAAGGGGAACGTTACATTTGGCGCAGTCGACTATTCCGGACAATGTGGGTCTTGTTCAATCTGACCCAGCGTGAAGATGGTCGTCAGGTGGTCAACGGTTACCAAGAGGACGGGGATGATGCGACCGCGATCCTCCCAGAAAAGGTCAGCACACCTGACTTCATATCTTTCCTTGCCACAAAAGCTAAACTGACGCTAGACGAGTTAGCGTTCAAGAGTAACATCAAGGTGAACATGCGGGCCGCTGATTTTCAAGATTGGGTGATTAAGCTAAGTGAAGCAGTGAACGAAAGGTCAGGCCATCCAGAGGGACTCACGCGTATCATGGAACACATTTTGTGCTTGCAAGAACAACAACTTCAGCAGCAACAGCAATTTATGTCTTTCATGGAATTGAGTCGTGATCCGTCCCGCTACAGACAGGAAGTTAAGCCTGATTGTTTTGATGGTACCACCACAAGTCCAGCGGCATGGATTCAGTTCTACGAATACGCGTGCTCCAACAATCACTATATAACATACTCTGATCAGATAAATAACGTACGACTATACCTTTCGGGAACGCGAAGAAGTGGTATTAATTGCGGATGACAGGGAACGCTGACAAGCCCTGGGCCGACTGGCGAGCCAGCTTCATTCGTGCATTCGACTCGTACCCCGTTGAGCGTTGGGATCAGGCCATTTTCTTCAAGCACAAGGAGGTGACGTTGGTGGATTACTTCTACGATAAGCGAAGACTCCTGCAGCTTGCCGATCCTCATCTCCTCGAGTCGTCCATTGTACCACTCATCATCCATGGTATGACGAAAGCCGTTCTATGCCAGGTTCCTCCAAGGGCTTCTACACAGCAGAACTCCTCCGTGCGCTGAGGGACGTCTGCGTCGACCTTCTGCCACCAATAGGCCAGACCCGACAGTACGACACTGCTCGGGATGCCACACTATCGGTCAGCACTCCTAGTGGTGCTTATCAGCCAAAAACGAATAAAAGAGGGTGATCGGTCCCACCCAAAGACCCCAAGCGGGACTGTGTACTTTATTAAATCTGAATGTAATTTGCTGTATGCAACAATGTATGTAAGCGGGCGACTAGGAAACGTTTTAGTGGACACCGGAGCATCAGTGAGCATCATGCGTACAGGACTTGCCTCGCCAGATGACTTATTTCCTGGTAGGATTGTCCAGGTACATGGCTACGATGGGACTGCTAGGGTGCTTGATAAATGGACGCGCGTCGAAGTCGAGTACCGGGGAAATAAAGTGTTCGTAGAAGCATTACTAATAGACGACGCGAAGTTTAATTTCCTCGTAGGCCGTCCTGACATGAAGAGGTTGAGGCTCAACTTTTCTTGGAAGGATGAGGTGCTCGTTGACCATCCCACTCAGACGACATGCACGTAGACAAAGCCATCCATCAGGCTGGTCACGAATAGCGAGAACGTCTGTTCACAATATCCCGAACTTTTGCGTGTAGGCACTTATCCGCCAGCCGCAGCAGTCATAGAAGTGCCGTTTCAATTGCGCGATGATACTGTTGCACGAAAAAAACCATATGGCATGTCCTACGAAAAAAAAGAGGTGGCTAAAAACTGAACTGCAAAGTCTGCTGGAGTATCGTATCATCCGACCTCAAGGTTCTCAAGGACGGTTCTCAAGGGCGATTGTACATATAGGCTGTGCACAGACTACAGGCTTGTAAATCGCCACACTGACCTGTTCCCGTACCCAATGCCAAGAATAGACGACATCCTCAATGAAACCGGTGGTTGGTCTTGGTTCTCACGAGTCGATCTATGCAAAGGGTACTGGCAACTACCACTTCAGGAGGAATACAAGCACTTCACTGCATTCGTGACTCCTTTTGGTACATATGAGTACAACAGACTCCCCTTCGGATGGGAGAATTCTGGAGCATGGTTCCAGAAAATGATGGACACCATCCTACAAGAGTTCACTGGACAATTTTGTGGAGTGTACGTCTACGACATAATAATCTATTCCAGGAGCAGAGATGAGCACATATCACATCTCTCACAGGTGCTCTTCGCCCTTAGTAAAGCTAAACTGAAGATCAATTTCAAGAAGAGTGAGTTTTTTTTTTAATTTTGTTGTCTTTCTGGGAAGAGTTTTTGACGGCAAGACGAAAAGCACGAAGGAAGAATCCGTCAAGCGAATTCTACAGCTGTGCAAGCCCAATGACGTGCAGTCTCTACGCGTCTTCCTAGGACTCGCCGGCCACTTCAGGGCATTCATCAAGGATCACGCCAATAAGTCGAAATGCCTCACACCATTGACGCAGAAAGATGTTCCCTTTGAATGGACCAAGGATTGCGACAGCGTATATCAGGAGCTTACAAAGATAATATCGTCGGATCCAGTGCTGACGCTCCTAGATTTCACCAAATCGTTCGAACTGACCACAGGTGCATCGCATTACGGAGCCGGGCGGTTTTGCACAAAAGAGACGACAAGGAATCACCGAAAAGACAGCTCAGGGCCATTGGTTATTATTCTTACACATTTACCAAGGCAGAGATTAATTATTCTACGACCGAAAAAGAGGCCCTGGCGGTAGTAATGGCGCTACGTTACTTCCGAACGTACTTGGAGGGCCGACGCTTCAGATTTTTCACAGACGTTCAAGCCTTGACCTATATACTGAATTTGTCTCATCCAAAAGGGCGGCTGGCCAGGTGGGTCAGTGAACTGCAACATTTCGCATTTGACATTGCTCCGTGCACAAGCTACTGGACGCCGATGCCATGTCATGACTCCACATAACTGCCCCTTGTGAGGATCACCACGTGTGCGTGCTCTTATGGGACGGCACAGCCGCAATGTCGCTGAATGAATGGTCGTTTACAGGTACCGAAGACTAGTGTACCAAAAATCTTGCCTCTTTACCATGATTCACCTCACTCTGGCGGACATGGCGGATTTTGGCGCACATATTGGAAACTCAAGCAGAGATTTCATTGGAACACCATGAAGCAAGATTTCTCTGAATACGTACGGACCTGTCACTAGTGTCAAATCTGCAAGGCCAAGTTCAAACCCAGAGGTAGTGCAATGATCATCGCAGAACATTCCAAAGAACCTTTCGCAACGATCCACTTTGATTTCGCGGAGCTCAGAAAAAAAAGGCGAGGGAAGAGGCAGCACGCAAGCGTTCCTACTGGCAATTGATGAGCGCACGCGAATGGTCGCGTGTAAAGCCGGAAAGGAAGATGCAAGGAGCGTCATCTCTCTCTCTTGAACCGGGATATGTTTAAGGACACCAAACCAATTGTTGGCCGACAACGTACCAGCCTTTCGGAGCGAGCAGTTGAAGAATTGGGCTCTCAAATGCAATGTGAAGCTGTGTTTTTCAGCGCGGTTCCACCCTGAAGCCAACGGGTTAGCTGAGAGAGCTATACGTGACATCAAGCAGTTCATTTCCCTCTATCCAGATTTCAAAGGGGGCTGAAAATATGCTCTAGAAGCCGCTGTTGCACACCACAACCACTCGCACACGGAAGCTTTAGGATGCAGTCCATACTTTGCATATCATGGGAAATCTGATTGGCTGCATGCCGATCACCTCCTGGGGATTACCGATTCAGTAGTACTCCGTGAACAAGAAAGGCCCGAGAGGGAAAATGAAAGGTACCGGATCGCAATGAAGAAGCATTACGACCGTCTTCACACGGGCAAGGTTCCGAAAATTAACGTTGGGGATTATGTCCCTGTCCGGAAAGGCTTGCAGGGTTCAAAGGCTCCTTTTTCAGGGCCCTACATGGTCGTGAAGACTGCTCGCAAACAAGGAATTTTGAAGTACATATGATGCAATGGACCTAATACCATCGTGGAAGCTGCGTCTATGTGCAACGTAGTGCCGTGTCAACCCAGGAGCGTGAACAACAGAGGGCAGCCTGTGTAACAGGAAGTGGAAGAGGTCAACGAGGAGCCGGGCAGCAGCCAGAGGAGGAAGAAGAAGAGGAGGTGAAAGGGCGAGAACCGGGCGTCGTTTGTCTAGTTAGTGAAGTCGACCCAATAAAGAGGAACGTTACACTACAACTTCAACGCCCCATGACTCAGCTAACCAAATTCATTCACGGCATCAAGCACAAACGAGCAGAAGTGAAGGAACCAGACGTCATCCGACTTAAGGTTTTCTTATAAGGCACGTATGTACGACACACCGTACCTGTCTCTCAAGCCAACCGAACGGCGATTATTCTGTGCTTGTGACATGACGCCATGATATCAATCACAGCAGGTGAATGGGTATGCCTTTTCGTATGCTGTGATTGACGCCATGTCACAGGCACAGGCACGAAAGCACAGAAAATTAATCGAAGTAAAACGAGAACTAAGCAATAAACGTGCACAAAGAATCGTAAGCCTTATTTCTGAAAGTGGGGTAACCTGACACAGCAGACAACAGCGGACCTGAAACCAGATGACTGGTATCGACAACAATGAACCGCAGAAATACAGCATTCCATCCTAAGCTAAGAGAAAAGAGGTTTTCTGATCGTCTGCTACCTCATTCGGCTCCTTCCTACCGGGAATCGTCTTCGCTTGTTTCGTTTTGCATATCTCAGCTGGCACCACCGATCCAAGATCAGCTTGCCGTCCATAATGGCCGCCATTTTGCCATATCAAAAATCCATATTATGTATTTGCAGAATAAACAGTTATGTACTGTTGTTGTTCCCAGTGCCAAAAAAGGACCACAAAATGCGACCTCCATGTGAAGGTTGAGCGCGAACGAAGCAGAGATACGCACCAGAAACATTTTTTAAAGTGTTCCATTTATTGATGTAACACCCTTTATGTCCTGGTGCTGAGCCTATGCTGCTGAGGGCATCGCCAAAATTCTAGTGTTGCAGATAGACTCGGAAAGGGAATCGATGAAAAGAAGACGGTTTTTGAAAGGTTTCCAGATTTGAAAAGTGAATTCCAAGGCTTGAAGCTTGTATTTGGGCTCCCTCTTGTGACAGCGTGAAGCCCAATAACGCCGTTTTTATGAATGGGCGCGAAATTTAAACGACATTTCGCAAGGAAGGATATTCAAGTTGGACGTTTTATCTCAATAACTGATTAATATGTGAAGTCTTGGATGACAATTGACAAATGACCAATGGGCCTAGTCAAGCTGCAGCTCGCAGCTTATAACACGAGGAGACCATCCAGCGGTTGTTCTGTAAATAAATGAAAAACGACCTGAGAAAATACAACCCTCATCCACATAGACCGCTTCTTACTGGCTGCGAGTAGTTGATGGACACTCACGCGCGTACGCGGTGAGTGTAACCCGGCTGTCGTAGCACCCTCCTTTTTTCTATGGAAGAGCACGTGACTGTTTGCGTGTTTATTTTTTATTTCATATACCCTCACGGCCCAAAAGGTCATTGGAGAGGGGAGTGGTGCAGCGTACATTTTTAGCAGAGAACAATGTTTAACAAGTTTCTTTAGAGACATGAATTAAACGCCAAAAATATAGCGGTATTATCCAATACCCTTCAAGGCCAGAAAAAAGAGAACAACTCTTGATTACAAGCAATGCTATAATCAGGCACTTCAACCGTTCAAAAAACGAAAAAGATGTACACAATGAAACAGTGCAAAGCAGGCAACTCATCAGCAGCCTGTACTCAAAAGTGCGCGCGCAGCCGCTTTTTGAACTCGTCTAAATTGTTAGTATCAACGACCGCTGCTGCAAGGTGGTTCCACTCTGATGACGTCGTTGGAATGAAAGATGATAAGAAGCACTACGACAAAAAGGCATGCCCACCTTGTGGCGATGATTCATGCGCGATGAAAAGTTTGTTGCCGGGGTGAACAAATGCATTTCTTAGATATGATTAGATATGCTTAGATATACTTAGAGCTCACATAACCACCATGCGCATGAAGCTCGGGAACATTATTGTAGCGTAAGCTACACTGGTCGAAGTTTAGCAGTTTCGCGTGGGCCGTCAAGGGCCGTTCTTCGCAAGCGTGAGGAGCATTGAATTGGTTTGAATCGGATTGGATTGGCTTGGCTTCGCATGGCTTGAATTGGATTGGATTGGATTAAATAGGATTGTGTTGGATTGAAATCCAATCCCATTGGAGCACGGGTGTGTAGAGAATTGAGTCTGCACATTCGCCGGTCTGCGCATTCTAGAGGAGTGACGTCGTAGCCGCGGCAGATGCACTGGCCACGGCGCGTGCCTAGCTGTGCGCCTCCGTTGTGCAGTAGCCAAGTCTGACGCTGCACCGGAGCCGCTTGATAGCCGTTTCGCGTGGCTCCTGGAGAGCCGTGCTGCGGGAGGAGCCATGCGCGAAGAGCAGTGACTGGACTGGACTGGACTGGTATAGATTGGTTTGGAAATCGTTTTAGCAACAGTAAGCATGATAATCAGCTAATCCTCGAGAACCAGGAAATCTAAGAATAACCAGCTGAATCTTAGCTCACGCTACGTATATCCTGGCATAGCCGAGCTAAGCCGATGATGATGATGGTTTGAGTTTAATGGCGCAAGGCCGACATGGGCAAAGAGCGCCAAACACAGAGCTAAGCCACTGTAATTTTTTTTCGCTGATATTAGCGCACACCAAGAAAACGAGTAAAACCCTTACAGTTTTCCCGGATGATAAAACAGGTCCGAATGAAAAAACTGAAGTCCTATTTCGGCACTCTCAGCAACGTGCTCCCGACCAAGCTTGCTTTTGTCAATAGCGTTGCAGGCAGACTCGAACGTTACGACGTAAATTCGAGGTGCCAGGCGTACATTTCACTTTAAATTATCGTTTAAAAGTTATTGCACTTGAAAATACAGAAGGTGCCACAACTATATTGCGCTAGAGGTCATAGAATGCATCTTTTGAGTGCTCCGGACATTCATTTAACACTAAGAGACTAAATGACCAACGAGACGAAAGATCCACGGAGATGGAAGGTCCAATCGAGCCTGAATGTCCAACGAGACGAAAGAGCCAATGAGTGAAATGTCCAATCGAGCAGTAGTGTCCAACGAGACGAAAGATCCACCGAGTCTGAAGGTCCAATCGAGCCTGAATGTCCAGCGAGATGAAAGGTCCTCGGAGACGGAATATCCGCGGCTAGACCTTTCGTCTGGTTGGATCTTTCGTCTAGTTGGATTTTTAGAGGCTGAATTCATACAACCCAGCGCGGGGGAAGGGAAGTAGAGGTGGTGTGAGTGCAGGAGTGTTGTAAGCTGGGCTAGTTAGTACTGTTCCATAGCGGGTAACAGCGCGAAAATTAAACGGAAACAGGAAAAGTTAGATACACAAACAAGCGGTTCTTTGTGTCTTTTCCTTTTCGTGTCTTCGTCCAGTTCTCGCGTTGTTACCCGCCATGGAGTGAACGCAAACATGCGTCCGGAGCACCCTTTCTCCAGCGCAGCCCATGGGCGGCACAACACGTGTTTCCTCGGTACGCCAGGACAGCGATATAATCACGTCCAAAATGCTCAAGTTCAAGTAGCTCAATGATTTTTGTCGGGGACATACAGCTTGGAGACTTCCATTGTCAGTAGCTCAATGGCATTTCACAAGACATGCGAAGACGAAAGGAGGCTTGAAGGAGTTTGGTCGCTACCTTGAGCAGCTTCGTAATTTCGCCTCCAAATACGCGTTGCTGGTGGCGTAGCCTATCCATCGTAGAAATATGGTCGATCGTCGGTAGGCGGTATAGGCTAGTAATGGCCACCTCCGACAAAGGATGGGGCTGGGCAGTAAATAGCGGTGTAAATAACGGGTTTCTGGAACCCTCAAGCAGGAAATAATGCCGGTGTCACCTTCGTAGCGTGTGGTCACCTTCCATGATTTTACGGCCCCAAAATGTAGCTAACCAAAGGACGCACAAAAATACCGGGGCCATGGCTCTCAGGGGCGGGGAATAAACGATTTAGTGACTCTCGTATCGGGGTTTTCCCATCCCAGCATTTTGGTAGTCCACCACCAGGCGGCTGTGACCCGACTGTAAAAGACTACGCCAGCTTGAATAAACTCTGTCTCTCGGATACCTCCGCCTACGTTTGCATTGTCGCTCCGTCATGCCCCTTCAGGCCCATCGCGAAACTATTTACGCAGCTATTTTCTACGCGGTGACGATGATTCACTGCGGCGCATACCCGAAATCGAGATTTAGAACAGGAAGTATGTTGGTGGCATAAGCAACGGAAATTTTGTTTTGCGGATGCATCATTCCGCACAGCCACACGTTTACTTAAAGGAATGAAACTACCGGACGAGTCTTACAATTTACCGCTATTATCAGTCGGACGGTTTACTCATTCCAGGTCTTTCTAGCATTAGCGTTAAGCACAGAGAAATTTTTTTATATAGAACAAGGTCTGACAGTTCTCAGGGCAGAAATGTACGCGCTTGATATCAATATGTGCGCGACCCATTGTCAATTATTAGGCAATTTTATGGCAGAAGCAAAAAGACGCTTGTTTCGGTCAGGCGTACTTTTCAGATGCGCGCTATGCCGCTTATGCGGTGGCAGAATTACACGTAATAGTGCCTTTTGATAGAAATTTTTCTTTTAGTTCGTAAACTTCAGAAACAAACATATTTCAATTAGTTTGAGAAGAACGATCATAAAATTATTAGCCTGAAAAATCACTTCCGTGTATTCACGAGTCACTTTTTGTGGTTTGCAAGTTTTGGGAACGGCGCCTTAAAAATTTTAGCTCACAAAATAGCAATAACAACAGGCCGGATAATACGCAAAAGTGGAAGGGAAAGCGTGTTGTGTAGTTACTTTGTAGGTAAAGTGTGTAGGACAAGTGTTTATGTAGGTCAACACTGTAGGTCAAGTGTGTTCGCGCGCTTAGTTGTTATTATAGTTGCTTGATTTACTAATTGCGCTAATGCTAATACGTCTGCTAAATTCAAAACGTCGTGTTCGAAAAGGGAGTAAGAAAGCTGGCGGGGTACTCCGCCTTCTGTACCAGAAGTAAAGTCACCCAACAATATTAGGGGAACTAGGAAAGTATATAAGGATGGCGTTAACAACACCGTGCACTTCGTTAGCGAGTAACGGCGAGCTCGAAGGGGAACGGCAGCACATGTTTAGCACGACTTTCTGAATGTCCAGGGTTAGCAATGCCCGCATAATATCACGTCTTCACTTAACGTGTACTCAATTGAAGTATATGTTTTTCGAAATGGCAAACAGAGAAGTTGCTATCTGCGAGCAATAGCACGATAGAATTCGCTACGTGGCCTCATTGGTCCTCTGATTTGGGGTGCATGTGCCACTAAAATTCAATCTAAAATTGTATGATTCACTTTTAGTCACCATTGTATTGTATAAAATTGTAATTCACTAAAATTGTGTAAATGTACCACATAAATAGTTAGTTTTCTTTTAGCGACTTTTTTAGTTTTCCTTTCCCCCGGCCACGGCGGCTGCTTTTTGATGGAGGCGAAAAGTAAAAGTGCCCGTGTGTGCAATATTTCGGCGCACGCTTCAGATCCCTACGTGGTCAAAATTAATCCGGAGCCCTCCACTATGGCGTGCCTTATCGCCTGCGTTCCATCGGCGCGTTAAAACATAAAATAAATAAATAAATAAATAAATAAATAAATGAATCAATCAATCCTTTTAGCGAGTGTGTCATTTTTTTGCGCGTACTTTCATTTTTATACGCATCACAGGCCAAGCTTAGCTGTAACATTTCTTATGTTGCTTGTTTTCCCGACTCTCTAGTAAAGCTGCCATATTAACATGCTATATTGTGATTATGTCTAATTGCTTGTTTTTATATATTGTAATTTCTGTTTTGTACCCCACTCCTGCTATAGATCCAGAAAGAGCTGGAATACGTTAAAACTAATAAATACAACATAATAGGTAGGCGCGCCCAGTTTCTAGGCAACTCGGTTCTCTTGATTGATTGATTGATTGATTGATTGATTGATTGATTGATTGATTGATTGATTGATTGATTGATTGATTGATTGATGGATGGATTGATTGATTGATTGATTAATTTATTGATTGATTGATGGATTAATTGATTGATTGTTGGGTTAAACCGCCGACGCAACGCAGGCTATGAGGCGCACCATAGTGGAGGGCTCCGGATTTATTTTCACCACCTGGTGATCTTTAACGTGCGCCGAAATCTCGTACACACGGGTGTTTCTGCTTTTCGCCTCCGTCAGAAAAGCGGCCCTCGCCGCCGGGAATTGAACCCGAGGCCTAGTGCTCAGCAGCACAACGCTTTAGCCACTGGGCCTCCGCGGCGGGTAACTTCCTTAGACGGCGACATGCCGAGCATACGCACGTTGCTCTTGCCATCAGGGCTAACATCGCATCATCTACCACAGCTCGCGTCCTTCGACTTATGCTCGCTGGTTGTGAAAACAATCGCGCGTGGAGGGTATGAAAATTATCTCCGGATGGAGCTTACTTCGAAGTTTTGTCAGTATATCGCAATCTAGTATACCTGCATATTTCGTCCGTAAGGTGGGCATCCTGCTTGGCAGTTCGTTGGTGGTTAGTTTGGGGTTTGATACTAAATAAGAAATGTGTTTGGTTTCAGTTTATGGGCCGACATTACAGGTATAAAGTCACCGTTTACAGAAGACCGGAGGACCCACCAGTGACCTGCAAAATTGATGAAGTCAAAGATGTAAATGACACGCAAGTGCACTTTCAGAGAAATTACACTCTGGGTCAAGTAACGTAAGTCAATTTTTATTCTTTCATATAAAGACCTCACTCCAAGCGAAGATTGCGGATTAGCTACATAAGACATATTCGCGCGTCATTTTCATGTCCACAATGCCGTACGGGAAAGTCGGAAGCTAATCGCAAAAAATTAGTTTAAGCACCAGGCAGAAGTGGAAAAAACAGACGGGACAGAAAAGAACTAGCCGAGCAATATTTCTTGCTCGCTGTTATAGAGACACTGCTACTCCCACGTGAAATTTAAATGACAGCCGTTGTTCCTTCTACCATTACTATTAAGGTAACCTATCCTGCTGAAGAATAGATTGACCGGACGCTGGGCGTTCGGCTTTGGCCTTGTGTGTGTGCTGCCCGCCTGACGAAATGGTTTGACCACTCAGCGCGGTCAGTGACTCTATGTCAATGAGTGCTGTGAGTGGGATTGTGTGTGTGATTGTGTGGGCTTGTGTATGAGTGACATGTCTGGGATTGATTGGACGATGTGGCCAATCAATGGCTTATATTAATTATTTTGAAAGGGGTCTTCGCTCCTTATTTTCTTGTTACAGCTCCTTTAGGTACATATGTACATATATTTGCTGTGTTGCTGCCTTTTCTTTATGAATCTGTCTCACTTCTACGCCTGTACCATTGACCATTACCTGCTGTGGAATTTCTGTATTTGCTCCCCCCTTATGTAATACCCCGCAAGGGGCCCTTAAGGGTATAATAAATGATGATGATGCTTGCATTCGCCTTTATTTCCCGTCTTGTTGCGGGCGTAGGTTTCGAATATTTCTGTTTCTAGCTTTTCGCACTTTATATCTGATGCACAGATGTTGTTCAATGCTAGCCCTCTTCCGTTTCTCGTGCATTTTGTCTTGCAGTGAACCCCTGAGTTCCACACGGTTTCCATCTTCAACGTCGTGGCATGTTCCCCGGTCTGCCCTATGCAAACTCGCCAGCACTTCCAAGAAATTTCTGCTCCAAATGTTGTTTTATTTGTATTGCGTCAGGAAGTGTTATCTGCTAAGCTTTTCTGACAATGTTTCTCTGACGTGCGGGCGAGTGTGCGTCAGGCAGGTACGGCGGTGCTTCATCGGGTGTTTGCATAAAATTCGGCGTCGTTGAAGATGGCAGCAGGGAGAAAGTTGCGTTGCCCTGGAATGCGCAATACACGAAACGCATCTGCGTGCCAGTAATATGCCTTGGCGGCCGCTTTTCTGAGGGAGGCTAAAAGCTAAAACGCCCGTGTGTTCGATATTAGTGGCGAAGCTCCTTAAGTCATGGGTCTGTCCATCCCTTGAGATCACGCAAGAGATCACGCCACGAACACAGGCAGTCGTTCTCGGAGATCGAACGAGACGCAAGGACCTTTGCTCGTTTCCTCTCGTCTTGTTCGGCCACAAGTTCGCCCTAAATAAAAGTTATTTCTTTACCGTTGTGTCCCACCCTACGTGACAAATTGTGGTGGAGGTGCGGGGTAGTCCTCGATGGCACGGGGTCTTTCACCAGGTCTGGGCCTGGGAGCATTGACTCCGAAAATAAAAGTTGATTTGTACAATGTACGCACACAGTCTTACGTCTTTCTTAAAGATGTAATGGGCAAACGTTCACGGGAGAGTTACATTACCGATGATCTCCCCCTCTCGAGCTTCGCCCCACTTATCATCATTCATTCCGTGGATATGGCGTGATTTTTTTTCGGTGCGCGTTAAAGATTTCCCGGTGGTCATAATTACTGCGGAGCTCTCCACTACATCGTGCCTCATCGCCTGCGTAGCGTCGGTGCGTTAAGCCTCATAATCAATCAGAACGAGAGTAATGAAGACAGTCAGCAAAAAAAAAAAATTATTTGCAACCGTAACCAAAAGACGGGGAAATGAAACTCAGCGAGCCCTGTGTTGCTCTATTCTCTACCGAGATAGGCTATCTAGATGATAAGTGTGGGGTACTCATGGGTCATCATTATTTTGCGAGTGTGGGTCATATCCTTTGTGTTGCCTTGTTTTCCTCAAGCCTTTCCACGCGGTTAGGGCAAATCGGTGCTATATGTTTCCTGCCAATACCGTCACACATCCTATCTCCAACGGCTGTTGCATGACTTGCTATCAAAAATAACGTTGATATGTAAAATAAGATTTAGTTTTCTTAATTGTTAAGGGCTGCAGCTGATTAAGCTGAACGGAAGTTCTCATAAGCAAGAGTGTAAGTTCGCAATTTCTTTGCTTGTTGCTTATAGCAAAGATTTTATATCTTTACAATATTAGCTCATGATGGGCGCGATTGAGTAGCAGTGTACAATCCTAATGGTTGGAAGAAATTTTCAATATAAGTAAAAACCCCAAAACGTCAAACGTTGCTGCAACGACTCTAAATGCCAAACTACTAAACCATCAACGTCATTTCTCATAGCCTCTTCGCCGCGCCCTTTTGTGACACGGGTGCATGGTACGTGACAAATCATATCCTGGTGAACGACATTAAATTGTTTGCGTTCAGAATGAGATTGATTTCGATTCGATTTGAGGAACGGACGCTGACTAATCTTAGGTGCTTGCTGGGGATGTTTTCACGTGTGTTTCGAGTTACGGTTATGAGTCCAATAATCTAAACGCGATAAAATTTATTTGCCGAATTTCACAACCTCTGAGAGATTTCATGAATCTAAATGGAGTAGTTAGAAGTTTGCCCTGGAAGAAAAAAACATTGGCGAGAAAAAAAATTACATAACGGTTTTGGGGAATCTTATGGGGATGCTGAAATAGCTTGTGGAAGCAGCGGCGTCATGTGGTTGTTACGAAGCTATGATAGCTTATTATCTTTAATACCAACGTTACCAACGTAGAAAGCCGTCTTGACAGTCATGTAGTCCCCTGAGCAATGAAATGCTTCTTTGTAGGGGTCAATGCCGCAATTAGCCTTGATAAAATTAAAACGCATTTTGGGTAGCAGGTGCCATAAGGTCACGCGGGAACTAAACGCTGCCAATATTTAAAGCACATGTGCTATCGTCATTTCAGGGGCATCTTGAGCAATATTTGTAACGGTGACTGGCTACACCACGTACTCGACTACTCACAACTCTGTAACTAGCCACCACGGGTTTTAGGGTGAAGGGCACAATCTTAGAACAGTAGACGTCGGAGCTTTGTTCATACAACGGCCGATGAGGTTTTGGTCTTTCTACCAAACCTAGAGCACCGGTGCATACTGAGTATCTAGGAAGATGGTGTACATGCAGCACCCAAATCCCCTGCTTTTCCTCTGTGCTCTATGGTATTTTAAAACGTATCTTTTGAAAAGACTGGCCTCCCAGAAGTGGCCGGACCAAAGTGGTATGTGATCGACCAGCCCAACCAAACTTAAATTGCTCTTGATACTCTCCCCGGACGAACAGACCCCTCAAGCTAACGTCTTAATGCACTTAATTAATGCCTCAGTGAAATACTCATTTTATGGTGCTATCACGCCAATCCTATGATGCAGAAAAACAACATCTGCTGCGTATTACTGCCGGCTTGGTAGTTTCTCTGTTAGTAAAAGGCGCTGTCGCATATGTATCAGCAACAAGAGCGGCATTAAAATGCTTTTTATCGCGTCGAATACTTTCCGCAACAGCCCTGTGCGAAGCCTTTTTGCCGCGAGGGCCACCACTGGAGAGGCCGGCGCCGCGATCGTTTTGACGTAACTTGCAGGGTCACAGTTCCCTTCTTGCTGCGTAGTAGGCTTGCAGCGAGAGGAACCTCGTTTAGGACGCGCCTTCTAAGAGTGTTTCCGTGTTGATTTTCGGTGTTTAAATTTGATTATTAGTGCGTAAAGCGTAATTTGACCCCATGGCGCCTTTGTAACCGTGTCAACTGTGGTAGGCTGCCCGCAAACGACTTGAGCGTACGTATGCGACCGACCCCGATGTAAGCCTAACCTGCTGCTCGTTTCCCCGATCAACATTGTAGGCTACGACGATCGTCGAGCTAGATTACTAACTTTGGCTTGTCGTTCACGAGAAATAGATGAAGCAGGAAATCATGAAGCTGTTACTGCTCCAAGGAACGCTTCGCACACACGTCCGCCGTGCGTTCCCGCCGGCAGCTCCAACCGAGCAATGTCGCGGCACTCACACGCCGCTTTTTAAAATCACACTTAATGCGGAAAAGACGTTCCCAATTCACGAAAGCGGATGTTAGCGTGATGAAAAATTGCACTAAATAGTGTCATCAGGTGTAATTTTCAGAGCAATGCTCAAATATCTGCCGCGATGTACGCCGACCGGCTGCGGAGGTCGGTCCCGGCACCACCGGCCCGTTCGCGCACGGTGCGGGAGCGGCCGAAGGATGGCGATACCTGCGCGCAAGAATCGGCTGAGGGAGTGGCAGGTATCTTGATCATCAATCGCGTAAATGGCATCACCGCGGATAAAAGTTCCACTTGCGGGAAACGGGGTGACAGTTCGTGGTGAAAAGTTGTGTTAGGGGCTGTCATTTGCTACTGTAACGATAGCGGCAATAAAATATCTGCCGCGACACCAAGCTAAAGTTCCCAACATCCCACTACGAGCATCCGAAGCCGGCTGCGAGCTGCTGGAGAAGACGCTCTCATAAAATTCGTCACGGCCAAGCGTGTTGCGTTTGCGTTCCAGTAACTTCTAGGGGACTCCCAACGCTTGGTTTTCGTATTCTAAAACTCCCCGATACCCCACGACGTCTTTCGCATCGTACAAAGCCGCTCTTTCTGTGAGCAGTCGTGAGTCCTCCAACTTGATGCTAGAGAAAACCTCATTGTAAGCAGACAAAAGCCGTGTTCGATTATAAATCATCATGGCGAGGTCGTACTTAATCGTAAACTCACACAAGTCAAAACCTGCTCAAAGGCGTTGAAAAGTCGCGTTAATACCACTTATACATTGCGGACAAGTTGTCGCAAAAAGTAAAGATGTCAGCTGTACAGAGTACTAGTGATCGCTAATCAAATCAGTGCATAAATGTAAAAACTCCAATCCACACCATGAAGGTTGTTGAAAAGCAGAGCAATTAAACGGCACGCACACCTGCCCATGCGGCGTCGCTTGAATTCACTCACGTGGCTATACAAAGAGAGAAACCAGAGATTCTGCCAGCTGTTACTTGGAATTCGCTGGGGCGGCGTCCCGAACGCAGGACTGCCGGCCACGGCCTGGCTAGAGCGGTGGACGACGCCGCCGCTGTAGCAAGGCCGTACGTCGGCAGAAAATGAAGAGCAGCCTGCGTCTTTAGAATGGTGAGACAGCAGAACCTAGTAATCCTGATGTGCAAGCTCGGGGCTACACCACCTCGCAACACAAGCGCAGACACAGATACAATCCGGCATGTGAGCTTAGTGATTCCTATTTATGGCGATTTAAATCAGTCAATTTAGTGAGTTTGAGAATTGCGAGAAAGGTGAGGGAACTTTTATAATCGCTATTTATCAGGTCCAGTTGGTACTTTTGTGTTTTTTAATACTTGTTGAAACACAACGGAATTGGTATTCATCAATTTAGAAAACGGAGTCGCATTTGTCGGAAGCAGTGCGCCAAAGGTACCGTTTCTCTAGTAGCTAGATGTCTCTATGTGGTCTCTATATTTTGTGTTCCCGCCTGCAAACCAATCCTTAACATATCTCTGCCGTACGGCCACTTAATTCTGTCGTGTCCGGATTACCCTGGAGGTGCTGTCGGAAATCAAGCCGTGCGACGGAAGCGCGCAATGGACGCGAAGCATGCCAGAAAGGCCAAGAACAACCGTGTCTAAAGCAGACTACAAAGCCGTCCCTCCAACGCGCCCGTCGGTAAGAGCAGGCAGCTGCGCGCGGGGAACGCTGCTGCCCTATGGACGCGCCATCTTCACTGTGCTCCGGGAGTGAAAACCGCCGTGACCCTCTCCACCCGCGCTCGAAGTTTCTTGTCACGCACGCCACGAAGGAATCTTTGGCTGGTGGAGGTACAATGCCACGCTTTGGAACATTCTAGGGGAAATAGGCACTACTTAAGCCAAACTGCACATTGTACCAGAACTTTTAAGCATGTGCGGCGAAGCAATCGGCCCACCGTTTTCACGTAGTCATTGATTTATCAGGGAATGCACGCAGTACGCGCGAAGAGATCACAACTGAGCCGCACGTTTCCGTCGCTGTTGCAAGGTCTATTTTATTTGCACACACAGTGTCGTTCACGTAACGTCGAACGTATTTCATAATGAATTAGCAGCGTACTTCTCTAGGCACCAATTGCATCGTCCTTGGCGACAGCTTGCCGCGTACGAGCTATCGGTGGCGGTGCTACCAACTACCAAAATGCGGTGGTGCCGCCCGGAACAAAGCGAGTCGCTGATTTCTTGCCAGATTTTTCGGTCTGTAGACACTTTTGTTTTATAGTTTTCATCAAAACCGCGAAGAGGCACACGGCAGCCACAAAAAAAAAAAGCACGCGGTCGCGCAAGCACTGGAAATGTGCACTAGCACCAGGGATTCCTGGTTCTCAAAGAGCAACCCCGCAAATTTTTGAGCCACCATAGCCCGAGAGTAGCCAAATGCGACCTACAAAAATGGCCCAAATGCCTAGGTCAGAAAAGTTCACACAATTCATTTCAAACTTTTATTCAGATGTCGGCTATTTGTAAAATCTCAGTCTTGAGATGTTCACAGAATGAGGGAAAGACAAAACATCACTCTTTTCGAACACGAACAGCTGCCCCGCAATACATAGCGGTGATCTTGAACCGCTCCAAAAAGGACTGTGATGGTGTGCAGTCCTTGCAACACTTGCCGTTTCTCGTGACTCCAAACTTTTCATGAAGGATGTTGTCGTACATATCTGGAGACATTCTGTTCAGCAATCTTTGTTAGAGTTACGCGACTAAAAACTTGTTCAACCACAGCATGTGAAACTGGCAGAATGAGAAGTGGAATGACTATTTGCTATAGCAGTGGAAACATTAACACACCAGTGCTGTTTTTGCAGTCCAGTAAATTCTTCCAAAAAATGGTGACGGAGTCGTCACGGAAGTCATCAAGCCTACTTTTCTGCAAGTAATATTCTGACTCGAATAAATAAATCTGTGACGCCGGAATCAACTTCTAGACAGCTTTCAACAAAGAATCGAAAGGGAATTTATGTTGTTGCTGTGCAAAAGCGGGAGGTCGCCTAACAGGTTCAGATTGGATGGGATGTGCTTCAAGGTATTTTTCACACATGCGATCCCTAATGAACGACATCGCTCAAGAATGATCTTCTTGTCCTCACTAAGGAATAACTTTTCCAAAGCGTCACGGAAAACACTTCGCAGTTGTCAGGCTCGGACATGCAATAAATGGTTATAATCTACCATCTATCTCTCTATCTTATGCGAGGTTGTTAGAAAATTTTCTTTTCAAGTTTCGGCATGAACTGCTTGTAGACACAGATAGTCACAGAGGCCCAAATAGTAGGGGAGCCGACAAACGATCCCACCCAAATCCTCGCAGACCGAGCTTCTTCTTAGTTCACACTTGCGGCTGGTTGTCTGCCACCAACATGGCGATGCCTCATGGCACATAGCCCTTAAAAGGGATTGTCGGCAGTTCGTAATTAATGCAGCCCCGGTTACATCATTGGAGCTGCCGCCCAGGGAATAAAGCGCCATCCTGCAGCCTCACGGGGCATATGATACTAGGGGATCATAATACGTCTTCAAACGCTCTACATTGACAGTCTCCCTCCCGTGGCGATGGAGGTCTGAGGAAGGTGTCATGTGGTGTATGACGTTGTTCACCGGCGGCGTCCGCTCGAGGACGCGCTGAGGTCCGTGAAACCGAGAAAGAAGCTTGCTACACAATCCTAGTGTGGTGGAGGGAATCCACAGCCACACCATAATTCCTGGAGAATACGTCGGGTGGGTAGCTGTGTCGTCGTGTCGAGATTTTTGTTGCCACTGATCTCTAGTCTTAAAGAACCTTGCAGGCTGGCGGCATTATTCCGCGTATTTGGCAGCTTCAGAATCTGGGGAGCACTCGGAGAGATCCGGTCGGTAGGGGAGAACCGTACCAGGGGCGCATTACGTTTCGCGATCATGCAGGAGGAAAAAAAGCGAGAAAACTGTTGTGGCCTGAATGGCTGTATTATACGCATAAGTCACGTAGAGCAGCACAAGATCCCAGTCGTCGTGATCCACTGAGACGTACATAGACAGCATGTCGCCGATGGTGTAGTTAAAGCGCTCAGTGAGGCCGTTTTTCTGCGGATGCTACGCTGTACTTGCGCGATAGACAAAACGGCACTCAGAAAGGAGGGCAAGAATGACGTCTGACAGAAACACACGTCCCCTGTCGCTGAGGAGCTCACGAGGTGCCCCATGGCGCAGAATAAAGCGCCGTATGGTGAAAGAGGCGATGTCTCATGGTGTGGCGGCAGGCAGAGCAGCAGGTTCGGCATAGCGCGTCAGGTAATCGACGGTGACGATATCCCATCGGTTGCCAGAGGCTGCGTTGGGAAAATGTCCATACAGGTCTACACCACCGTGGTCGAATGGTTTCTCTGGGCAAAGATGCGGCTGCAGTGGACCCACCGGGTTGGAAGGCGGAGACTTGGAACGCTGGTTGGTAGTCCATGACCTAACGTACTTCCGCACAAAGGTGTACATGCCGCGCCAGTAATAACGGAGGCGGACACTGTGGTACCTTTTAAGAAGCCAGTGTGGGCACACGTTGGATAGACATGAGGAGAAGCGGAAATGTCGCTGCGAAGGTGCCGAGGAGATGCGAACAGCCACTTTCGCCCTACGTTGAGGTAATTCTGCCGGTAGCAACCCGTCATGAATCGGGAAGTGCATAGCTTGTCTGTGCAGGGCCTGATGTAGTTCAGTACGGGAAACGTCAGACAGCAAGGAGATGAGCGAAACAATTCATGGGTCCTTGCGCTGTTAAGACGGCATTTGAGTGAGAGAGAGAGGGGACACAACAACGTCGTCAGGGAGAATGCATGGAGTCTCTCGTGACATTGGAGAACGAGATAAGGCATCAGCGTCAGAATGTTTGCGGCCAGACCAATGTATGGCAAGTTTATTCTAGTCTTGTAGCCATAAATCCCAGCGAGCTAGCCGTCCAGACGGATCTTTTAGTGTGGGCAACTAGCATAGCGTATGGTGGTCTGTGACGAAGTCGAAGGGTCTGCCGTACAAATAAGGTCGAAACTTGTCTAGTGCCCAAACTATGGCCCGGCACTCTTTTTCCATGAGGAAGTAGTTTGACCCAGCCTTGGTAAGGGTACGGCTGGCGTAGGCACAGCCCAAAGACCAACCCCGCTGGCATCAGCATCACCCTGAGTGGGGGTGTTTCGGCCAAATTCCGTAGGATAGGTGGCGACGTAAGGCGCTTCCGCAACGTCACGAACGCCTTTTCACAAGCAGGCGACCACGTAGTGAGATCTTTAGAGGTATCAGAGAGAAGCTGCGTCAATAGTGCAACAGTGGTCGCAAAGTTGCGGACGAAGCGCCTGAAGTACAAACAGAGTCCCAGGAAGCTCCTGAGGGCCTTCATAGATTTCGGCTTCGGGACCTCCGGAATTGCCTCAAGCTTAGACGTGTCGGGTAAAACTCCATCTTTTGAAACGACGTCACCCAAAAAAATTAGCTTCCGAGCGGCGAAGTGAGATTTCTTGAGGTTGAGCTGCAGCTTTGCCACGGCAAAACGAGTCAAAACTTGTTCCAGGCGGCGTAAATGTTTCTCTAAATCCGGAGAAAAACGACGATTTCATCAAGGCAGCACAGACATGCTTTTCATTTTATTTTGCGCAAAATGCTGTCCATCATGCAGTAGAAAGTGGTAGGCGCATTACAGGGGCCTGACGGCATGACATTGAAGTAATGGAGGCCGTCAGGTGTTATAAAAGCCGTCTTTCCCAGATCAGCCCCTGCCATAGGTACCTGCCAGTATCCAGAGTGCAAGTCGAGTGACGGGAAATTTTCGGCACCCTGCAAACAATCGAGGACGTCATCAATACGCGGGAGAAGGTAGACATCATTTCTGGTTATCTTATCGAGACGCCGATTGTCAACACAAAACCGTATCGAACCGTCCTTCTCGGTCACAAGGACTGCGGGAAACGCCCCCAATTCTGCGATATCAGTGATAATGGGAGTATCGTCAGGAACATCGATGACAGCACTAGGCTCGATACGCTCAATCCAGCCGATAGTTTCTCCCTCTAGCAGCGAAATTTCACCCGAGGACCAGTTAATAACAAGCATGCGGCTCGTACCAGCATGAGTCGTTAAGAGAGCGGCAGCAGGGTAAGACGTCTCCGTCGGGTGAAGAGGTTGGACGGCGCAAAAAGCGCGATTTTGTCAGAAGTGCAAGCACAGCGCAGGGGCACGAAAATAGAGAAGTGCGGTGAAATTTTTGCATCTTCGCTGACGACCAATTTAGCAGTAGTTGCCTCATTATGCTGTGCGTCGCAATCTGGTGCAAATTCTACTTACGCACGCGCACAATCGATGATGGCGTGGTGACGAGCGAGAAATTCTCAACCCAATGTGAGGTCAAGGGAACAAGAAGGAAGCACGATAAACTCTACAATGCATAAAACATCCTGGATCGTCACTCGCGCCATGCACGCTGCAGACGCATGGACGGGCTGTGCGTTTGCGGTACGTAGCGAAAAGCGATCCAACGGCGTCGTCACTTCTCTAAGGACACGGCAAAGGTCGGAATGAATACCTGAAACATCAGCGCCCGTATCGACTAACGCCAAAGCACGTCGATCTTCCACAAATATGTCCATGCCATTTGAGGGCGAAAAACGAGGCCTTGGACAGTTCGTTGGTGACGCAGTTCTTCCCCGGAACTGCGTCAACTAGTTTTCCTCGTCGGTAGTGCTTTGTCGCCGGCGCATAAGAGAAAGAGACCGACGACGAGGGGAGAACTAGCGACAGGTAGCGAAAGTGCGGGAATCAGAAGGTCCAGTGGTGCAGTCGGACCGGTAGGAGATTTCGCGTGGCGATCGGCTGTGAGCGCCATAGGTAGGGCTCCGGGTATCGTCGTTGGTTGGCGTCAGGCGTCGGCGGCAGTATCGGGCGACATGTCCGGCATAACGACAATTGAAGTGGATGGGACGGTTCTCCCACGTTCGCAAGGCACTGCTGTATTGGCGCCGAGGCCGAGGCAAGGGTAGTGGCGTCTTCGGTACATGGTGTTGGTAAGATATGGCGACCCGCTCAGGGGAGACACCTACGGCGTTAGCGCACGTGACCATCGGTACCGGGGCCCTTGCGACGCGTTCGGCATACGGAAGCGGCATGGTAACGCTCAAGTTGTGACGAGGAGGCGCAGTGGGAAACGGCGGAAGGACCTCAGCAACTTGCTCTTGATTTACGCTTCGGAGTACTGGCCCCAAAGTAGACGAAGGCTGCGGGGTGTGTGGCAGCAGAGAGAGCTCACGGGCGACTTTTTCCCGCACTATCTGTTTGATGTGAAACAGCAGAGAAGAGTTGTCGTGGTCACGGACCAAACTCGCTGTGGTGTCGTCTTGGACAGAGGTGTGGTGTGTGCACACTCACTGTCTACGAAGCTCGTCGTAACTCTGGCAAAGGTTCACCAGTTCAGCAATGGGGCCAGGGCCTCTCACCAAGAGCATCTGGAAGGCCCCCGCGTCGATGGTTTTCATGACGTGCTTGATTTTCTCAGCCTCTGTCATAGATGGGTTCACACGCTTGCAGAGGTCGAAAACATCCTCGATGTAGTTCGTGAACGTCTCGCCTGCCTCGTTGGCGTGGCCGTGCAAGCGTTGTTTGGCGCGCAGTTTCCGCACAGCAGGACGGCCAAAAGCTGCAATTAATTCTGTCTTGAAGGCCGGCCAGGTGCTTATGCCGGATCCGTGGTTGTTGAGTCCAAACTTCGGCGAGACCAGTCACAAAAAAGCTGACGTTATTGAGTTTCACGGCGTCATCCCATCTGTTATGCGTACGCACTCGCTCAAAGAACGACAACCAGTCCTTAACATCTTTCTCCTCATTGCCGTTGAACTTGGCAGGTTCGCGTTCACGGTGAGCGCCAGAGCTAATGATAGTTGGGCTCGGAGGCACACTGAGCATGTCGATACCGCCAAGCATGGACGTTGGTATGGTGCGGCTACGTAGTTCCAGGGCTTGGTCAGGGACGCCGACCAACGCGGTCCGACGCGATCCTTGAGCCTTGAGGTGATCGCTTCATGAACGAAAACGGGCGTAACTGGAGGTCGTAGCTGGAGAACCGCAACCTCCACCAAAATGAAAGCAGGTTTATTTGCTGGCAGACGTAGATGGTCACCGATGTCCCCAAACCGCAGGGGGAGCCGACAAACGATCGCATTCAAAGCGGCGCAGACAGAGCATCTTCGTTCACACGTGCAGCTGGTTGTCTGCCAGCAACATGGCTATGCCTGAGGTTACATAGCCATTACATGGGATTGTCCGCAGTTCGTAATTAATGCAGCACCCGTTACCTCGTTACAATAATATTATTACCATTATTGTAATAAGAATCAAACAAACACAGAAACAATCAATCAATCAATCAATCAATCAACCTTTATTTTCGGTGCCCAGGAACAACCCTAGGGTCTTGGTCCACCGTATACAAACCATTCATAAAAACAAACTAAACTCAAGACAACACAATACACAAAACCATATGCATGACAGAAACAATAAAGTAAAAATAGTTATGGAAATATCAGAAAGCAAAACGGCAAAAATAAAGAAGAAACAGGAGGCCTAGTGTTGAAAGCAATGAAACTCAGACAGCGATAATCAATCAATCAATCAATCAATCAATCAATCAATCAACCTTTATTTTCGGTGCCCAGGAACAACCCTAAGGTCTTGGTGCTGGCCCACCATATACAAAACATTAATAAAAGAAACGTAGAACAGCACGGCACAAGGCACAAAATCCTCGATATGACAGAAAAAAATAAAGTAAAAATACTTACAGAAATTCAGAAAAAAAGCAAGAAAAACAGGATTGCAAGCTATGGCCCTCGGCCAGCGAAACGTTCAAGGCACTTGAGAAAAGGAAATATACAACAAAATACACAGTGCATGTGATAGAGACAGAGTGTGCATATAAAACGAGAGTTTAGATTTCTGAAAAATTACAGTCAATAAAGTATTAGCGTTAAACGAGCGATGCCTTTGCAATGTCCCATCTTGTCGAGACACACAAAAAACATAGCAACACGTTTGACAGAAAAATAGCGAAAAAACAATGGCACGAGTACAGACATAAATGATCAGACCACCAAATCGCAGAGATAATAAAAATGACGAATGAATCAACCAATTCATTGTTTAATAGTGTGTCCAGGAACGATGTGCTGGTGCGGAAAGAAACGTGCATATCTCAGAAAAATATAGAAAATAGCATTACTTAGTCTCAACGAGAATGAGACACTTTGAGATACACACACGCCGACACACCATGACCCGTGCACATACGCGAACAAGGCAAGTGTAAGACATGATTAAAACTCTGTACACTGAAACATGTAAACCGGAAAAATATATTAGCTTAAAATCACGCCACAATGAAGGCATAAAACTTACATACACAAGTGAATCATCGAAACGATTAGCATACATACATAGATAAACCTAACCCCGGTAGCATAAAGTGTGTGAGTTGAAGTTACATAATAGGGCAAGCAAACTACTCCTGGTTTGTCAAGCTACGCAGTTCCTTACAAAAAGCTGGAAAGGGACGATGGAATACGTCCAAACGTCCTGCGTGCATATTGTATAGGTGCTGAATGCGTCCCACGGGACTCTTGCCACGGGCGGGGACATGAAACGGTCTAGGTGCCCTGGTGTTGCCTGTCGGGGTTCTCAAATTTATGGCACCCAACAACTCTGTACAATCAATGAGGCTGAATAATAATAATAGTAGTAATAATGATAATAATAATAGTAGTAATAGTGATAACAACAATAGTAATAACAATATTAATATAACAAAAATATAATAATAATAATCATTTAATAAAGTGTCCACGAACAGCCAAAGCCTTCCTTCTGGCACGCTGAGAGGGAAAGGAAAGGCGGCACTGCAATATATCAGCGCATGACATGTACACAGTCCCTAAGAATATCCAATAAGTAAAAGAAAGCTAGAACACTAAGAAGTTTAAAAATAAAATTTTGCCATCGAAACTGCATAACCCGATTAGTATGAATTGTAAGGTCTAATACATTGCAAAAATCCTTCGTACAGTAAGCACGACAATAGCACAAGGTAAGTGGCACAAAAATGTCTGCATGTACAGGGTAACATGAATTATTCATGGATAATAATTACAGAAAGTAATAGGTTCTAGAGAAGTGTGTTGCTGTGTGCGTAAAGATTTCGCGACGCACAAATTCTTGACGTAGGACAAGTCGACTACAAAAGGTTGCCATAGTAAAACAACAGTTACACCCTTAGCATCGACATCATACACGAACAAATAAGAGTCAACTCTGTGAAATTACCCCACACACGAGGAAAATAACTGAGGAAAAGGAGTGCTGCTGAAATCAAGGTATTGCACCACTGCCAACAGCGCGGCCAAAAATTCCCGAAAGGGACAGTCAAAATGATGGAGTTCCCCAGAGTGAAAGTTAAATACACGCTGCAGTCTATCAAGAGCAGAACATCTGGTAAGTGCTCCAGCTGTGTTTAAATTGTGGTTAAGCCTGGTGGCTTTTTTCGGAAACACGAAAACTAATTGATGCAAGCAGTTCCGGGCATAAAATAGTACCACGAAGCAGTCTGTGTAAGAAGATCTGAGCGGGTTCGCTGGAACTTAAGGAAACAGTTATCGAGAGAGGCTCAGAGGTAAAACAATGCATAACTATTCATAAAGATTTGGTCTGTATACGCTCTACACGTTGAGAATTTGATATACAGGTTATATTTCAAAGGCCAAAGGCCTATTGAAGCGGGGAATACAAAGTGCTATAGATAGTTTCAGGAACTAATGAGGAGACTAAGTCTCGTGAAAACCTGCATACAGCACCAAGCGAGCGGAGCGCCCGCCTAGTCAGATGTGTGAGATGAGGCGAGAAATTTAAGTCACTGTAGAAGAGCACTCTGAGGTCTTTGATCTCTTCGACTCTAAATAGGAAACCGCCAACAATACTGTAGCGAAAGAAAACGTGGTTCGTTTTTCGGCTATAAGACATAACCTTTGTTTTCGTGGGATTAAGATATAATCTGTTATCTAAGCACCATTTAGCAAACCAAAATATAGCTTCCGGCAGTGCAGCATAGTCATCGATGGACACAAGGTGTCTGAATATTTTGATATCGCCATTGTAGAGACGAAAAGATGTCGTTTTATTGCTGCTGACACATAGTTTACAAATATGGAGAACGAGAGAGGCTTAACGAAAAGAAGTCTTTTTACTTGCTGCTGTCACATAGTTTACAAATATGGAGAACAACAGAGGTCCAACGCAGAGCCTTGGGGCACACCACTAGTTGATCTATACATTGAGAATGTCTGCCAATTAACGCGAAGGAAACTGAACCGATTGCCTAGAAAGCTACCCAGCAGTGCCACGAGTGGTCTATGAATGCCCGACTGGAAAAGCTTATCAACTAACAACGCATGGCAGATAACATCAAGTGTTTTTCTCAGGTCACAGTAGGCAATATCCAACTGGCCTCCCTCGGAAACTGCAGCGGAGGCCTGCTCCATGAAGCAGGCGAGATTAGTTCTTGTTGACCTTCCCGACATAAAACCATCCTTTTTACGTGTAAGAAAATGATGTGCAGAACTTGAGAATAGATGGTGCAGAGCTGTTTCCAAAAGCTGGGAGACAGCACAACGGACAGAAACTGCTCTACAGTATTCTGACTTCAAAATGGGACGCACTCTAGAAAATTTCTGTTGGCAATTTAACATGTTTCTGTTTAGGGAGCGATTCAATATCCCAGTTAAAACAGGAACAAAAAGCTGCGGAATGTTTTTAAAATAGCAGGAGGTATTACGTAAGGGCCACATGGCAGTGATGGTTTCATGCGCCGTAATTGATTGATTGACTGATTGATGAAACTTTATTATACCAAAGATTTAGCCCACCGACGGGAGCGGAGCCTCATTTCCAGTGCCCGTAACGGGCTAGCAACTCCCACCCACGGGCCGCTAGGCTCGCGTGGATGTTTGCAGAGGGGCTGAGCCGAAAGATCTCCCATCGCTCATTAAGGGGAAGGGGTAAGGAAGACGGTTTGTCGGGAATTGGCGCCTAGAATGACGTTTTGTAGCGTTTCTTTCCCAGTCTGGCAGAACGGACACAGCTCGGAGTATGGGTACAGCTTGTGTGGGAGTGCTGGGTGAGCCAGAGATTGCATGTAGGCGGCGTATTATCGTCTGGTGCCTGCGGGTGAGGGAGTGATGAGGCTCGGGCAGTGTTTGTCTTTTTTACCTGTACATTGTAATGATATCTTTATAGATAGTGATTGGTGTCAACGAGTCGACCCCCGTCTCCTCGACCTCCCGGCGGGACATGTCTCGGGCGTAATAGTCGGCCATGTTGTTGCCGACCAGGGAGGAGTGCGCGGGGATCCAAATCACTTCGACGTCGTTGTCTGGTGTTTTGTGTCGTTTGAGGACGCGTGCCGCCTCGGAGGTGATCAACCCCCCACGGTAGCTCGCGTAAGCTTTCTTGTTGTGTCTCACGACGTGCGTGGCCTTCGGTTGGATTAGTGCCAATGCGATCGCCATCTGTTCAGCGTTTGTTGCGTTTTTTGTCCTCGTGGGCGCCACGGCGACGAGCCTGTGCCTTGTTGTTACTGCCAAAGTGGTCTCGTCGCTTCCCTTGACCAGGGCGGCGTCGACGTGCATGACGTTGGTGATGCCTTCCAAGTGCATTTCCAAAGCCCTGGCGCGCGCTTTTTTCCTGCCGTCACCTTCTCCCGCCGCCAAGTTGCGTGGGAGGGGTTTTGTGTTGATCTTGTCTGCGAATGTTCGGGGACACGCCTGGACGTTTGCACCGGTTCAGGCCTCCATCCGATCTTCTCCAATATCCTACTCCCGTCTTCAGACCCGCTGAGACGCAGCCTCTGATTAGAGACGGGCACCTCCAGGAGATCGTCCACGGTATTGGGGACCCCCCCCCATCTCATAATGCTGTTTTGTCGACATGTACGCAGGTAGTCGAAGGCCTTGCTTCGTGGATTTTCTCAAGATGATTTCTAGTTTTGCCTTCTGTGTTCCGCTTATGTTAAGGTATGGCGCCGAATAAGTGGTTCTGGTAACCACGAACGCCTGAACCAGGCGCAGCGCGTCGTGCTCCTTAATTCCCCGATTCTTTTATGCTACTCGGGGAGCATGCCGAGGACCTGCTCCGACGTTAGGCATATCTTGTCCATGGCCGCGTCTGCCTTGCCGTGGCTGCGGAGCAACAGTCCCAGGATCCAACACTGTTGAGGGGGTTCGACCTGAATGCCGCCGATCTCGATCGTCAGGCCACACCTGCTCCTCTTGCCGACGCCCGGCTGGACTACTAAACGCTCGGTCTTTTGGGGGGCGCAGCTTAGCCCGCACGACTTGGCTTACTCGTGGACCGTCGTCGCTGCGTGCTGCACCGTTTCTTCCATCCAACCCTCCGATCCGGACCTGTTCGTCCACACCGTAATATCATCGGCGTAGAAAATGTGTTCTAACACGACAATGCGTTCCAGAAGTTTAGGCAGGGGTAGCAATGCCAGGTTGAACAGAAGGGACGATATTACGGCTCTCTGGGGTTTTCCGCATTCTCCTAGCGTTATCGGGTCCGTCTTCGAGTTGCCTATCGTCACCGTTCTGCCCCCGAGGAAGTTGCGGACGTAGTGGAAAGCTCTAGCGCCGCAGCCGGTGCCGTTCAGGTTACGCAGGAGGCTGGCGTGGGGACGTTGTCGAACGCCCCCTTGACGTCGAGGGCCAGGATGGCTCTAGGGCTCGATGGTTGCTTGTCTGATGACGAGTTCATGCAACTAAACCATGCCCTCCTGCGTTCCGAGATGTTTGCCGAAACCGAACATGGTGGCCGGCATCTGTCCTGTTTCCTCGAGGTGTCACTGCAGCCTGTGTAACACCATCCTCTCCATGACTTTGCCCACGCAGTACGTGAGAGATATGGGTCGCAGGTTCTCGATCGACGGTGGTTTGCCGTGAATCGGGACGAAGCGCATCTTGGCCGTCTTCCGTTCTTGCTGTAGTCGCGACATTTCCTACGCCTCGTTGATGTGCTGAAGCAGCTCGTTGACCGTTCTGCCGTGCATGTTGAAGAGCCGCTTATAGGTGATGTTGGCCGTCCCGGGAGCGCTTTTCCTATTGCTTTTGTCAATCGCGGCTGATAGCTCGGAGATGGTGAAGGTTCTGTCCACCTTCTCATTAGGGGTGCCCTCGTACACTTGTGGTGGCAGATCCTCCCCTTTTCGGTCTGGAGGTAACGCTTGTATAGGTCTCTGACCAATTCGGCGCTATCCTGGTCGTAATTATTCGTGACTTGGTTCAGGTTCCGATTCGTGGTCGCCTTGCTTTGTGCGGGGTCCATGAGGTGACGCAACATTTTCCAGGTCTTGCGCGCAAACAATTGCCCTCGTATGCCCTCCACAATCCGGCCGTATACGCCGCTATCTCTTTGTTCAGTAGGGCGATGGGCTTAGCCAGTTCCCTGTTACGCCGCTGGCGCTTCCACGTGCGAGTCAGCGAGTGCTGGAACGTCCACAGGTTTGATACCCTGG
Source organism: Haemaphysalis longicornis (assembly GCF_048455015.1). Classification (NCBI taxonomy): domain Eukaryota; kingdom Metazoa; phylum Arthropoda; class Arachnida; order Ixodida; family Ixodidae; genus Haemaphysalis; species Haemaphysalis longicornis. The sequence goes on along the minus strand of NW_027526434.1, from coordinate 668,056 downwards.
CGTCCACGAAAGCTGTTTCCACCGTCGTGGTGATCTCTTGCGTGTACTTTTGGAGCTTGACCTGCTGTCGTCTGGCCCAGTCCTCGTAGGATTCCGCAGACAGTTCGGCATCTTCTTCCTGCTTCCTCTCACTCGTGTGCTTTCTCATCTTATCCCAAATCGTTATCCTCGCCTTGCTGTACACCGCCCTTTACTGAGGCCCGATGACATCGATCTTGATAATTTTGTGATCCGAGCCGAGGTCGGCGTTGTCGCACTTCCACTTTGTTTCCAGCGGCTCTGAGAGCCACGTGAGAACGGGGGTTGTGTCGTTGGTCATGCAGTTACCCCTTCGGGTCGGAATTCCCGGCTCGTTGATGAGGTACAGCTAGTGCTTTCCCCTGGTTTTGACGAGAGCCTAGCCCCTCTTGGATGCAATTTTATAGCCCCACATGAGGTGACGCGCTTTAAAGTCACCCGTAACCGTAAAGTCACCCATGACGCGTGCGGCCTTTTGCTAGTCCCATCACGTCCTTCAGTAAGGCATCAAAATCGTTTTCGTGCTTGGCTCGCGGTCTACAGTAAACGTTCAGTATGAATACGTTCCTGGCGTGCCCAATGTCTCTCGCGTGCAGCTCGAGCAGCATGTGGTCACAGCCGTGCCTCCCTGTGACGTCTTGCATCGCAGAGACCGTATTACGCACGAGGACGGCGTTGCTCTTTTCGGTCGTGCCGATATACATAATGTACTCCGGCATTCAAGGCTTAACGGCAGTTCCACTGATATATAGTGGTCACCTCATCAACGACCCGTGTCCGATGAGATTTGTTGGGTTGTTTCGGCTTCATCTTTCTCTTTGGTGTCTAAGCGTCCGCTTCTCTCGGCAATTGCTTCCTTCAGTCGTTCTGCTCGTTCCTTTTTTAATGTTCCGGGTTTCTATTTGACTTTTAGGGCATTGATCCTAGCCGCCATGCGATTGTGCTACCCTTTATTCAAGCCTGCTCAGAGCCGCCAAGATGACAGACTCGCCTTCTGTCGCTCTTGTTTCGGTGACAGTTCCTCGTCCTCCAAAGCTTGAACTTTCGAGTTCTGCGTCGCTCCGGCGGGTACCGCGGGTGGCGACCTTCTCCTCGGCACCTTGCGTGGTCCCTCTTCTACCGGGTTAGCTAGTGTTTCTTCGTGTCTCAGTGTATGCTGCACGGTGTTATTATTCGTTGCTTTCTCAGATTTTCTAATTAGTTCGCAAATCTGCTCATTCTGTCTCTCTATTATTTTATTTTCCTTGTTCACTATGGCGTAATATGCGCCTTAATCTCTCAAGAACCTACTGCTCGTCCAATAGTACTAAGCTAGAGCCCTGTACATGATTCAACAATACGTTTATTTCACTGTCATCCAGCTGGCCACGTACAGTAATAATGTGCTGCTGAAAATGGTTGGCGAATTCATGAGCTTCTTCCTCAGACGAATCATCAAGACGGATGTGCTCATGTGAGTTGTTGGTATGGGATCGAACATATCTCCAAAATGTTGCACACTGGGAATTCATGCAGCTCCAGAGACTCGAGATAGGAGCGCTGATCCCCTTCATAACGACTTTTACATATCTTCCGGAAAGATTGAAAGCCGTCTTTCAATTCGTCAAGACCGGGTTTTTTATATTTTCTGTTGTAGCAGTCTTTTATTTAAGGGCGGTACGAAGTTCATTGGAGTACCAGGAGGGGTGTTTTGAACGGCAAGGTCTGCACTTGGGGATAAACTGAGTCATGCCACTTTTGACTTTTGCAGTTATCCGATGACCTGCCCATCAAAATCAGGAAGTTCTCCTATTTATAACCAACGAAACGAAGAAAAAAAAGTTATACAAGCCAATGCAATCAGCACGGGCATGACAGTGGGGGGAGACCGCAATATTTTTCAGTGAGGCAATACAATGCTGAAGCGAGACCGGAGCATAAAGTAAAACAGGAGGATAAAGCTTGTCCGTTTTGACAAAAAAGATATCAGACAACAATACTCGCGTGTTTTGAATGCCTGAGCAGCAAAGATCTAAGATATTTTGAGAGCTGTTTATGAATTTTAAAATCATGCTGTATTTCTGCTGTACGTAATTGGGGTGTTGATGGGTAAGATTCTCCTATTGTGCACGAGGTGTATTGACTTCACCCAGAATGAAATGCTGGTGATTCAAGGGTGATGAGCAAACTTCTTCTATTTAAGTAAGGAGCTAATTAAGCGAAGAAATAGGAACATCAGGTGGAATGAAAAACGTCCCTAAACGGCTGTTCGCCAGGTAAGACGAATTTCCAGCCAGACCGACTCTTTGTCGCCCTGCAACGCATGACGCCGCATAGATTGAAGAGCGCTCTTGACCTCCACTCATACCCACCGCCTCCCTTTTGCTTAACCCCAGAAAAGTCTCTATCCTTACGAAACACTTCGTAATTCGTTTGCAAAGTAATTACATAAGCTAATGTCACCACAAGGGCAGGTGTCAAAAATTACAATAATCGCAAAATTTGAAGAAATCACATTTGAAATATTTCCGACTATTTGGTGCGAAGTCAACGCTCATTCTGATAATTGATGTCCACCCTATCGTTAGCTTTGCCGTCATTTGGAACATCGGTGGACCATACAAGTCGGCATGCAGCTTTCCACGGAAGGGGTTGGAAAGTGAGCTTTTCGAATAGAAGGAAGGATCCCCCAGACGCTCGAAAGAGGCCTCGTCGACAGTCACGCAGAAAGAAGAGTAGGAGGTAGGACGAGTACTTAGTGTTCAGCTGCTGGTAAACAAGAGGTACGACGTGGACTGTCGACACGTGCTCCGTCAGTTGGCTGAGGTGATAAAAGATGACACTTTTGACACAAAGATGTGTTTCGGACGTTTTGAACGCTGCACGACAGAGATGTGTTACAAATCACATGCACCAACACACACCGCACTACCGCTGCCTTTCTCTTCGGACACAGCACGCACATAATCAATCAATCAATCAATCAATCAATCAATCAATCAATCAATCAATCAATCAATCAATCAATCAATCAATCAATCAAGCAATCAATCAATCAATTATCTATCCATCTACCTATCTATCTATCAATAGTTTTAAAGGGACCCTGCAACACTCTTCGTGCAGTGCAAGTAAACCTGCGCGACGTTTAGATTACACTGCTAGGAAAACCCGAGCCAAATATTACACGTGCACGTGAAGCGGTAAGCGCGCAAATCGCCGTGAAAGACGCAGAAAAACCAACCGCGCTCTCTTCAATTCTCCTCATTATGCACCCCTGGCATAGCCTCTGCGACGTCAATCGGGCCATGGCTGTCCTGGCTGTCCTATTGGCTGTCGCTGGTCCACTTTGCGGCGTAATTCTGGCATTTCCTGTGACGATCCGCCGTCGTCGGCGCTGTGTATGAACCTCTTCTATGTATAAACCTGTCCACATGCTTTTGGCGTTTCTTTTGTGTTGAGTGCGCGCGGAGTTTGAGTGACGAACTAAATATTCCACTTTCAACGAGCCCACTCGACAACAAACGTTTATTCTTCAAAAACGTCCTACCAGCCTGAGCGCTTGCTTGCGAGCAGGCCACCATGACTGCTTTTTTTGTGGCACCAGACCGGAAATAGACCCGTGCACGTTGCGGGGAAAAGGACAGAACTCCCCGGCCTGTGACATATCGAAGGCCGTCGAACAGAACGCCGCGCGCCGCCCCCCTCTCCGGGAGAGAGCGCGCAGCTTTCTTCGCGTTGTCCGCGGTTGAGTTGAGAGGGAACATTTATGCGCGATTTTTCATCGCGCGTAGTTTCGGTGATAGTGAACGGATTTTCATAATTTTTGTGGGAGGAGATTTCTGGGACAATAGACTTTACCCCAAAATACATTCCGAGTAGTCGATGGTAAGTGTTGCAGGGTCCCTTTAAGGTGCTCAGGAACAGCCGTAGGGCCTTTGTGCTGGAGCACAAAAAAACAGGCAAGGTATGATGCCCACACCTCACAATTGCAATTGAGGTACAGCGTTGCTGAAAGACACACAAAAAATTGCACACTGTTGTACACCTGAATATACATGCACCCACATAAAAACCCACACAAACACACACATACACACCAAAACAGGCACAGCGCCTTCCAGTAAGGCATGTTTCACCACGCCAGTAATCGTCGTGGGCAGATAGTTTCAAAAACTTACGCAAGTGATAACAATGTATAGTTCTGCGGAAACGGAGTGAATCAAGATGGCTTATATGCAAGGAAATGATATACAACATGTATATAATAAATTTACATGTTGAGAACACCATTGAATAATACTAATAATAGGCATTGAATAATAGGAATTCAAAAAAATTGAAAGGATTTTCTTGCAAGCATTTCATGCTGATGTGACCGTGCTTGAACAGGGAATGAATGTGGCTCACATAAGAAGCTCACAGTCGTGTTTTCGGAACTTTGTGGGGAAATTATTAAATATGCTTAAATATTATATTCGGAGTACTGAATGTATGTACACAAGAGGCAAAACATGGGGCACAAGCCACGCAGATATGTGGGATTTAAAAATGCGTCTGGTTTTCTGATAGATTTTTGCGGCCCATGGTTTGGAACATGTTGCAGTACCTCCCCACAAGACACTGTGTGGTGAATGATTTTGAACAGAAAAGAATATCCGCCTTAATACGTGTGGAGGTCAAAACGAGACACAACCGATTTTTATCGAGTATATGTTCTCTGTCCAAAATGAAAGGGCATTCCATAAAGCACCTTGATCAGTAACGGTTTTGCTGATAACGCCCAAGAACGTTTAAACCCAAATTTTCAGATCTGCGAGCCGTTTGTGTCCTCCCAAAAATCATGCTGGCCACCGTGACATACAGTAGCGCGGAACATACTTTTGTCTGTATACGAAATAAAAAACAATATTTAAAAACTTTTCCCCAGCTCAAAAAAGTGTGAACCGCAGGCTTTCTTATTTCTTTATGTATTTTTGTTAATTCAGTTGTCAATTTTCACAAAGGCGCCATCTGTTGGGATGGACGGCAGGCAGATTCTGGCTTCACGTTGTGGAGGTCGACAGTTTGATTCTCCCCGGGCGAGACCTGGTTTTTAAACTGCCGTTGGCGTATTTGCAACTCAAATCGAATATTTCGGAAGAATAAAAGCCCCTGACTGAAGCAGAATTGGGAAAGCTCAGTCACTCGGTCTGTTTAGTCAACGCTGCCGTTGATTGTGGGCATGGAGGCTCAGTAAGCCACACTAGGGGCAACCCAGTGGCGGCAGGCGGCGTGTATTAAAAATTTTCAAAATAAGGTTAAGAAATACATATACAATTGAAACTTGTACAAATACTTGTGTTCATAGGATTTTAATAAGTGAATAAACGTTTCAGCAGTCATAGTAGCTGCTAGGTTTTCAGATAACGTGACAGGGACACATATTGTAGTATGACGGTTCTACACTACGGAAGTTTGGTGCCAATTTAAAATTATTTCGCCCAATCTGTTTATAAAATGCTTGTGGTGACCGGCCTATATAAAACGCTCGCTTTCGTTTGGGATAGAGAACATATACTAAAGAAAAAAATTTATACCATCTTTCCGTGAGGGGAACCATGGGGTAGATGTGACGCATCGGGTGTTGCCGTTGCGTTTCCGTTATGTTAGCGATGTCAGCATGTGGATTGCTGTTGTTGTGTATCCTATTTACGCAGCATGTTCACCCCCGATGCGTCGCATCTACCCCATGGTTCCCCTCGCGGGAAGATGGTGTAAAGTTTTAACCGAGCGCAAGCTGCGCGCTAACGCACAGCAGGCACGGCGACGGGAGCGAGCGCAGCCGAGCGCAAGCTGCGCGCTGACCGCGCTGACGCACAGATGGCGCTGCGGCGAGAGCGGCGGAGCGCGCAGCTGCCGCGGCGAGGAGAATGGGGGAGAGATGCGGACTACGCCGCGACAACAACGCGGGACAAGGCGAGTGTAAGAGATGCGTTGCATCTAAAATCGGTTGTCTGTCCCCTCAAGAACTCTAGCATCGGTAGAAAGGATGAGCCGAAATTGCTATGACTAACAATGCGATCGTTGAAGATTGATGTAAACTTTTGCTGGACACTTTCAATAAGCATACAATTTGTTTTTCATGTGCTATTCCATACCACAGATGCACACTCCAGCTGCGGACGACGAATAGTCGTGTACAGCTTGAGAAGAGAGCCCGGCTCGTTTAACTCCCTTGATCGGCGACATACAGCGCTAAAGAATTGGAGGGCCCGCCGAGTGATCTCCGGGATGTGCGGGGAAAAGCTTAACTTATTGTCGACATTAATACCAAGATCATTAACCTCCACCACACTTTGTAGGGCTTCACCGTAATGTTATAGGATAATAACACCTGTCAGTCTTTCTAGTGTATGTCATTAGCTTAGTTTTTGATGTATTCATAATGAGTTTGTTGCGTGAGCACCAATACGAAAAGACATGATTGCTCGCTGGAGAGCGGAACAGCTTGTGGTGTTTGAAACAGTCCTAAATATTTTGACATCGTCAGCATATAAGAGAAAGTGGCAATCATGAATTATTGAGGAAACGTCATTTATAAAAATTGATAAAAGAAGTGGCCCTGGAACAGAGCTCTGAGGGACACCGCTTGTGGCCGCGTAGGAGAGGGAAGACCGCCCGTTTGCATGCATGAAGCTTTATCTATCTGATAAATAATTACATTAAAGGGATGTGGGGGATGGTTGTAAATCGAGTTGACACAGCTTTTTAAATATACTGTGGCCGCGGCGTCAAAAGCCTTGCTCAAATGGAAGTAAACGACATCGGGTTGTCCTTTCCCCGGCAAAGCTTCGGATGCACCCAGCGTAAAATTTACAATATTGGTAGAGGTCGCCCTCCTTGCGGGAAAGTCATGTTGCTGAAGTGGGACACAGATAACAGAGCCGGGCGCCGCCGGGCATTAAAAACAAACAATAAATAAACAAACCCGTACATGGTTCGCGGCAATATAGTTTTTACACTGGAAGTGAGTAGTTTATGTAGTACGGTTTCAAAGAGTTTTCAAGCATTGCAGAGAATATAAATCGGGTGGTAGTTTGTGTGGTACAACTTTTACCCTTACTTCAATATAGGAACAACCCGCGCAGCCTTCCAACGAGTAGGGAACTTGCTCGAATAGAGTGACGTTTGAAATATACGCGTCGAGCCGTATCAAGAAGATCCTCAAACGCGTTCAATACTCCAGAAGGAATGCCGCCAGGGCCGCACGAAAATGACGGCTTATGTTTTGACACAAGACTTTCCCAAACAAATCATTCTGAGCATTTGTTATACGCCGGAAACACGTGAGAGCAGGCTGTACTTTTCTTGCCGAATAGAAAACTGAATTCATGGGCAAAGGCATTAGGAGCGTCTGGAATACTGTCACACCTCTTGTCAATGAGGTTAATATACCTGGTGCCGGGGTTACCCTGATCAAGAGTGCCCCAGGGAGAGACGCTGCCATTTCACTGCGGTAGTGTTGACCCCTGCCACTACCCCAAACTGGTGTAGGTGGGGCATGCAATTTTTGGTTACTGGGTGCCGTTTACAATTAATTGAATCGTTCAGGGTGACCATTACGCTCCCAACCCATTGTTTGCCGCGCGAAGGGTCACAATCATGCCGAAAGAAATGGTAATTTCGGGTGACGAACGAATTTGAACTTATTTCCGCACACAACCAAGTTTCTGTGAGAATGATGACAGGAAAGCAAGAAAAAACAACATTATAAAAAAGTTCTGCTGATTTTGTTTGTAGCCCACCGACATTTTGGTACAAAATATCGAAAGTGCAGTTACCTCCCATCGAGGTATTCCTCGGCATGAATAATTTCTTCACACAGCTCCCCGCGAAAGGGTTTACAGGGGAAATGTCGCGGTGAAAGAGCAGGGTCACTCAGTTTTTCTAAACACGCGTCATCCACGCCGACGTAGAAGGAGGTGTACTTCCACAGGGTCGGCACCAACCGTTTCCACAGGGTCGGCACCACACCCACAAAACACAAGTGGGTAGAAACGTCTGCCGATATTGTAGATGGACGGAGCTTGGTAAAAAATATAGCTCTAGGGGGCCTGGGACAGTCGACCGCTGCAGGTCCAGTCCCATCAGAGACGCCAACCGCCAGCGGACGCAGAACGGTGTGCATTGCACGGCGTTGCTGCATCGGTGGTGAGTCCTGGAGAGGCAGAGAGAGAGAGAGAGGGAGAAATAATTATTTATTGGAGAGTTTAGCTCCAACCCAAACAGGAGCTGGCTACTCCAGGCATTGGAGTATACAAAAGGTACAATACTTGCCCTAAGGAACCACAAGGGGTTAGATTAAGTACATTGAGACAGCAGCGGATGAAAGATGCGCACTCAGTAACTACTTGCTCTGTGTAGTACACAAGCACACCCATATGTTATATATATATATATATATATATACATGATTCCTTACAGCAGTGGAATATAGTAAAAAAAAAACCAAGAGAACTATACACATCTATATACAGACGACAACCACGACGCGACACAGATAGTTTCGCCAATATACATAACACCCTTGTGTGTTTCCACACCCATTTCAGAGCGTGTCAGAGGAAAGTGCACGCATTTAATATATTTCACACATCTTCGTCATTTGAAAAAATTTCCTTAAGGCAAGGAAGGCTTTCGTTTGGTTGCGTACATTGTCCCACGGACCCAACAGTTTCGGCAAGGATAGGGGTGTCCGAGATAGCAGGTTAAAGGGACACTGAAGTGATATGTAAACATTGCGGGATTACTAGCGCAAATTGTAGTCCGGAGTCCCCAGGCCATGTTTCGACCACTCTAGGCGCGTTTACGCGATTTTATTTAGTAGAAAAACTAATTCGAAAATGCTGTCCTCCTCTCTTTACGCTCGCCCATTTTCTGTGGCGTTTTTGTGTGACGTCAGGAGGGGATGAGCTGGCAATTGGCTGCGCCACGGCTGCGCTACTGCACGGCTCCCCGGCCGACAGAGTCAGTCGGCCCAGCGTTTCGCCCGCCGGCCGCCGGCGGGTCGTCGCAATCAAGGAGGTTAAAAAAAAATTGCTTGGTCGCAATTCGTTCGCTTAGTTGAAACGAAGACAGGACACGTTTGTGAATGGAAGAATGTGCCTTTCTTTACTTGGTTTGTTTGTACACTGGATCTAGCTCCAAGTCAAGGTCGCTTCACACAAGCGCACATGCGACGCTTCGCTGACTGGTACGCCAGTAGGAAAATATAAGGCCTCTTGAAGGCGGGAGAAGAGTCAGCGAAGTCAATATAGGTACTAAGGAAATAAAATCAACTGATATTTTTACCGTACAGCGTAAAACTAGGGCGCGGGAAACACTTTTTTGCGCTGGGCGAACAAGCATAGCGGTCAGCAGCACGACTACGCATCTGCGAACGCTTTTCCGCCTACGAAATGCAATTGCTAGACGTCAGCTACTGTGGAAACTTGGGCGACGCTTACTGCACGATCGCAGTACAACAAATAGTCACCTAAGCTGCTTGAAATGCCAAAACTAAATAAAAGTGTAAACCGGTTGTACAATATATATCCTATATTAACTACGCCTCCGCATCGCGCTCCGTTGCGATGATGCAGATTGACCTTGAAAAAGCCTTCGACAGAGTGTGTCACGAAGTGTTATTCTGTATTATGAAACAAGCAAATGTGGGGGAAGTGCTATACAATGGAGTGCATATGGCTTACCAGGGGTGTACCACGCAGTTAGTTATAAACAAAAAGGTCAGCAAATGCGTACCTGTGTTATCGTCAGTTAGGCAAGGTTGTCCGATGTCGCCACTCCTTTTTAGCATGTTTTTAGAGCCTTTTAGTTTAAAAATAATCCAAAGTAATGAAGTTAGGGGATTTAGTTTGAACTCAAGTGAAGTGCGGTTGTTGACTTATGCGGACGACGTGGCAGTGTTTGTTACAGATAAAGAGAGCGTGCAAAAAGTGACAAAGATTACAAAAGATTTCTGCGCACAAACCGGTAGTGCTGTAAACTGGGAAAAATGTTCGGGTCTGTGGCACGGAGTATGGCCCACCAAACCAGAGTTTTTTGAAAACATCCAGTGGTTTCAGGTACCGAAAAGATATCTTGGCGCTCCGCTGGAGTGCTACCAAGATAGTAGCAAGCATTGGCAGGAAGAAGCAGTAAGATTGCGTGAAAAAGCAACGAGGTGGGGAGGCCGCAACCTATCAATGTTCGCTCGTGCCACTGTCTGCAACATGTTCTTCCTGGCAAAGCTATGGTATGTGATGCAAGTAATACACTGTTCGCGAGTAAATGTGCAGAAAATGCACCGTATTTTTGCTGTATTCATCTGGGGTTCCCAATGGGAAAGAACCAGCCGTACGGATCTCTTTCGTAAAGTTCGAACGGGAGGGGTGGGCTTATCACATCTGTTTTTGCGACAACTTGTCAGCAGATTTATGTTTCTTCGCGATGCGAGTGATGCCTTTCTGCGCACATTTCTACAAAGTGTCTTGGTGGGTTCACTCCCGCAGTTTGTTGTTTCCAGTGTTGATGAACGTTACACATTGAAAGGTTACCTGAAGGAAACCGTTGAATCTTTAAGATTCCTCTGTGTAAGGTTTTCCCTTGAATACCTTTCAAGTGTTTCAAGAAAACGTCTGTTAGAAGATCTTAGAGATGTTCTTTTTTCAGTACCGCTGTACAGAACTATGTACCGCATTGGGCCAGGGCAAGATGTATTGTGTCGCGTCAAAAAGATGGCAGTCCCAGCATGTATGAAAACATTCTTTTTTAAGCTTCATTCGGGAACTCTTCTAGTCAAAACATGGATGGCTGAAAAAGGGTTGTTTGTGCCATGGACAACAGTATGTCTTTTGTGTAAAAAACCCGAAACAATAGACCACGTTTTCCTAGACTGCTGGGATGCCGTCTTTTTTTGGGACGTTCTTCAGCGTACCCTGAAAAAAGACTTGCCTGTGACACCACATGGAATCCGTTTCCTTCCCGTAGACAAACATGACAGTGTGCCGTACGACCTGATAATGCTTTTGGGCCTACACGCCATCTGGCTGAGTCGGATGGCGGTGCGCCACTCTGATGCTGACGCGAAGACTGTCAGCAAGTACTTTGCTCAGAATGTCAGTATGCTGAAGGAAGTCATTAATATGCAGGGCCCGGAGCTTACGTGGCTACCCATTTTGGAGGAATTGTCTTCTTTCGATGTTTATAATAGTTTTCGCCAACCGAAGTTCGGTGAGCGGGTTTTAAACCGACACTGATGCGTTTTAGAACAGCATTGTAGACATTGTAGGGACTGTTTGTTCAATGTGCAATAAAGAAAAAAAAAAAAAGCGCTCCGTGGCTCAGTTCTCTGAGGCGCTAGGTATGTCACCGCAAAAGTTTTGCAAGTCACGAGTTCGAATCCCCGTGGGTACGTGCTTTTTTTTTGTAAGTTAACTTTTTTGTTTTCCGCCGATGTTTTCTATATTGAGTTCACCTTTTTTTGGGCCGCAACGTTCATGGCTACACGAACTAGTTCACAAAACGCGCTCAGGCTGGCACTGGCGCGCTAGCGAGTTCTCGTTGGCGTGCTGTTGCCATAAGCACCGACTGCTTGCAGGCAGTGGGCACAGGCCAGAATGAACAGACCCTTCGCCTGGTGCGAACACGCTTTTTACGATGCAGGCATGAGGGAGGCAAGCTCCAAATATGGGGAAAAGCGCATGACATTTGGGCGTCTGCGGGTACGCGGAGGGCGTTCATGCACTGCGTAGGACTCGACTAGTGAATGCTACGACTACAAGCCGTGCTGGGAGGCTTATCTTGTGCATTTTACAGCCGACAACATGGCAGAAGCGCGGTACGATGATTACTGAGATATTGAGAATGCCCATCCAACAACGCCATTGGTTATGTTTTACAGAACCGAAACCGAAATCAAAACTTGTGTGATTGCTAACCTTGGGCATCGTCCAATCACGGCGCCCCTCCTCCCAACGTCACAGCCTTAGTTGGTGCGGCCGCCGCAAAACGCGCATGGTAGTTTTTCTTCTTTCCCGCTTTGTAAAATAATTACCGATTTGTCAACCGGATAAACAATGAAAAGTGGGCTAATTTGAGCCAGTCTACGCAGTGCAAGCAAAAACGGGAGCTTGGCAAATTCACTTCAGTGTCCCTTTAAGGTTATCACTTAATTTTTTCCGCTCGGTCACATATAGAGGGCACTCAAGCAGGACATGATGCACATCTTCAGTTTGGTGTCCACAAGCACAGCAGGTGTCATCAGCGAATCGAATACGGTAAAGAAATTTCTTCGTGTAGGCCACGTGAAGGCGAAGGCGATGTATTAACGTGTCGACCGAACGACCCAGATGAGACGCACACGGGTATGTAAGGTACGGGTCCACTTGGTATAACAGCGATGAACGATATTTATCGGTCAACCTGGTTTCCAAAGTAATGTGTGTCCTTAGTTTTTTTTAAATAATTTAATCCGTGGAGACCGCACTGCGCTTGTAGTGCTATCTTGGGGAACAGCGCGAACTAACAGGGACACAATACGAAAGAAGTGGACAGGACTAGCGCTGACTTTCAACTCTATTTATTGTAGTGGTTAGTACCTGCTTAGTATTGTAGTAGTTAGTATTGTAGTACCTCCTATTGTAGTGGTAGATAGTGACAACGCGGAATTCAGTGACGAGAAGGGTGTCGGTGGGGTAGAGGGATTTGTTTCCGCGATCGTCCTGGTGGGGGGGAGCGGTTGGAATTCAGAAAGCCGTGGGAGCCGTGGGGGCACCTGCAACGGATACAAATCACTGCGCACCCAGTGCTCTTCTTGTCGCAGTGATTTGATGACGTCGTCTTCAGCCTCGGCCATTCTTGCTCGCTCCCGACGCAGCCACTCGTTGTCCTCCCCCAGCTTGACAAACTGGTTGTACAAGAAAACAATTTCCTCCAAGGCGTGGACGAGAAGGGCGCAGGGGGAAAGGATCTTGGCGCCAAGGTCAACGGGTTGTGTGGTGGCCGCAGCGCTGTGAGGGGTCGAAGAAAAGGCCCATGAGGCCGGTGCTTCCGGAAAATCGCCGTGGTCGCTGTTAGGGCTAGCCGGAGCAGGTAAAGATTACGCGGTCTTGCACGCATTGCAGACGAATCGGCGCGACCCAGACTTGATCAGCTGAATCTCATCGTCCCGTAACGTCATTAATTTCGCATGAGCACGTTTGTGGCACTCAGCGGAGCGAAATACTTCTGTTTACCGTAAAAAACTCCGGAGCACAGAACGCACCCATCCTTATCGGGCGCAATCTTTGGAAAAGGTGGTGATAAAAATATGATGGTCGTGTGGGTAAGATGGTAATAAAATAATAATATTCATAAGATGGTAAAGAATATTGACAACAATAATAATGATAATAATAATAATAATAATAATATTATAATAATAAGAAGGAGAGGAATAACAAGAAGAAATTAGTAGTGATATTATTAAGAGGCTTTAGTCCAGCCGAACGTTGCGATAATGGTATGTTAAAGGATTAGCGTAGTTTCGGTTTTATTTATACGTGTAGTGAATGTCAAAGCGTTCTCCTTACTATTTTTGTTTTTGTCATAAAATGAACACTATCCTTGGGTCAAAGTTTACTGTGGATTTTTAAATAAATTGAGAAGCGTCTCAATAAATATTTTTTCCTTATTTAGGTACAGCAAGATGCTAACAGGAGAGTTCCAGCCCAACGTGCCTTCGGATATGAAAGTTTACGAAAATGGTAATACCTGATTGTTTCAATTTATGGTTCCATTTTGTCGGGAAAAAAGTTTTGTTTTAATATTAGGTGGTTGGTGGCAGTTTTGGGGGTCAGGGGGTGTTAGCCTCGAAACTCATGACGGCAATATATCCGTCCCCGTGGCACCAAATGCGTTACTATTAAGGCCACTTCACCATAGGTCTTCGAGTACTTTGTCCTGAAGGCAGCTAATAAGAAGGTGCGACAACCTTCCTAAGCAAAATGCAACGTCCCCTTGTAACTACTATGTCATCTGAAGCAGTGTGCGGGGCTGCCAAATATTTCATCGCGGTAACATGGTTCGCCGCGATGGGCAGCGCATGAAGCAGTGTTCGAATATCCTACTACCTCACATGACGGTCATGGAGCCGATTGCACGATGTCTATGCTAAATACGAAATCTGTGGTGCTCGCTGAGCGTGTTTGGATGCGGTATTGAAAGTTGTCTCAGCTCCTGCTGCTTTCTGTGTTAACCAATTTTGATGACATTGTGAGCACGCAAGGGCTTGAAATGATCGACAACTACGCGCCTGCAGACGATCAAGTGGTCGCAGAAAACGTTATTGAAAGGGAAACTGACAGCGCAGTGCACGCAATTTAATGAGCGGCCTTGTTGCCCTTAATACCAGCATAGGCCGTAAGCCGCTGAAATTAAGGGGAAAACCTCCGTGTTCAGTTGTTGCACAAGACGTAGAGAACACTGCAGCAGTTTTAGTGCTATTTTCAAGGTGTCAGAGTAAAGACTTTGTGTAGTGTATATGACTTACGTTTTCACGAACCAAGAGCGATGGCAATGCACTTGCTTTCCGTAGAGAAAACTAGGTGATCTAGTCATGCAGCAAATGAAACACGTGCAGTTCGAATGGCGTACGCTGCAACACTAGCCTTCTCCGCAATCCCCCTAAAACGGTGGCCGAATTCGCATCTGAGGCGGCTGCCATGGATAAGACGTTGGAAATTCGTGCGAGGCAGTACGACCGTCCCATCAATGCGCTAGTTGCGGACACGACCCATGCCGGGGCTATTAGCTCTGACACCCTGCGTGAGACAATCCGCGCTGTCGTCAGGGAATAACTGGGGAAACTCTTCCCAACAACAACGCAACCCCAAGTCACCTAGAGCTATGAGCGACGTGATCCGAGAAGAAATTCAACTCGCCTTGGGGACTTCTACGCCATCCCAAGTACCACGCCAGCCGCAATCTATGACCTACAACGCGGCTATTCGTCGACCCCGCCCTGCTCCAACCCGTCGTCAAGAAGTCCCACCGTACCTCCGTCCACTGTCGCCCGCCCGACCCGCGGCCGCCCAAAATCGGGCACCGAGGAAGACGGACGTATGACGAACCACCGGTAACCGTCCGCTGTGCTACCATTGCGGAGAGGCCGACCGCAACTACCGTCGCTGAACCTACAAGAGGCTTGGTTTGCGAGGGTTCTCCGTCGACGCACCACGCCGCCGACCCGGCAAACGCCCATCAGAGATTGAAGAATACCTGTCCAACACCAGCCGTGGACCAGCCCATTTCAACCAGTCGCGGTTGCCCTACCCATACCAGTCGCCGAACCGCCGTAGCAACGCTGACTTGGCACGTGGAAGGTCCCCCAGCCCAGGCGGGGGAACCTAAGAGCAGCAACGTCTGGAGGTGAAGTTGCACAATGGCCGAAAAACGAAAATCCTGCACCGACGCAAGGACCCACCGAAAACCGTGATTCACGACATGCCCTCAGCCCTACAACCCAATCGAACTCTGACATCCCTCCTGAACACGACCATAGCCACACAGCGCGACGCATACCTGAAATCACCAATCCTGCCGCTGAGTAGACGACGATAACGACGACGCATAGTGCTCAACCCTCAAGACGCACAAGCCGAGATGCGACACCCCGGCGCACCCGGAACTCGAGGAAGGCGGCGTCCGACGTCCAGTGGCCCACCGACGGCTTTGAAGTAGTCGCCCTCATAGACACGGGAACCAAAACTACTCAGTAACGAGCAGACCATTTGCGTCTAACCTTAAGAAAGTTGTGGCCAGATGGCACGGTCCCTAGATACGCACAACAGGAGGCCACCTCGTGACGCCAAGTGGAACGTGCACATCTCGCTTCACTGTAGACGGTACAACATACCCTGCCGCGTTCGTCATTTTGCCTAACTGCTCCCGCAATATATTCTTGCAATTGAGTTCTTGACGGACAATGGTGCAATAATTGATCTACGGACCAAGTCTATAACTTTTCCTCCAATCCCTCCATTACACCGGAACCGAACCCCTAGCACCGTGCTGCTGTAAGTATCGCCGATGATCACGTCACACTGCCACCCCGCGCTAGCTTGATGATCACCGTCTACTGTGAAGGTTTTGTTCCTGACGTTGACGATATCGTAGAGAGTGACCAAAGGTTGCTTCTCGACCGCGGTGTCTCTGTCGCAAGAGGCATCGCGCGCTTTAGGCAATGTCAATTCCACATTTTGGTCCCTAATTTCACCGAGGATTATCAGCATTTAAACAAGGGTGATGAATTTGCGTTCCTCGAAGAAACGCAAGAAGCAAGTGACATGATCGCGGTTGCCGACCTTGGACGCGCACCCGATGATTCCAAATCCCTTCTACGTGAATCCGGTGTTACCGCAAGCAGAAAGGAACACATTGCTGGCTTTGCTGCGCCGCTACAGGGAGTGTTTTGTGTCGAACGCAAAACTACGTCAGACACCTCTAGCGAAGCACCGAATAATAAACGAAGATGGAACCCTTCTTACCCGACAGTCACCGTACCGCGTCCTTCACAGGACCGGGAAGCCATCCGGACCCAAGTCGACGACATGCTCAGTGGCGACATTATACAGCCATCGAACATTCCCTGGGCTGCGCCGGTCGTACTTGTTAAGAAAGAAGACGGCACATTAATGTGCGGCCTGTACTACTGGCGACTTAAAAAAATCACCAAAAGGACGTGTACCCCTTGCCCCGAATCGACGACGCCCTTGGCCACCTCTGCCACGCGAAGTACTCTTCATCGATAGACCTGAATATCGGTTACTGGAAAATTGAAGTGGACGAGAGCGACCGAGGGAAGACAGCATTTATAACCCAGGCCGGTCCATACGATTTCAAGGTGATGCCTTTAAGGCTGTGCACGGCGCCAGCGACGTTTCAATGTATCATGGACATTGTGCTAGCTGGCCTGAAGTGGCACACCTGGCTGAAATACCTCGACGACGTTTTGGTGTTCGCCCGGACATTCGACGAACACATTGCAAGGTTGGAGTCTGTACTCTAGGGCATTCGTACGTCGGGGTTAACGCCGAAGCCTGAAAAGTGCCGCTTCGCGTACGAGGAACTCAAGTTTTTGGGCCACGTCATCAACGCCGCAGGAGTGCTGCCTGACCTGGCAAAAATCTCAGCCATAGAGAGCTTCCCACGACAAAAAAAAAAAAGAAGGGCGTGCGAAGATTTCTCTGACTGTGTGCGTGCAACCGGTGCTTCGTAGCAAACTTCGCACGCATTTCAGAGCCACTCACGCGCTTGAGGAGAGATAGCACCTTTATCAGCTGAGAAAACGCCAGGAAAAAGTTTTCTGCGAGCTGCAACAACGCCTGAAAAACACGCCCGTGCTCGCTCATTTCGACGAAAACGCCGGAACTTAAATGCCCATGGACGCCAGTGATATAGGCTTGGGTGCCGTCCTCGTCCAAAAGCAAAGCGGTTGCGAGAATGTAATCGCCCATGCCAGCCGTGGTCAGTCGAAGGAGCAGAAATACTGCTCAGTCCCTGCAAAAGAGTGTCTCGCTATTATATTGGCGCTTTCAAAATTTCGCCCGTATACGTTTATGGTAGACCATTCAAGGTTGTGACCGACCACCATGCGCAGTGTTGGCTCGCCAATTTGAAAGCCCCTCTAGCCGTCTTGGGTGTTGGAGCTTGCGCCTCCAAGAGTTCGACGTTACAATCGTCTATAAACCCTGCAGTAAACACTCCGACGCCGACTGCCAGTCCCGCGCCCCCGTCGACCCGCCACCACAAGACTCCGATAAAGACAGCGCATTCTTCGGAATCGTGACGGAGAGCGAGCTACCCGGCCAGTAGCGTGCTGACCTCGACTTGTGCGTCGGGATCGACTACCTCCAAGGACGCAACGTCGCCATGCCCAGGGCATTAAAACGCAACTTACCTGCATTCATCCTGAACAACTCCATCCTCGTGAAGAAGAATTTCAGCCCCGGAACAAAACGCATTATCTTCTTATCATCCCGGCTGATCTTCGTGACGAAATTTTGGAAGCGTGCAACGACGACCCGTCTTCCGAACATCTCGGCAGTGCTCGCACAATTGAAAAAAGTAAGGCGAAGTACTACTGGCCCCGACCTACATCCGACGTTCGCCACTACGTCCGGAGCAGCCGTGACTGCCAGCTACGAAAACCGCCACCGACGAGATCCGCCGGACTACTGCAGCCGTTCGCCGTCCCATCGAGGCGACCCTTCAAGCAGATTAGAATGGACCTGCTAGGGCCATTCCCTACGTCACGATCCGAGATCAAGTGGATTGTCGTAGTGACAGACTACATGACGTGCTACGGAGAGACCGCCGCTCTTCCGAGGGGGACTGCACAAGCAATCTCGAAGTTCTTCTTAAACCAAGTTGTGCTGCGCCACGGTGCCCCTGAAATCCTAATCATGGACGCTAGAGCTACACAGATCACCGAATAACGACGGCGTACCACCCCCAAACGAACGGACTAACCGAACGTCTGAACAACACTATCGCGGATATGCTGTCTATATACGTTGACGTTGAACATAGAACTTGGGATGAAGTTCTTTCGTATGTAACGTTTGCGTACAACACGGCTATTCAGGAAACTACGCAGATGACACCGTTCGAGCTTGTCTACGGAAGACTGCCGACTACGATGTTTGACGCCATGCATGCTTCCGCACGTAGAAGACGACGACCTCAACGTCGACGTCTAAGGATACCTTCAGCGTGCGAGGGAGGCCCGCCAGCTCTCTCGCGTTTGTACAACAGAGCAGGAGCTGGTGGATGCTGCACGCGGCAACCTGCGACCCCGGGACGCCGAGTACCGCCCAGGGGATCGTGTTTGGGTTTGGGCTCCCATCTGACAACGCGGACTCAGTGAGAAGCTTTTGCGACGGTACTTCGGACCCTACCAGGTTCTACGACGTGTTGCCCCACTAACCTGCGACGTTAACCCCTATGGTGGTTCCGGCACATCAAGATGACGCACGCGACCCGAAGTCGTCCACATGGTTCACCTCAAACCGCACTGCGCAAGATCACGGATTTTTAGATGCGGAGCACATCTTGCTCTGGGGGATGTCACTTGTCCGTGCCCCGTCCGTAGCGCCTCTGATGATGATTGTGGCATGATGCCCCTAGGTATTGGTAAACCAAAAAATCCATCACGAGATAGCTTCGCGTTCAACCACCATCGTCATCTTCCCGTAGGGGAACCGCTGAAGGAGAAGAGGGAGAAGAAGACAAAGCTGCGAAGAGGAGGGCGTGTACGTCGTTCTCAGCCGGTGCACAAACGTCAACACCCTTTACCTCACCAATGCTTAAATTCGAAGCATCTCTTGCTCCGAACATGCCACTTGTCCGTGCCCCGTCCGCAGCGCCTCTGATAATGATTGTGGAAGGATGCCCCGAGAGATTGGCCAACCAACGAATCCATCACGAGATAGCTTCCCGTTCAACCACCGTCGTCATCTACCCGCAGGGGAACCGCTGAAGAAGAAGGCGAAAAGACAAAGCTGCGAAGAGGAGGGCGTGTGCGTTGCTAATCCATCACGACATAGCTTCGCGTTCAACCACCGTCGTCATCTTCCCGTAAGGGAACCGCTGAAGCAGAAGAAGGAGAAGAAGAAGACAAAGCTGCGAAAAGGAGGACGTGTACGTTGCTCTCAGCCGGTGAACCAACGTCAACAATCTTTACCGCACCAACGCTGACGGAGACTACCGATTCTACCACAGAGACGAAGACATCGACAAGAACATGATGGACGAGTTTCGGCGCCTCGAGAACCACCGCCTACACACCGTAACACAACAGTACTTCCGTGCCTTTGCCACCGGTGTGGACCCGGACGCTGAATTCCCTCTGGCGCTACTAAACACCAGGTCACTCAACATAACGGCAACACAATGAAACCACACGGAACCCCCATGATGCTTCGCATCCTCGTCAGGGTTACCCACGGGAAGATGGTGTTAGTTTTTTTCGTTGTTCTTTGGTTGTCGCTTTTTGTTCGGACTCATTTTATTTTAGCCTCCGTTCGATGCACTCTTAGAGGGGGGGTAATACCGCGAAGCATGTACGGGTGTGTTAATTTCTATTGCTTGTTTTTACTGCCGAGCCGCGCCTGGCTGTGTTATCTGTGTCCCAAGCGAAGCGCGTGTTCCATTCTTTATTTTTATGCCCCACGGGCTATCTCATTCACATAAGGAGTCTGTTTCGCCCTAACATCACTAGCGTAGAATAATCTTACTTGATCTACAATGTTCTGGATGTGAATCGACGGTTCGAGAACCACGCGCGCCGAAAGATAAAAAGCTTGCAGAGCAGACACCGCGGTATTAGACTCGCCGGCGCTCGTTAGCGCACGTCACTTTGTTGACTGCGGCTTCACCGCCTGTGTTTTTCGCTCCGATAAACTTCTTTCTCTTGAAGGCAACTTCATCGTTTTTGGCTTTGTGACAATATTTATGCAAGATTAATTTGCCAACCTCTGAAGCAACGAAGGTAGGCAAAAAAGTCCAATTTGAATGTTTCATGGCGGCTTGAAAAACGTCCGAATAAACAGTTTCCGTCTTTCTGTCTATTCAGTATAAATGTTTTTCTGCTTACTCATGATGCTCGCGAAATACAAAAAATCACACGTGATACGCCATCTTGCCGGTCTTGGTTACAAGGCTCCCAAATGTTCCGATCCCTGCTTGTTTTTGGCCCACATTATCTGTTTATCCTTGAACGCGCCAGTTACGCGGGTAAGTAAAAACAAATGCGACTCATTGGAAACCCGGACTGATATAACGACGAGGCAAAGCACCCCCCAAATCAGCAAAACGTAGTCTGCTCCGCAGTACTTTGCTTTTTTAGGCTAGTGGAGGTTGCTTGCGAACTAAGAGCTTTGTGGGGAAGTATTCACAAAATGATGGGGTGTGCCTGGTCTGCGGAAAAGAAAAGAAACCATGCCTCGCATAGTGTTAAAATGCGAGGGTATCCATTCAAATCTGAATGAGGGTAATTTTCGGCTTCCAGAAGCCCCAGGATTCAAGGGTAGCACAGAGGAAGTTTACTTTAAGGCTGTCAAGGCAATGAAAAGAAGATTTGAATGCTGGTGGACGAAAAGCAGAGAGGAGAATATTACTAGGACATTTGTCACTCCAAAACACGAAAAAAAGTATTTTGTGCGTAATACGTTTTTGTGCCTGCCCTGAGCCATGCTAGTATTAAACCGAGAGTATAAAACATCGGTATGTTAGTCCTTTGTAGTAAGATGACATGTCATCACCCCGCTACGAAAGGGAAACAAATAGCAATCATCAGCAAACATCATCGGGTAGAGATAGGCGAGGGCGGAACGGAGACGTGCGTGGGACCCGTGACGCCACATGGTGGAGCAAGGCGTGTAGGCCCCGCCTGACGTTCAGGAACGGTGGACGAGCCCAATTGCGCGTGCGTCAATTTGACATCAAAAAACAAAGAAGTGGCTTTTTCTTTTTTTTTCGTATGTGACGTCATGGCTGAAAAAGATGGCTTCTGTGGTCCCGTTTCTTGGCTGCGCTCTTCTTGTCGTGATTTTTGTCTGCCGTTGCAGCGGTGCATATGCGTTTGTTTTTCGATTGTGATGAGGGCGCTCCCGAAGAACTTCTGGAAAGCACTTACGGTGGTGTGCAGCGTGGGATGGGAACGCCGCATGTGTTCGGCCGCCTAAATTGCTCGTAGTACGTTACGACGGTGGCCATGGGAGTTCTGCATCAGCTCTGCTGCCTCGCTTGGGAGTGTGACGACTGGCTTGCTTCCGACGAACTTCAGAGATGCGTATTATTCGAGCACTGTGTGGCGGCCTCTTGGTGTTTCGTCCCCAAGTAAAGTTGGTCGTGTTCCTCCCATACGTGCGAGTGCACGTACGCGTTCGACTTAAGAGTGATCTGCAATCGTGGCCAACAGCAAACGAGTGTTCGCACAAAACCCATGTCGTACAGCACATGATCGTTGACGCAGAAGTAACAGGACAAGACTATTGGACCTACAAAGGTGATTCGTGCGCACGCTTTGGTTCGTCGAACCCCGTGTTTTTTACTTACTGCATGCGTTCGTAACCTCATGAACAATTCATTCAGGAGGTAATCATCCTCATGAATATTCATGTTAAATCATTGCAGATGGCTTTTGGAGCGTATAAACGAAAAGTTTTCAATTATATAGGTTAGTTTCGTGGGAAATCAAAGCATTGCTGGCCTGACGAGTTGCTAATGTGCACTTCTCTGTGCGCAGAATCCGCCTCGTCGCACACATGTATGCCCCTTGCAAGGTAAAACACACACCAAAAGACGCTCTCCACTGGCTTTACTGCCTACACTGGAATCCGTGGCTATATAGACCTTGTTACATGACGTTCAGCTCCCATTAGGCGACGGCGGACATAGTTCATACGACGCTTCTAAAGACGCGAGGCGCTGGTTCGTAACTCGCACTATGTCCCCCAACGTCAAAATTAATATCTGTTGATTATTCCCGCAGCTTCTCACCTTGAATTTTGTACACCTGACAGGGAGCTTCCGCAGGAGATGTCTGTTTCTGTACATCCTCCTGCAGAATATAAAGTTGTGAACACCACATTGTTTTATGTATACCCAGTGTCCACTGTTGACTGTCAATCCACATGTAACTTGGATGTAATTTGGTTCATGTGCAAAAATATAAAAGAGCTCGGGTAAATAGTTTACTTCTTTTTTCTTGTTGTTTCACACACCACATTGTTTTTTTTCTGTGTACATGGAATTGTTTGCACTGAATTTGCAATTTGGCTGCTCACCATTGTACCTACGTATGCAGACTATTTCAAAGTGGGATACATTCCACATCACCTCTACTTTTGCATGTTATTTGTGGCGAAACCACTCATGCTAACTTCGCGAAACCTATCACAGGGAGTGCCCGTAGGACTCCGACACCGAGGGACACCAACCCCTGGAGGTTTGGACCACGAACCGGCCTATTTAAGCCGGCTTCCCTGTCCTAGACTGGAGCCAGCCCTAACCCTAACCGCAGCTTCGGTGCACCGAGGTGGAACGGCGGCGGCGGCCTTGCTCTAGCCGCTTCCACCCCATCTCTGCCATCCATCGAGGCTTTAGGCAACTTCCCCGACAGCCGGAGTAGCGCGATGGACGGCATCGAAGTTGAGGGTGAGCCGATCTCACCGGAAGACATCACGGAGAAAGCTGGCTGGCTAGCAGGCCACCGCCGGCGACGCGCTCGAGCCCTTGTCAAGCTAAGTCCAACAGTAGAACATCCTCTCGAGCAAGGCGCCGTTGGCTCTCGTGAGCCAGATCGATAGCCCCGAGTGCTAGTCTCTACGAAGGCAGAATCTGGCGCCGCGTCACCCGCACTTGCCCATTGAAAACATCAAGATAGTTCTCCGGCCGAGAACGGGCCTCGATGTAACCAAAGTCAGCCACGCGGGGCTTCGCGACGGGATGCTGCGTGCCAACGGCCTTACCTACGACGACGCAGTCCAGGATCTCCTCCGCATTAATTCGGAAAAAAATATCATCGTTGCAAGCACACCAAGCATGCAACCCGCCCTAAAATATAATGACGTGAAGGCACTCCACATTGGAGGAAAGATGTACGAGGTCACCGCGTATGCGGCACCACCGGAAGACACCGTCAGGGGGGTAATTCATAATATCCCAGACCTTGACAGAGCCGCAGACATCTCTAACAGCCTGGTATACAAACAAAATCCCACCATCCGTCAGGCAAGACGAATGGGCCGGACCAACTCGGTCCTTATCGTTTTCGAGAGAAAAATGGTCCCGCACTAGATATACTACCGCGGGGCCGAGTACCGCTGCTTCCTTCGCAAGAAGCGCCATGAAATCTGCGACGGATGCGGCCGACTAGGACACCGCGTGGATGTCTGCCCAGCCCGGTATAAGAAGATATGCAAACTCTGCGGCGAAGAGACACCGGGTGAGGACCATCCGCGCACGCCAAAGTGCGCATTCTGCGGCAAGGACCACGCAACTGGGGACAAGAAATGCCGACTCTGCTATCAAACCCCTTACGTACTGAAGAAACGCAAGTGGGACAATCAGCGCAGGAACAGCAGCAAGACCGCTGGCAACAACAACACGGCAATATTGACGGAGGCAACTCGTCAAGCATACTTAAATCCGGTGGGGCTCTGAACAGAGACCGGAATCTCTCGAGCTCCTTCCCCAGGTTGCCGCAACAAGAGCGGCAAAGCAGGCGAGACACAGTCCGCTGAACGGGAACCCGGAACACTTCCGCCAAGGGACGCAGCCGTTCGCGATCATCGTCGCGTCGTCGCCAACCGAGCAAAAAGGGCGGGAGCCTCCAGCGGCGACCATCGCGATCCACGTCACGCGGTGGGCAAAGGGCCATCGACAAGAACTTCAAAAACGAAGTGATCTGGGAAGCCACGGTATCCCACGCTACCAATGAGAGGAAGGGCAGTGGCACACCGGTTCAAAACATTTGCGACTCAGACTAACTCGCGCTCCAAACTAACCCGTATCCGCCAAATGCTAGAGATGATTCTCTTGGAGAACCTAGCGCTAAAAGCAGAGCTAGCTCAACTCAAAGGCATTCCAGCCCCAACTAATCACGCCCTCGCAACTCATACCGCAGAACAGCCCCCCCAAGCCAGCGGCAGCGCCGACCCAGTGGCCGCAGAATTCCCGGAGCCTACCCCCGCAAGTGCAATGGACATTACCGGCAGCTCCGACCCATCGGTAGCCTCGGAAATCCTGGAGCCTAAATCCGGAAACGCGATAAGTACAGTCCGAGCCACCTCTCCGTCGCCCTGCGTTCCGGCGGCGGAGTCACAACACGAAAACCAAACCGCACCCCCCGGACCTGATAGTCCGGTTCAATATTGCACTCAAACCGTGCTCCAGAAATTTGGGGAGCAGCTCAGTGAAACCCTTTGCCAGAACATCAATGCAAAATTCGACAATATGCTTGGCAAATTCGCAGACACTATTGATGTTAAGATCGTCAGTCAGAACGCGCGCGTCAGAGCCCTAGAAAACGTCTCTGATACCCAGGAGCGAAGAGGGAGCGGGACCCATCAAACCCACCAAACCTTACTTCCGTCCACCCTCGGCGGACACTTTCAAAAATCCGCCGATCATGCCTAATTCCCTTAAAGGGGTATTGACACGAAGGAAAAATCCGCCGTTTGGCTGCTAGGAGTGCTCCTCACGTGACCCCTACGTCACGGTTTCTCTCCGGCGCACCGCTCCCATCGGAGTTCGGAGCTTCTGCTCGCGAGCTACAAACGATCCGATGCTTGGAGGCGTTGGCGGCGGGAGTTCGTCTGCTCGTCGGGCAGCTGGCCGCGACTCAAGTTCTAGAGCGGTTGCAGGCACTCTATTTTTATTGCTTTTTATTACAATGGACGCGAAATTGCGCCGCGCACACGACAGGCGCACTGATCGAGCCGCACCAGCACGGTCGCTGGGCGAGCGGCGGCCGCACCCGCGAAGTGGCGCAGACCGGCGCAAGTAGCTCGAGCGATATATTGTTATCGTTCCCCGAGGCGCAAACAGAGCTGCACGTGCGAGAAAGGGGATAATGATTTGATGGAAAGTTGCATTAAAAATCGACATCTGCGCCACTTGTGAGAGCGGCAATCGAATATTTGCCGCAGTGTTAAGCCTAACATCTGCATGCGCGCCCGCAGGCGGACCGGCCGGCTGCTCCCAGCGCGCGCATCCCCGCTCACTTCCTCGCGCGTCGCGCGCCGTTCTCTACCCGCAGCAGCGCCTACATCGCGTCCACGGCCAATTTTTGGGCGGCTGACAGGATCAGTTCGTAGGGGCTTCAGCACAAATTGCAGCCGTAGCGGAATCGGTGGTTTTACGGCAGCTCTTCTTTAGAGATAGGCGATTACAAACGCTGATGTCCGTCCGACCGACGCATCGTCCGTGTGAGAGAATTGGATTTGGCCGCTTGGAAGTCCGCCTGCGGTGACGTCACGACCTCCCACGGATTTATCCGCTGAAACGCTCCGTCGTGTGAATACCCCTTAATCAGAGCATCCGTAAGCCTGATGGGCTTACTGTCTGGCAGTGGAACTACCGAGGGTTTAGGCGCAAGCGAGCGAACCTCGAACTTCACATTAAACTTAACCACTCGGACGCCTTTCCTGAAGTAATTTACCCCCAAAAAACTGGCACGTTTGCGAGGCTCCAAAATTACACATCATTTTCCGACATGCAGGAAGACACAGACGTAGCGCCATCCAAATTAAAATCGGCTGTCACCATCCTCGTTCGGCGCAGTATCACGGCCAATCGTCCCGAAACCGGCGCGGATACGGTGTCGGTGGCTCATGTTCTCGTAGAGTTATTTCCAAACCGCAAATAAGGACAGTGCTAGAATGTTTGTCCTGAACGTATATAGCCCGCCCAAGAATAATTCCAAATTCACCAACCCCCTAAGGAAAACTATCGAAATCTGCGTGGCCACGCTCTACTCATTGTAGGCGACTTTAATGCCCACCATACTGAGTGGGGATATAACAGGGACACCGCTAAGGGTCGTAGCCTTTGGCTAGACGCCCAACAAGAAGGTATCAGCCTTGTTACAGACCCATTGTACCCAACCTGTATCGGCAATAGTGTGGGTGGAGCACGACCTACTTGGAGTGGAGACGCGACACCAGACCTATGCTTCACTAAACCCATGCGGAGAGAGGCCACGTGGCTTAACACGCAAGAAAATCTTGGCAGCGACCATTACATCGTAGCTAGCACAAGCGTTAATTTCATGTGGCGTTACGCGTAAATTTGGAAAAAAACGCTTCAACTGGTCGACTAGGACGCGTTTCGAAAAATCCGTGCAGCAGAACGTACGAATCTCCTCAATAGCATAGAAGAGCTCCAGCATAGTCTTTGCGCCGACGACGTAACACTGAGGGTGTGCGGCGGTAGTGACGGGAATATTGAGGACACTCTCAAGCAAGCCATAAACACAGCGGAAAAATATGTTGCACCCCGGAGCCACAGCTGCTCACCCGAAAAATCAGAACTTCTTATCTACCGTCCCACCAGTAGAGGGAAGAAATCTACTTCCACTCCCCGTTCAGTCCACCTTTTTGCCGCTGGTTCGCACCGCATTCCCATCGTCTCGAGTATTCGAGTTCTGGGACTTCTAATTCAAGCGAATGGACACAATTCCGAATGCTTGATAGCGCTCGAAAACGTTGTCCACCAAGCAGCCAGGCTAATATCCAGGATAGCTGGTCGCAACCATGGAATGAAAGAAGCTAACCTCCTACACATCGTAAAGGCCTTTGTAGTAAGTCGGGTGACGTACGCCACTCCGTACCTCCGGCTTCGGAGGGCAGAGGCAATTAAAATAGACGCTCTCCTCCACAGAGCCTACAAGCGGGCCATCGGTCTCCCACTGAACACCCCCACCGAGCGGTTTGAAGCCGCATGGGCCTTACAATAGTCTGGATGAGCTGATCGAGGCTGAACGGCTATACGACAACTAGGACGGCTGACGTAGAGCACAACGGGGCGCCACATACTCGATTCGCTGGGTATAGCTCACCCCCAAAGCGCGCGTACTAGTTTCGCGATCCTGTACACAATAAGTGAGAACATTCACGTCTCGCCGCTCCCTCATTACATGCACCCTATACATAACAAGGACCGGCGAGAGGCCAGAGTCAATGCCCTGTAAAGACGCTTTGCGAAAGTCGAGAACGTTGCCTACGCGGATGCGGCCGATTACGCTGGTGGCGAGGCAATGGCTATAGCGATGGTCAACAATCAGGGTAACACCATCGCCTCCTGCTTTCTCCGCACGTAAGACTCGGCGGTTGGAGAAGAGGCAGCCATTGCTCTAGCCATAGTTTTCTCCACAAAAATCAAGGCAATAATTAGCGACTCCAAATCAGCAATTCCAAATTTCTCACGAGGACACATATCAAGAGAGGTGTCCGCAATCCTGATTTCTGATCTCTACCGCGAACCCCAGACAGGCAAGGGAAACTTAATTTGGACCCCCGCCCACTCCGGCCATGCAGGGAACGAGTCTGCGCACGAAGCCGCTCGAGGCTTTACCAACCTAGCGGACAGCACTTCCGATGCGGAATTCGTCCCCATGTCAGGCAGGGACAGGCTATTGTCATACAGAGACGTTACAGGTCATTACCGTTTAGGACGGGCCCGCTTCCTTCCAGCGCACCCATCCCTCAGTAAACGGCAGTCGGTGGTCTGGCGTCTCCTACAGACCCACTCGTATCCAAACCCACTTCTGTATAGCTACTGCTACCCGGGGCGTTACTCCCATGAGTGTCATATATGTCAGAAACGAGCGGACCTGGCACACATGTTATGGAAATGTCCGCAGGCGATCACAAATGGCCGCACAATCACTAACAGTGAGCAGTGGGAGACCGTGCTGCTCAGCTCCATCCAGGAAGATCAACTCTGGGTCGTCCAGCTAGCTGAGGACGCTGCCAGAGCCCTAGGGCTCACGGCTGACAACTGAGCAAGACAGCTGGTAAACTGAATAAAGTTTACTGTCTCTCAGTTCCACTTGCACGAATCTTTTAGCTGCTCGTGTGAACCACCGCAAAATATTTGGCCGAGGTTCATACGCTGTGATAGACCCTTTGTCTCTGTAGTGGTATTCACTTGTTGAAGTTTTTTTTCGAATGCTTGTCTCAAAACTTGCGTGTTGTTTTTATTAAACAACTTAATACTTAATGGTCTTTTCTCAAGCCGAGCTTGACAAGTTCTCTTTAGTCACTGACGCGCAGTGGTGTGAAAAGTCATGGCGCAAAAAGAAAAAGTATGTTGCGGCAGTAACTTACGTTTGGAATTTCCCGCATTACTACACTACCGCTGCTGTTCTGCGAGTGGTACGCTAGCCATCTGAGCACTAATCTGCAGGCGTATCCTTCAGTGTCAGTGTCCTTTCAGTATGAATGTTTTGGAAGCCAACAAAGGTCATTCCAGAAAAGTGCCGTCCTTCCAAAACTACAGTAATGCCAGCTTATATTAAACACGGATATATCGAATTATTGCCTATTCGAACCCTTGTATAATTCTGACAAAAATTGCATTCACTTTGACTTTTAAATGCAGAGCATTTCTTTAACTCACGATGTCACCCGTTCTTGGCGTCCGTAGTTGTCCGCATCGCTCGCAGGTGCGCCCTGTCGGCGCGATCGTGGCGTGATAAAGGCGGTTGTCGGCGAGGCTGGAACACGCTCATCGCCGCGCTATCTCGTCAGCCC
The DNA here is from genome assembly GCF_048455015.1 of Haemaphysalis longicornis. Lineage (NCBI taxonomy): Eukaryota > Metazoa > Arthropoda > Arachnida > Ixodida > Ixodidae > Haemaphysalis > Haemaphysalis longicornis. The sequence goes on along the minus strand of NW_027526434.1, from coordinate 638,738 downwards.
CGCTCCTCCTCGCCTACTCTCCGCTCGCATAGCGCGCTGTCTCCGCGGTCGGTTCGCGCCCAACAGGTGGGGGCGCGCGCGTCGCGGGATCAACAACATCTGTGGCGTGATCGTGACGTCAGCATCGCGCGCGCGTCTTGCGATCGTGGCGTGATAAAGGCGGCTGTCGGCGAGGCTGGAACGCACTCATCACCGCGCTTTCTCGTCAGCAGTTGCCACAAGTGCAACAACATTAACGTAACGCAAACTACTTAACGTCGTGCGCCCCTGGAAATGCTCTGCATTTGATCGTGCCCCTCGCGAGGGGGATGTTTCTTCCATCAGGAAAACGGCTACCGCTGGCGGGAATCGAACCTGCGTCCTCGGGCACAGCATTTCTTCCACCCGTCGTCTTGCCATCATTCACTCAATTAGGACGGTGACGCTGCTGAGCCCAGATTTTTAATGTCGAACGCGATTTTACTCACAATGGATATATCGAACTCTTCCGCGCCAAATGTTTCGCTCTCCTGAGTCCTTAGGCCTGCAGCAGGATTTCCCGCAAAACATCGGCGCGCAGCGGTATCGCGGGTGACTCTTGCGACTCCCGCGCGAGCTCGAGCGCATACAAACATCCAAAGCGACCGTGGCAGAGTGGACAAGCTCCACGCAGGCATTCCGTTGGCGCTGAAAGCGCCACATTGGGCGCTCCGGGCTACGGTGTCACCGATCGTCAAGTCCGCGCCACTCGCTGCGCGCACTTGCTCGGTTCGCTGGTTTCGCCCTTATTCGCTTGTATCCATGCTTGTCTCCGCTCTGTCGAAGGCGCCGAGGACTTCGTACCACTTCCGAGCAACCCGCCGCGGTGGCTCGGTGGCTAAGGCGTTGCGCTGCTGAGCACGAGGTCGCGGGTTCGATTCCCGGCCGCGGCGGCCGCTTTTCTGATGGAGGCGAAAAGCAAAAACGCCCGTGTGTACGAGATTTCGGCGCACGATAAAGATCCCCAGGTGGTCAAAATTAATCCGGAGCCCTCCACTACGGCGCGCCTCATCGCCTGCGTTGCGTCGGCGCGTTAAACCCCACAATCAAATCAAATCACTTCCGAGCACGAGCGAAGCCGTCGCTGCCGTGGCCCTTCTACGCCGATACTGCAGTGCCATTGAGGGCAGCCGTCTTGTGCTTGTCGACTGTTTAGATATCGTGAGCAAGCAGCCACCAGTAACGCACTGCGCTCCAGGAAGCAGGCTACACTCAGGCAGTTCTTCGGCCTGAGTGTAATAAATTAATGTTTTCTTTCCGAGAAAGTGTCGTATCAATAGTTACCTGCAGGGTGGTAAGAGCTCGGCGTTAGCCCGTGACACCCCCGTCAGGATTGCTCTCATGTAAGTTTTTTTGCGTCACTTTCTATATCAATTTTTGCTATATCGAACTAATTTACAATCCTCGCGCTGTTCGACTTAAGCTGGCTTTACTGTACATGACATCTTGTATCGTATCAAGGAAAGTGTGGAGCATGCCACTGTGTGTGTGATATTTATTCAGTGCACCATAAAAACCTGGTGCTTTGCACTGCGCCGTTAATGACTGTGGGCCCAGGCTTCCTCTGTCCACACAAAAGCACGCCACTACACTCGTAGTGCGTCAGACATATTTTATAAAATTCAATTGACATGCGGGTGAATGTACTATCAAGATACATTGAAAGAGGAACGGAGCGTGTGGTTTTCAGTACATCCTGCGCATCCTGGTAATGAGCTAATTATGCAAAGTAGGAATAATTTACGACAATAGTGTCCAAACTTGGTATGGTGAGAGAGAGAATAAACATCTTTAATTCTGGATTCATTGGTGCACGTTTGCGAGCACCAGCAAGGGGGTTGGGGGGGGGGGGGGGGGGCGTCCGCTAGTCCGGCATGCCCTCGTGCTAGCTGGCTGCTCGTGCCCTCTCTACCAGCATGCGCTGGGTCGAGAGGTCCGAGCTCGACTGCCGGTCCACCCATTGTTAGTACTTGAGACAAGGATTGGATGTAAATGATTTTGATTGTTGACATTCCCAGACTAGATGGTACAAGGTGCTAGGCTGGTGGGAAAAGTTGCAGGTACTGTGTTATTGGGCGGGGTACATAAGGTGGAGTAGGGTTGGGCTGGTCTGGAAAGCTGCGAAGGGGGGGGGGGGAGGACGTGGGAACTGTTGATGCTCATTTCCAAAGTGTAAGAGGGTGTCTATTAGCCATTGAGTGTGTGTGTGTGTGTGTGTGGGCGTGTGTGTGTGCGTGCGTGTGTGTGTGTGTCTGTGTGTGTGTATGTGTGTGTGCGTGCGCGTGCGTGTGTGTGTGTGTGCGTGCGTGTGTGTGTGTGCGTGCGTGTGTGCGTGCGTGTGTGTGTGTGCGTGTGTGTGTGTGGGTGCGTGAGTGTGTGTGTGTGTGCGTGCGTGCGTGTGTGTGTGCGTGCGTGCGGGTATGTTTGTGTGTGTGCGTGCGTGCGTGCGTGTGTGTGTCTGTGTGTGTGTATGTGTGTGTGTCTGTCTGTGTGTGTGTTTATGTGTGTGTGCGCGCGCGTGTGTGTGTGCTAGGGCACTGCACGGGCCTGATTTTAAGGCCCGAGCCCGGCCCGAGCCCGCTTCGCGAAGCCCGTGCCCGACCCGGGCCCGTAACACCTAGCCCGAGCCCGGTCCGGGCCCGGGCATTCATAAGTGAGCCTGGCCCGAGCCCGGCCCGGGCCCGCCATCTCAAGCCCAGGCCCGGCCCGGCCCGGTAATTTATTTTTTGGCCTAGGGAGGGCCCGCGCGTGTGTGACCAGGCCCGGTCCTTGACGCTGAAGAAAGTTTGTTTATTATATCCGGACGATCAGACGGAGCATCTAGTCTGTACAAGCACGTCATCAACTGAACGCAAAAAATACGGGTTTAAAAGTACACGTAGTTTAGCTTTCACCGTCGGCAGTTCACGCCACATCGGCGTAACAATAGCTCGTATTCTTAGACGAGACACACCATCACCTTTGATTACCAGACTCTTGGCAACTTCACGTGGTTGTCTCGGACACAAGTTGGTATTGCTGAATTTTTTTGATCCGCATTTGAATCAACGAGTATGTACGCGCGTTGAAATACTTCACCTGCAGTGGTTGTTAAGCGGTGGTGCTTCTCTGGCATGCGTGTTTGATTCCCGGCCACGGCAGCGGCATTTTGATTGGTGCGACATCTAAAACACACGTGCACATACATAGACATAGGTACACAGCCCCAGGATATCTGAATTAATTTCTTCCCCTCTTGGGCATTCTTTGTAATCGTATCTTTGGTATGTTATACACCAAAATATAAAATCTTGATGCAGTACAAGAAATGTCACTAAAATTACAGTATAGTGAACATCAGACCTAGCAAAACACGTTTTTAAAACAATGCGTACAACTAACAGCAAGAAGCGCGCAAAAATAAACCACGAATATTCATTTTTAAGCTCTTCTCTACACTTCACGTCGGACCTATTAAAGCCGTGCCTATGACTTCAAGCCCGAGCCCGGCCCGGCCCACGGCGGCATCGAGCCCGAGCCCGGCCCGGGCCCACGGTGTCGAGCCCGAGCCCGGCCCGGGCCCGCGGCATTGAGCCCGGGCCCGGCCCGGGCCCGCCGAAAATCGACTTCGGGCGGCCCGTCCCGGCCCGCGGGCCGGGTCGGGCCCGGGCTTTCGGGCTGGCCCGGGCCCGTGCAGTGCTCTAGTGTGTGCGTGCGTGCGCGCACGTGCGTGTGTGTATG